>NC_084945.1:26014184-26383484 GCF_949316205.1 Platichthys flesus | reverse complement strand
ACTCTGTCAGTAATTTGTTTTGCCACTGACGACTTCTGCCTCACAGTATCAGCATCCAGCTCCTCAGCTCACATTAAAAAGTAGAGCCCTTGATCTTTTTTAAGGTCTGCGTTGTGAGTGAGTTGTTGCCTTTGCTTTAAATGAGCACTTATCCACTTTTACAGAGGTTAGCTGTAACAAACTGCTTTTTGGCAGGTCTTATTTTTGTGTCTGTCTGACACCGCTGCGTGTATATTACTTTAATGTCAAAGAGCTGTTTTTATAAATATCTGATATGACTTCTTAATGGAGGACAGCTTAGATTTTATGTTTGGGCTTGTGCACTGTTTACAGAAAAATTGCTCTGCCAACTCAGCAATGAGGTGAGGTGTGGTATATATATATATATATCCAGCAGGTGTTTTTGCCTCTCACTAGAACTATTGAAGTAGGAGATGTTCAGAGTATAGAGTAAAGTATAGGACAATAATCACGTTAACCGATGTTACCAGGTTTCAAGGCTAAATGTGCTGCATGAATATTTCTTAAGCATTCATCCCGCAGCAAAGAGTCCTTGTCTCTTGTTTCATCCTCGCTGTGGTTGTATGGGGTGTCAGATAAAGAGATGCTTTAAAACCGCCTTTGATCCTCAAGGAGACAAAACGGACGTCACACACACACACACACCTACTGCACAGTGCTTACCATTTTTTATAACTGTGGTGTGTGCCAAAACAGCTATGTGTATAACAGTATATACACACTTCACACCCTGTGTTTCTTAAAAATGCTAAATTAAAACAGTGGCAACACAAGACAAGTGGATTAGAGAAGGAAAAAATTTAACCCAAAATTCATATTTATATACATTTTTCTTACAAAGCGGTAATGCAAGTAAACATGAAATCTTTTCTGTATAGATTTAAAAGTAGCATCAGTTGGAAAGTGACAGGTGTGAGTTTAAATAGAAATGAGATGCTTCACATTGTAAAAGCAACTCTGATGTTTTGTGCACTAAACCAGCGGGTAAACAAGTATCTCTATTTTAAAATCAGTTCAATGACGAGCTGAAAGCACAACTGCAGGCTTGTGTTCAGCTTTCATGGTCTCTGTTAGAACTCTTGCAGAAATTGTCTTCATGAGCTGTGGCTGTCTAAGACGGTTTCTTAGTATCAGGCGTGAATCCTGAATTGTCATATTTTAGAGGATAACGTTGGTGACATTTTTGTCTTGGGAAACTAAAATACAGATGCTGAGCGTATTTAGGATTACAGCACAGTTTCCTCCCATCATATCTGCAGCAGCTGAGGAAAAAGGCTCAGTATCGCTCACTCACCTTACTAGAGCTGCTTAGGTGACAGGTTTTACTTCTGCTGCTGTTGGGGTGTCATCATCACCAAACTCAATCATCACAGCCAGGTTCGTCTGTATTTAAATGGGTTTGTACATGTTCAGCCTTTTATTTCTTCCTTGTACTTGACCTAAAAAATCTGGGGATTTTGGCAACAAGATAAAAAACTTTGCGGTACATTGCTAGCACTTTAGTTTCTTTGGACACCGATAACAGAATAAATTATGGGGACATTTCAAAGGAAAATAATAATATTTGCTATTGACAGTGATTCACTGCACCTCCACTTATCACATTTATTTGCAGCGTGTGTTGCTCTAAGGTTACTGAACCACAACAATAAATGTATCCTCAATAGTAATGGAGCAGCTCCCCACTAGCAGCACTTGTACTTGAAATGTATTGCCAACATGAGAAGGACAGAGCTGCAGATACACTCCCACTCGCTTCTCTAACAGTTCATCCACACAGACAAATTCACAAAGCTTGCTGCACGTATGAATGATGCCTCCCTCAGATTAATTGTGTCCCACTTTTTTATTTAATAATTTAATCATTTAGTTTTACGCTGGTAATGTGGGAGTAAGTGTTAAGTAAAAGAAGTCTGTCCTTGTTCGGTCGGTGTGGGTTAGTGAAGAGAGGATGAGGAAATTTGGCTCAGTTAACCAATACACTGCTCGCTGATTCTTAGGAGATGAGGCCGTGCACAAGCTTTTTTTTTTTTTGTTTAGGTTTTTTTGGAATATGACAGATAATGATAAAGTTTGGGATTCTTTTTCTAGATTTGCTACTTCCTGCTTGAAAAGAAACCCACTACTTGAACTTTTTCTATACGCATGGTTTCAGTTACCCTTCTCATACGATCTGCATACTCTAAGCCCCAAAAAATGAATGTCCATTCATTTCTGAGCCATCAGGAAGCTGGCATGTTGGCTGAGGACAGCACATCGTGGCTGCCTGTCTGACTCCTTCTTGTACACCTCAGGTGTCTCACAAATATGCATGAAAAAATGGCCCATCTGTACACATCACTTCGCCACACGCCTCAGACATGGGTAAGTAAAAGGTCTTTGGTGCCCCCTACCAGCTCACAAAAGAACACATCTCGTTTCCCATGACTTTCCTCACATCCTGGGTGGGGAGACCATACACTGTAATTTCCACCAAGGTGTGAACAGGACCTAGTTTTCTCGGCTCTCAGCAGCCTGATCATTTTCTTTACAGTCTATTAATTCCAAAAACAAACTGAACTGTTTATAGTTAATGCATTATAGCTTTTAATAATGTTTTTTTCCTCTTTTGAAGTTGAACTTTAGCACAATACTTATCATGCAAACAAATCTCCTTGACTCAATAGCTTTTCCAAATGCTTTTCCTGAGTTATTTCCTCTGCGGGAGGCCATGGTTGTTTATCTGTTAGCAGAATTATACCATGAATCCACATTGAAGGATGCGGTATGAGTCAGGAGAGAACCCATTAAATGTCGGTGCAGATCTGGTTCAGGGGGTGTATCCATGATTATCCTTTAACGTTATAAGATAGTGATTTTAAAAATGTTCAGTAATTTCTCAGAGAATAAGTCATGGATTTAGATCTTTTTTAAATCAAGCCTGTTCAGGGTCTGGTTTTAGTGAGTTTGTGCAATTTGGTGCTGATCAAAACAAAAGTCAGGATCTAGTGACTTTAAATGTGGTTTCATAAAGGGAGCGTTGGCAGAGGTATTTCCTCTAGAAGTACATCCTAGTAGTTATTTTAGTGAAGCAATAGAACCACCATATTCATTTCTGGATCTATAACTGATTTGTTCTGTATATTTGGTGATTGTCACTGACATAGATTAAGGAATATTTTTAGTTAGTGTCATAACATTATTGTAATTTATTTATTATTTGTAATAAGTGTTTTATGTAATGTCTTCCTCACAAAACTTTACAGTTGTAGGTTAGTCCAGACATGCACCATCTTTCTAAATTATATACTATATTATGACCCACTGCACACAGGGGCACACAGTTTAAGTACAACTTTTATTAATACTGGAATCATCACAGTGCGTTTTGTTACATTAGCAGTGACAAAAATTAACCAAAAAAAAGACAGAAAAGATAAAACCTCAACATCAGCATCTGAAAGGCCAAAAAACCTCAGAAATTAATTCACAATAAATTAAAGAAGAAGAGCAGAAGACGTGAGAGGGGGAAAAGAGAGAAAGACAAGACCACAGTTCCTGCAAGGCTACTGAGGAGGGACGAGAAGAGCAGAAGACTCCGTCACAATGATGTCGTTTGAACAGAACAGACCCATAGAAATAACTCAACGGCTCAGTTGTGAAGCGATTTCTCTGTAGAGTGCAGAAGGAGGTTTGTAGAGGAAGAGAGCGAGCGAGCGAGAGACTACTAGCAAGAAATGCAGCACTGACAGAAAAACATTCAGTTTAGTTACAGCGGCCGTGTAACCAGGAGGCCACTCCCATCTGCATGGCTGTATGACAGGAAGTTACACTGCGTTACAGCATGAACCCCTCTAGAGATCTTCAGTGGACTGTCATGTGACTTCCAAGAATCTACCTTAGTCATGTGTGTGTCTGTGTTGGTGTCTTTGTGTGTAGTGGATTAGATAGTGGGAACGATTGACAGATTGTGTGTAGGAGGTGGGGGGAGGAACAGCAGGGTTCTGAACCACATGCAACACAAAACAGTGTACACATACACACACACACACACTCAATATAACCTGGGCAGATGGCTAAAGGAGTGGGTTATACATACAGGTCTGATCGTAAATGCATAACTTTCGTATCAAAAGAAAATTTTGATCTAAATAATTTCAAACAGTTAAGAATTGTCAGTGTATTTGAATGCACACATCACAATCACACCAAATTTCTAGTGGGAAGTTCATGCTGTGTGCACAAGTCTGTCCAGTTCCCATAAATCTGAGTAACTACGGAAACGCCTCCTCGATTGTTGTCAAAGTTAATGAGTGGGTTGGCCACTGCTGATTGTTTTATGGTCATTGACCATCAACAGGCAGCCCAAGCTCCTGCCTACTTTACTTTTAATCCCATTATGTCACATCTGACAATAACAAAATGACACATTGTCGATTCATGCGACTCAAATCTTCCTCGGCCTCTACATTTCTAACAGTGGTTTGAGGATAGCATATTAATGAAACAGTAAATTTAGTTTTTAGTAGCTTGCCAATAATGTTATGGAAGATATGGATCTGGAAAGATGAGATCTTCATCTCAGACATTGATGAAGAAATTTTGATGTCAAATAGTTTGTTGCCCCACTTTATTAAAAGCTCTCACTGCTTCAGAGCTCATCTTTCCAAGCCCTGCATCTATTCAGGCACCAGGTTTTAGCTTTAAGTTGGCCAGAACTCATTCATCTATATTCCACAAATGTATGACATCTATTTATTAAAACGGGAGCAGTTCAAAAAATTAAGTACTGACCGGGCATCCCCAAAAGCAGGCGAGACAGCAGCCGAATCAGAAATATAGCAAAATTACTAAGAAGCTCACCCTCAGATTGTTTGCGATGGTAATGTGGCTGAAATATCCCTCCTCGCATTGAACTACTACTCACATTTGCATCTTTCAGGTTTTCTGTTAACAGCTCACCAAGAAACCATCAAAGTAATGTAAACAGCCTGTGAGAGTGAGCCAAAAGGATATCTCTGAAAAAGCTTGATCAAAATTAATTAAAATGCAATCTAGTGCTGTGATAGAGACATCCAGCTGCTCGCTTTAAAAACCAGCTCACGTTACTGGTACAGGAGGTAGAATTTTGCCCTGGCTGACACTCCTTTGAGCTCACTCTGGACCCATAATGATACCACCCGTTAGCCATTACCACACACCCACATGTGGAGTACTGCACACCGACATAGACAGACATGGAGAGAGGGGGAGGAAGAGGAGTCAGGGGGAGGCAGAGAGAGAGAGAGAGGAACAGAGCTGAACTCTTTTCCAGTGTGAGGAAAATAAAGACTTCATCAGTATATTTTTTCATTGGCTTTCATGGGCTTAGAGGCACGGAGACAGAGTACAGCAATCCAGACTCTATGACAAGCAATGTGTTGTGATTTGTCAGCTAGATGGCCTCCCTGTGAGTATCGATCTGTCGAGGTTAAGGAGAGATTTAAGAACGGAAAGAGAAACAGAACAAAGAGTAAAAAGATGAACGGGATCTGGGTTTTGAAAATCCAGATTTCTTTTGCTTTTGGTTCAAGATGTGTGTGTTGACATACAAACACAATAATTAATTGGCAGTTTTCATCCAGGCTTTGCAGATAATGTTGCTGTTGAGTATTTGTGGGTGTGGTGTCTGCGTGTGTTTCCTCTTGGTGCTTCTGCTTACCCCAACAGTAGAGACTCTAAACTGATCGTAGGAGTTAATGTGAGTCTGAATGAAGTTATAATCTGGCTGTTTGTTGACCCTGCAATGCAATGGTGACCTGTCAAGGGTGTACTGGGAATGGCTCCCCCTACAATCCTCAAAGGAAAAGTGGTGTAGATATTGGATGGATGCCCAGAATGAAAGCACATCACCCAGTTTTTGTGTGAATTTCACTTGAAAAACTGGTGGATTGTGTAACTTTGAATGAGGTTTAGATTATTCTGTTCTTCCATCTGTATATATGCTGATCTTCACTAACCATCTACCGGCTGCTTACAGGTGGAATCAATGTCTTCAGCTCAAAGGTGATGAATGTTTCCCAAAGTGTCAAACAACTCCTTTAACATTTTAAATTTGTGCATATAGATTTATGCAAAAACTCAATACTCAACAGCACTATAGTCTCAGGGACTGGTTGTATCTAAAATAAAGTCTTTCTGAAGTCATTAGTTCTGAAGTCAGCTTGCATACTGTATGAAACTCCCTGCAAAGTGACAGAAATGTAGCATATGTTCCATGTTTGTATTAATCTAGGTGTTGTAGCTCGCAAGCTGGCAGACAGCGCAGAGCTGAGGATATTTAAATGTTTCCATGTCTCTGAAAGTTTGAAATATTTCCCACACTTAAAACGTTTTTTTACGCTGGCTGTTCCGTTTAGACATGCTGTAGTCATGGATGTGCAGTGTCCTTCCTGTGTGTATCCTACAGTGTGTATATATGTATGCGTTTCTGTGTGTTTCTGTGAGCGTGTGTATGCACGCATGCCTGCACGCATGTAATTGTGTCAATGTGTATTTCTACAGAATGTTTTCACTGTAGCTCTGCTTTGCTGACTTCAACCCACAGACACAACAACTCATAACAAATGGGCATATTGACACTTGTGTAGCAGAGCAGTTATTTCAGCTTGTTCAGACAGTTAGTTCAGTACACAGTTAAAACAGCATGTTAAAAAAAGAAATTATTGTTTAGTTGGATGACTTGTGCTGTTATTTGGGCGATTTAAAGGAAAATAGCAGTGTTGTAGCTTACACTCATCTCACACTCATCCCATAGCCAGTCATCCAGTGTGCAGTTACAATGTTTTCAGAAGCCTTATCCTGAGTTGTGTCCATTGTCTGTAAATGAGCTGCGTGTCTGATCTGCAGGGTGTTATAACCCTTTACTCAAGCAGTAACTTACTTTAGACAAGTGGCAGTGAGTTAAATTGTGTCACGTTGAACTAGAATATATATACACATAGCACATACACATTCAGACAAGTGGAATCGGCTCTAGCTGCGTCCTTGGATAGTTTTCAAATGTCCAAATCATATATTTAGAGCCGTGCAGTATGGAATAGCTTGTAGATGGGGTAACACCACGTATCCTTGAGTGGACAAAACAGTGATACTTTCCTTTAACACGCCCACACTGGAACATCACGGTGAATGTACGTACATGCACACTATTATTGTGTTGCTTCCCTGCCCTTCAAACAGGAAGTTCAGTTCATTCAGTTGTACACGAACAAAATTCTAACATTGCAACATTTCACACAGCTTGTAGTACATTCAGCATATGTACGTATATTTGTGTACAATGTGTCCTCTGAAACAAACACACGTCAGTGGAACATTTTCATACCTTTAACTTTTCTATTTTAGGGAAGGGGGGATGAAGTCCGAGCCCTCTTCTCTCCCCTTCCACCCTCTCACCCAGTCTGATTCACCTGATACACCACGCATCACCAGCATGTGACAGGACACGTACAGTGATACCCCCCGACAAAAACAATAAAACATCCCCTCGCTGAAGCATAGAAAGAAAGAAAAGTGCCTGCAGAGACAATGTTTGAAACTTGCAAACATCCTCCTCTCTGTATCTTTATATTAATTCAACCTAATTTTATTTTCAAAACAGTGGCACACATGTCTACAACAGTGCTCTATTCAGCAAAATATAATAAATAAGTGGACAAAAGGAGCGCTGATGTCACTGGCTATGTTCAAGTCACTGCTAAAAGCGCATACAGACATGTTGATGAAGGATTCAACTAGCCTACGGTTCAACAGCCAAACAAAGACACACTCGCTCTCGACCCACACACCCTCCATCCATATGTTACACAGCTTAGTAGTTTGTGTTACACCTGGAGTTTTTTTTACATTAATTAAAAGTAAGACTTAATATTCAAACAGTAACCTAGTGCAGGATGAAAAAATAATATTAACTAAATTGTCCATGTAACATTTCCTAACAAACCTTTATACCAAATCTGTGCACCTGATTCTCGGGTACAAGTATCAGCATATACAGTACACACTGTATGAACAGGCAGTGAAATGCTCGTTCCACAAATATTTTCCTCTCTCTGTCAGCTTCACGAGTGTAACTCCGGCTTCTTTGTCATCAGTAAACGCATCATCACCTCTTCTTAATGTCCACAAATGATCCTTGCATTCTGCCCTGCCCTGAGCCCAACTGGGTTATCTGCAATGAGCTGGACTGAAATGCACACGGGTAGACTGGTAGATTAATTTAGCTAAGACAGCAATGTTGTGCTCACACAACAATCAATAGGCCAAAAGAACTTGATCAATGGAGCTACATTCATTTTCTGTGAATAAATAAAATCTATGTTTCAATTGTTTCCATTGCCAAACCTGAACTGATATTGGGCCATGAAAGTACCATGAAAAATGTATTCAGTGACTTGTTAAACATTACATTACCTGAACAGTAGTAAGTAAAATTACTTTTAAAGACCGCAACGAGCTGGTAACTTCACAAAGCCGTAAGCAAAGCTACCTGTTGCTAAGCGACAGCTCAGAAACACTATGTATCATGTGGTCAGAAGACGGTGAAGTTCCTATGTCATTTAATAAAGGGAGAATGTTTTGACCGAAGTGAATCTGGGGCTAAAGGTTGTTGCTCAGCCATGTTCAAGGCTTAACTTTGCCTCCCCACTATGCAAGATACAGTATTTAAGACCATAATTTCAGATAAGCCAATGTGCTGATATGTATTTATACATAAATATGAGATAAATTTGTAATATTGGGTTTGACAGCGGGAAAAACAATCCCACTGTGTTTAATTTAAAAAGTCTGAATACAGAGCTCAGAATACATACATGCCACTGAAATGTTTGTCCAATCATAATCTCCATGTAATTTGAATCTCAGGTCTACCATCGTTGGTTAAAAAGTCAGTGGAGCCCAATTTCAAATAAACCTATCCTGTAATATTCTGCCTGGTGATGGTTTGGAATTTTTTCGCCCAGGTATTTGAGATTTGATATTCCTGCCTCCACGCAGGAGGTAAAATTAACTGAATCTGTTGTGCTTGCAGTATCAAAACATAGCATTTAAAAAAATCTACAGTGATGAGTCTGAGAAAATATCCAAATTACTGTAAGATCTCCTGGTAGAATATATATAGATTTAGAAAAGAGAATCTGTCGATGAACCAGAGAAACAAGACCTTTGTCTCTGGGCAGAGAAAGAGCTGTTTTTAACATGATTCTTTAAATGTTATGAGAATCACAAACAAAATTGCCTTCACCTTGATTGTTAGGGAGGAGACAGAAATGTCAGTTATGTGAACCTGGACAAAATTAAACCAAAACAATCTGCATGGCTAATGAGAACATGTCTGTTCGTCATGAGGTTTGTCACCAACCATCTAAAGCTAATTTCCAAAATTAGCCTGACCTCTCTATGCAGAGCTGTTCTAAGGGATTGTGTTCTCAGTCTCAACCACATCATAAAAACCCTCAGCACTATTCAAGAATCCACAGCTTGCGATGGATTGTAGACCCCTGAAGGGCCCTGACCTCCAGTCCATTTTTAAATAAATATTTAGCTTTTACTTCCTTATTCCATCTCTCATTTGACCAATCATTCCACTCCAATTACAAGTCTTCTTCACTTCCTCTTTCTTCCTCTCCTTCCACAAATTAAACAATTTCCTCAGGACGCAGTCTTATTGACAACCTTCTCTCTCATGCCTGCTCCCTAACAGAGTGTATGACTACAGCTACACCTAGTGGCTATAGTACATACTCTACACTACCACCTATTGTTTCAAAGTGCTTACAGTTTTCCTTTTTTTCTCAACATTTTTTGTGATCAGCATCCTCCCCCAAACAGAGACAGGGACAGAGAGAGAAAAAAAAGAAGGCCAAACCTGGCTTGGCATGAATTCACAGTCGATGTGTAATTTAGCATTCCTGATGATTGCCTGAATGTGACAAAGGAGAATCCACAATACTCCCATCAATCCTTTTTTTTTCGAAACAAGAAATTAAAACACATTTATTGCTCCATTTCTGATTTAACATTTCTCTCTGGTTCTAGAAAATATATATGAATATATCTATACGCCTGGATTACTTCTCCTAACGTCTCGTACAGTGGCAACAAGGTAAATGACGTTACGATATAAACAAGAAATTACACGCACGACACACAGGAGAAAAGCCCTGCCCTCATTGGGTAACCAGCTGTCCTGCAGCAGAGCTTTACCCACCCCCCTCGCGCACGCACACACATTCATCAACATGCGCACGCAACCATCTTTCACATTTGCCCACACACATACACATGAATGCACACACACTATACAGAGAGAGAGAGAGAGAGAGCAAGAGAGAGGGGAAGGGGCACTAGCACGGTTCAATGCCAACAGTATTTTTTGGGGGGATGAACCAGAGGAGCCCTCTGGTTTGTTAGCTCCCCGTGCTAGTATCAAAGCTTCAGTTCACTTGTCTTATAAGTACAGTGTGTTGTTGCTGAGAAAGCCAGTTCAAATCCAGACGGTCACATGGAACCCTGATATCCCCTCCCACTTCTCCCTTTCGTCCCCATGGCCCCTCGTTCAGTCATCAGTCTTTCATCTGGGAATAGATGGTCGAGTTAGTTAAAGTACAGGGTGGGGAAAGTGTAGGTTGGCAAACAGAACAGAACCCAGTCT
The DNA here is from genome assembly GCF_949316205.1 of Platichthys flesus. Taxonomy (NCBI): domain Eukaryota; kingdom Metazoa; phylum Chordata; class Actinopteri; order Pleuronectiformes; family Pleuronectidae; genus Platichthys; species Platichthys flesus. Next base: position 26,372,788 of record NC_084945.1, on the reverse strand, counting down.
TTCGCGCTTTCTTCGCCTCGTTATTTGTACCTGTCTTTCCTGCGAGTCTGTCCGTCCCTGGGTGAGGGTGTAGAGAAGACAAACATGCGTCCAACACACACTAGTTATAGTGGCCTGCTAGGAGCCTGTCAATATTCAGTATTTAACTTTGAATTGTCATAATGGATTAACATTAACAATGTTATTATCATTGTAATATTATATATCATTTACTCTAAAGATGTTTTAAAACTTGTTTTTTGTCTATGTTTTCATTCATCTTCTTTTATATTATAGCTTTCCCTACATGGTTAAGTTTTTTGTGAATGTACTAGGCGGTTGGATTGCACCACACCAACACCTGACTCCCTATTGGCAGACAAATATCATCCTCTTCCTGCTTCTCCCCGATTCACAAGATGCGAGGTGCAGAGCGGTCATTGGACACGGTCTTGCGAAGGCGGACTCCTCTCCTGATAGTGGTCAACATATCACCGGACCCTTCTGCCTCCTCTGTCCCTGTCTGAGCATCGTTGGAGCCAGTTGGTGGCAGGCCTGGGTCATCAGGAAGGGTGGCGAAAGGGAATTGCCCCTCGCCAAGGGCGTGTGCACTGGCTACCAACTCGCCAATCTTCTCTACTAGACTATGCCGATTTGCCGCGATCATCTGATCCTCCTCTGATCCGGCCCCTGAGCCTGTCCCCATTACAAGACCCCCATGCTGTTGGGCATAGACCTCTAATGCTGCCCCTGATCCCCAGGCAGTGTTAGGCAGGCTGAGGCGTTTGGGTGATGCCTTCACATAATCAAGCGCACCCTGTGCGTCCTCCACTCCAGCATAGAACACACACTCTTCACTGCCTACACGCACAGGTACACCACCCGAATGTCCTCCAGCTGCATACGCACCACCCCCTGCCACAGGTGAATGTGAGTCTCCGGGAACCGTGGGGGTCTTGACAGGCACAATGGGTGGTCTGATCGGGATGGGACCAGCATTGGACAATGTGCGCCTAACACCTGGTTTAGTAGAGGGGGTTCGTCGAATGGTGGCAGTGCCGGGAGTCCCTGCTCCGCCTCCAGCAGCTCCACCAGATTGTCCTGATATCCCATGAACATGCACACCACTGGGTAGGCCGGCTGTACTGGCTGGCCTCTTGGTCTGGATCATGCGCCGGTAGTTCTGGGCGATATTAGAGTGACGAGGAATTGTGGAGGACTTGTCGAACTCTGTCTGTCCATCTGGGCCTTCAGCATCACCATTCACTGAGTAGCAGTCATAGTCTGAGCCTAATTCAAAGGAAGAAAAACAAGGTAGACGAAGAGATGATGAGTTTTTTAAAAGTGAGAAGAAAATGGAGCATATTGAGTGCTCCATTTGAGTGGAGCATATTGCAGAGTTCGGAGGTTCACCTTGTGAGGGGATGGTGTCCTCAGAGCAGGATGGAGTTGTAGTCTCTGTGCTGTATCCACTGGAGTACAGCAGCGAGTCTCTGCTGTTCTTCTGCTGCTCCATACTAAGTCCTCTGGTCAGCACCATGGCCAGGTCACTGGCTGCTGGGGAAACCTCCTCTCCATGCTGACCAAATGCAGAGAGGCCACATGGACAGATGTTTACAGTAATAGCTAAACTCTTTTCTTAATGCAGGCACTTTGTTGATTAAATGTGAACTATGTTTTATTAACTTCCATTCTCTGCATCACACACTGAGCAACACAAGTGAATTTGCTTATTATTAAGTCCAAGACAATATTAAAACACAAAAAATAATAACAGTATACTAGCCTGACTTATTTACCTTATTGGATAGAGACCACTTATTTTGGAAGACAGTGTTTCTACATGTTGTATAGTCTGTATAGTAATAATATTGTATTATCATACTTTTTAATACAATGGTGTGAGATTGTAAAAGTGTGAAAGTTAATTGTTGTGTATTGCTCCATTAATTAAATCATAGCTCCACTGACAAAATATGTCTGTGTGCACCTCTTCTCATTAATGACAGGTTTGAGTGATTCTCATTGTAGATCCAAATGTTTTAAATAACCTTTGTTAGTTTACAAGTACTTTTTATGTTAAGACACATAACTGTATGTGCTGAACAGTGTATGTTGTTATGGTTAGTTAGTATTGTACTGCTTAATCTTATAACTCAATATTGTGCTTGCATGTGTATGTTGGGTTCATCTTAACACAGGCAAGTGGAATCAAACTTTTAACAATCGAAAAAGGTGAATTAAAAGTATTTTTTTTAGATGTACTGATGTGGTGTGTTGATTTAATGCACTATCCCATGCCTTAGATACTGCCAAATAAAGATCACTGTCACAGTTGATTCACAGGTTTATTAAACCCATGGATTGCTGTATTGCAAATATCCCTCTAGCCGAATATATTCTTCTGTATCTTCCACCTGCTTGTCCGCATCACGTGTCATTACCTTGGCAGCAATATTAGTAGGAGTGTTCCTGGCTCTCTGGCCGTCATCGGGGTGTGATGTCCCAGCGTACCCCTGGGAGCCTGGTGATGCTTCGCCCTCCCTCAGTCTATCAAGGGGCTCCTTTCTCCTCTGGACTGCTGCTGCAGCCACAGGCTGTTCACACTGACCTGCTTTGGACCAATCCTGAGGAGGTGAGTGGAATTAATAAGCAGGAAGTGGCAGGTAAGATTTGCATATGGAGACTTTGTCCCCTATCCAGCAGTTTGAAGCCCTTCATCTGAGTGCAGAGAGAGGGGGCCTTCACAGGTGGGTGCTTGGAGGAGTTCATGTGCGTACGTGTAGAGGGGTAAGTGTGTGTGTGGGCAGGGGCCTTTTTGAGCATGTGCTGAAGTTGATGAGTTTGATTGGTCAGCTCTCCACATCCTGCTAAGTTTTCGTCAATCCCCGGTCGGTTAGATTGAAAAACCAGTGAGCGAGACAGGGGAGGCCAAAAAAAAAGCATGCACACACAGCAGATGGGTGAGAATACTAGCAAAGCAAAGCATTGTGGTTACGAATGAAAATGTAAAGAAAATACACAGAACATGTTAAACTTAATGTTGGACAGAAAACAGGAGAAAAAAGGTGCAACTGAAGAGATGGAAGCGAATGGAGAACAAACCTTCCAAATAGGAACCTTTGATGTGGGAGAGGAGGAGCTGGATCCGGGGGGGCAGTTATAGGGTGGGGACGCAGGAACGGGGAGAATGACAGAGAGAGGCCTGGTGGAGCCAGAGTGAGAGAGAGTGGGGCGGAAGGTTGCGAAGGACGAGCCAAACTGCGGGACGAGAGACATAGTCGTATCATCAGAGAGAGAAAATATAGACGTGGACGTGGACGTGGACTAGGAGAGGAAGAGAATGAGAGAGGCAGCCAGCTGTGGTGGGAGAACCCCTGGGCCGAGCACATGAGAAAGAAAGACTTCAACAACGACACATACACACACATAGTGTGAAAGAGGAGAGTAGGATAAGATCAGCAGTAGGTTTGTGAACAGAAAACATTAGTCACTGCTGTCCATGCATCAAAATGACTATGTCCAAACTAAGTGTAATTATTAGTCTGTAAGAACTACATCGGTGAATTCTAGGAAAACTACATACCACAGCTTGAATGTGCATATTAAAAAGATGATAGGATGTGTTTAAGAAGCCCCATGCATGCATTAAAAACTCTAATGGTTTTGATTTGACCATTTGCTCTTCAGAGCAGTAATTCTGCATCATTGTAGGACAGAAAATGGCTATTTGACTATAAATAGTTTTTTTTTGATAACCTAGTAAGGGGCTCTTTACTGCTCCCTGAGGCTGGAGCACAGACCACCTGCAACTTCAATTGGCAGGAGCTGTGGTTAAAGTGAGTGTTTATTTCGCCATTAGCCACAATACACAGAAATCTAAACACAAATGGACTCGCCACAATCAGGGGAGAATATATTCACCCAGTCTAAAATATGCAGGATGGCTCTACCACGTCATGTTGCTGCACTGTTAACACAATGTTGTTTGATGTGGATATAGAGGAATTACACACTTGTAACATGGAGAGAATTTTCATGTAATTCAGGTAATCCGATAATTTTGGCCCACATGATCCATCTTGACAATGGGTATCACTTGAACAAGAGTTGGACGCAGGGCTAACTGCCACCAGAAGGCTGATAAGGGTGATAATCCACTGAGGGAATGAATTTGTATGTGCAAGCTGCTGGGGATGAAAGATGCTGCTTACAATCGAACATGAATATTTACAAGGCCTCATAAGCATCATTGTATCGTGTTTTTTCTTTTCTGCAAACAGATGTGCATACTGCAGAGAATGCATAATGAAAAGCAAATACCGGAAGCTCTTGAACATGAATAGAAGGAACCTGTTTTTTTTTAGGTTAACATGGCAGCACCAACACATAGTACAGTGCACAGCATACTTAAGCATTCCGTGTTTTGATGTTGACCTGATCTCCATTGGTGAGAAGGACGTTGTGCAAATGACTGTAAATCTTATAAGCAAAAATGTGTTTAACACTCCACTGCACCAATTCTACTACAGCAGTGACACACAAACGTACAAAACACGAGCAGGACAATGACATTTTTCATAAAAATGTGACTGCAAACAAGCAACCCTCTATGTGTCTGATTCCTGACTTGAAATATTCTTCTTTTGGAAAGCACAGACAGACATTAATTCAACACCTCACACACAAGTTGCACTATTACAAATGTTTCTCTTGTGGATGGTGTTGAATTAGTTTATGCCTAAAATACCATCTCTGCAAATTTAGCCCCTAGAGAGCAAATGCTACCTGTTCTGTTGAAGGTTTTCTCTACCACCTGATGTAAAAATCTCCACTAGACTTTGCTTTGTTACATGTAATTCATAAATTGCTGTTCATAAATGAAATTATATCCACAAAATGTTCACAATTACTTTAACTTTAACTGACAAACAGTTTTGCCACGAGAAAACTGTGTGTGCACACACTCATACACTAAGGAAGTGTGTATGAGTGTGTGCATTTGTGCAGCTGGATTGGATTTAAGAGGATTGTTGGGCCTTGGCAGAGGTATGTGCTCAATGAGAGTCATCCTAATTATATCTTCAAGCTATTTTAATGGATCATTTGATAAGGAAAAATGTACCCGTTCCCTTCAACTCATGCCACACACAGTAATTTGTAGTGTACTGGTGGACTACATCATATGCAGTATGAATACCAGTACTCACAGTTGTGGGGGAGCTGCATTCACTGACTGACTGGCAGGTTTCTGAGGCCTCGGATGATGCTGAGCTGGATGACTTCTACATTAGGAACATTGATAGAAAAACATCTTGTTAACTGATTTAGACGTACATAACAATAATTGATATGTTCATGTGGACACTGCGTGTGCATGAGTAAAATCCATCTTTATTTCCAAGATAAATAACTCTTGTTGATTTTCAATCCCAAACATTTGGTACGTATAAATACGTGTGTAAGGCAGATGTACCTGGCTTGTGATGTCCGAGGGCATAGGTGACGGGGGCTTGGAGTAGATATTAGCATCCTGGGACACAAAACCCGAGTCGTGGGAGGAGACGCTGCTGAGGCGGTGTGCCGCGATGCCCCCCGGCGGCAGAGGCTGGTGCGGCAGGCTGCTGCGGTACCGATAGGAGGAGGAGGAGGAGGAGGTGGGTGAGTGCGGTTGGGAGCCTCCACCACCACCACCTCCGCCAATACCACAACTACCGCCTCCTCCTGACGAACGGGAGGCACTACTATGGGCGCTGTTGACGCTGCTGTGGGGGATGAAGGGTGCAGAGGAGGAGGAGGACAGATTGTTGAAGGGGGGTGAGGAGATTGAAGAAGGGATGAAGGTGACGTCAATGTGGAGTAAGGACAGTGTTTAGGGAGAGAGAGCAGGTTTACAGAAAAGTGATTTAGAAAGAAGGAAATGTGTAAGATGTGAAGGGCGGGTGATAGTAGGTGGATGGTAGGAGGATGGTGTGGTTGGTTTCAGGTGATGGATGGAAGTTTCAGGAACAGTCCACAGCAAGTTGTTAGTGACACACCAGTCACAGTTAAAAAGCAAAGACCCAAAAAAAAGAGAGGGAAGCAGGACAACCAAACACCCGGCAGGAGAGAAAGAGGGCAAATCACCAGTTCACACACAAACAGAAAAACAGTGAGACGAGTACAGAGTGGGGTTGAGGTGAGGGGAAGGGGGGGAAAAGAAAGGGGTGGGGGTAGACAGAGAGTGTGTAAGCTTATGAGGATCCAGGGCACTCACACAAATACACACTACATAATACAGGATAAAGGCTGTGAACTTGCATGCAACTGCTGCAACATGCAAATACTGACAGAGACTTATTCACTCATACGCTGAATGAGATTTATTTCAGGTAAACAACCACAGACATCTGTTTCTTCAGATTACTGTATTCTTCTTGTTGTGTTATTTATCACTGGGGCACAATACTCTTGCAAGCATAACTGGAGAGTTGTGTAACTGTATCTCAATCCACAGGCAATTGCAGATCACATGATCTCATGTGTAATAAGACAGCCAGTTTGTAACTGTCTGTATTAACAGCAGAATATTAAGGGCCCTATCTTACAGCTGCACAATGGTATATTGCTAGTTTCACATCACATCTGAGCCTCATGGTTGTGTTGATCTTAAATATAATTAGGACAGATGCATTGTTTGTACACTACAAGTTTGATGCAGTAAAACATTTGATTGGTAGTATTTCACTGTTATTTCTCCTTGCACAGGGACCAGCAGATTTAATAACTAAAGTACTAACAAATTTTGTTATTAACCAATCTTGACAATAAATACAGGTATTTAAATATATCTCTTTATTTGCAGAGTTCTCTCTTACTACCTAGTTATTTCATCCTAATAATAGCAGTCCACCAAAGTGCAAGTTCGCATGACTTTTAAAGGGGATGCGAGAAGGCACTCTGATTGGTTTATGACATGTTGCACCCAAAACACCGCCATGATTATTTAGTAGACTACAAATGTGCCTGGCCCTATGCTCTTGTTTTAGTATTAAACTAACAGAGGTGGATTAGAACACGTCCTCAATGCACTTACTTTGTGAGCCTTACACCATGAGCCATTAATACCTATAAACATTTTTATGATTTGTATGTGAAGAGCTCATAACACATTTACAAATCTGATTACACACACATGGACTGAATGATTATACTACGCTGAGGGTGACTGTACAAACAGTAATGATGGACTGACACACACAGAGGGACTGACAGTCATAATGAAACATAAACATCAGGGAGGGCTCCTCTTTCTGATTCTCAATTTATACTGATGCACAGTTAAATACACAGAAGCGCAGCTGTGAGCTCTGGTTGTGTATGTGCGTACTCTGCATGTGTATGTGTATTTGTGTGTGAGTACCTGCACATGCTGCTCTTGCGTGAGCCAGAGCTGCTTGGAGATGAGGGAGGGGTCTGATAGGACCAGCTGTAATCTGACCCCTTCAGATCCTTAATCACCTGAGAGAGACACAGACACAGGGAGTTAAAGAGAGTTTGTTCAGCTTGTTTCTTTACATGTCTTCTGCAAGTTGTGTGGCTGAGTGTGTGTATTGTGTGTGTGTGTGTGTGTTTCACCTGTTCACTAGCAGGGGGCAGTTTGTGAGGATCTGTTGTTAGCACAGTGAGGTCATCAATGATGGCCTGGAGGTGAGTGATCTCCCCCAGCATGGCGATCTCTCCGTTCTACAAAACAAGATAGAAACAATCAGTCATATATCCTGCTGAGCTCCCTTGGAATCAGACTCAAAGAAGTTAGAGTCAGATTCTTTCAGTCCAGTAAAATGTAATCAATGGATTGGACTCTTCAGCACATCCCAGCACACAGGTCTGGGGAACACCCTGAACACAAGAGGCTTTATTTTAACTATATAATCGCATGGTCTGAAGAAGATGGCTCAAGTCAATTTATAGTTCACGTGCATGTTTGCAAGTAAAAAGGTCACAGCACCAGCTTATAAATGTGATACTGTCACATATCTTGTTAATATGTAAAACCCACTTAAATTGCAGTATTTTGTCTCCCAGACAAGAAAACACCTTGTTTACTTGATGTATTTCAGCATCATACAACGGTCACTACTTGGGTTACTTTGGACACACCCTCATCTCAATCAGAGGCTCTGCAACCACAGGAGACTATGACACTGCACAGCAGATCAGAACATGCTCCTTTTCTCCTCCCCTTCCTCCACTCGACCACTACCCTGACTCCTCTTTCCATCCCCTCACCACGACTGGTTGCAGGAAGCCAATGAAGGTGCAGAAGCGACCCCTCTCCTCCACCAGGGCGCGGCGCACCGCCTGCTTCTCTGTCTCCTCCATCAACAGGCACAGGTCGGTGACATCCTGCATGGCACTGTCCACCTGAGGCTGCAGGTCTACTCGCCCTGGGAGAGGAGACAGGGGGGTCAGGGCGGAGATGATGTTAGACAGGTATGAAGGGTAAAAGTGTGGTTTTCGTCGAAGAGGGTGGATGATGTAGGAAAGAAAGATAGAAGGATAAATCCTACGAGTGAAAGTGACTCTTGGTATAAAAGGTAAGACGCATGAATGTGGCTACATGGGCTCTCTCTTCACCTGCCTCTGTTTTCCATAATGCACTGCTCCATCAAACCACTAGCATACACAATGAAAACACATTGTTTGATGTTTTGGCTGTGTACTTGTTTTATTTTCTATGTGGAGTTTATTCTGTGTGTGCATCACCTTTCTCTTATGTCCATGTCATTAATTAAGACTGACAGCAGCCATTTTATATATAAAACATAAAAAGTTCCCTAAGGCAAAGGCTCTTAACCTACAATACCTATTTTCGACACATGAGGGCAGCACAATCAAGCTGCTAGGATACTTGTATATCATACGTGTACACTACAGCATTTGTTTTCTGTGAGAGTGAAACATTTCGTATTTATCACAGTTTCCACTTTTTTGGGGAGATGCTCAATATAGTCAAATAACATTTTGACCTAAATGTGCAGGAAAATGTGCAAGTGTGTTAATCACAGAACATGACACAGTATAGAGCCAAAAAAACAGATGCATACACATGGTGTGGACAATCTCAATCCTATTTACTTTTAACGGGAATGACACACTGAATCAAATGAATTGATAGTAAGAAGTAAGAATAACTCTTTGTCGTCTTACAGCATGCAGAAAAGTCTGCAGACATCTGCAGTAACAGGGATAGAATGAACGAGAAAAAGCGAAGAAGAGATGACAGAAAAATGAAAGTTTGAGCTGTGACTCATAGTAGCCGCTACAGATGTCATGCAGGAGTCAATACATAAAAATGACATCATGCATTGACCAAGTGAAACTTTTGCTTTTATAACTATATAGAACTGGAAAAGCTAAATTTGAACCAGTCACATGTAGACAACATTAAATCAGATGCAGTGAGGACTTGAACTGATTTGAACTGAATAGATTAAGGAATCAGATGATCTGCAAAATGTTCCCATCTCTGAAGAGTCACTAAATGTTTTCAGGTAAAACTCATACACTAATATACTTTTGATACCTGCATGGTTACCTGATGTTGAGGCTCTGTCTTGTTGTGGGGCACTGACATAAATTCTAGCGTTGAACCTTTCCATAATTTAGGTTTCTATTGTGTGTGTATGGCCCTTCTTTGAGATCTGGTATATCTTTGAGCTTCATTCTTGTGACATTTGTCTAATCAACCTATTACACTGGTCATCTATAATGTGTTTTATCTAATACTTGGAAGAATTTGAGTATGAGGTAATAAATAACCAGGGTTGTATTAGTCAACACAGAGAGGTTATTTAATGGGCAGGAGGAGATTGTGGGAAAGAAAGGAGGTGATGCAAAAGAGCTGCAGCGAGCAACAGGCTGATACTTACCCTGGATCTCTATTACCACAGGGAGGGAGAGACAGTCGAGGGGGGGGGGGGGGGGGCAGCAAAAAGGAAGCAAAATAAGAGAGAGAAAGAGGGGACGGAGGAAAGGGAGATAGCAAAACTCATTGTTAAGGTTAGTACAAAGAAGCCATCACAAGACAGCCACAGTGCCACAGGTTAGAGCAACTTAATACTGCTGCAACCAAAAAATCCATCCAGAAATAATAATAATAACAAATACAATAATAACAATAACAACAACACCGAGCGTCAGCACTCACAGAGCTAACAGGCAATGTTTTCTCTCACTGTCAGGACAAATGTATGATATGGATCATATTTAATTTATCAATATTTTACATAACATGTACTCAGCTAAAGTCATGGAGTTGTAATTAACAAAAGACAGAATGTCTTTCTAAGGTAAGGGACATTTTCACATTTTGCATTGATGCATTCATCTGCCTGGCAACTGAATGGAATCTATTCCAGAGAGAAAGCACTATTTATTGGTTGTTGGATCACTGAGTGAAGTGTTTCAGGACGAATGAGAAAAAAGACCTGTAATGCCTTTAAGTGCCACTAGATGACAACATTAACCTACAATTATTTTGAACTCAACCGTTCTATGTCTATGGTGTTTGACCTCAGTGTTTGACTCAAGCTCCTTCACTTGTGTGTTCACATTTAAAGTGACATACAGACTATAAATCAATATCATAATCTGTCAGATCATAATAAACTGTAACTGTGGTAAAAAGAGGCCTCCTTTTAGTCTGACCTTGTGTCTATTCAATCCAATGTGACGTGAGCCTGAGCTGGACTGTAAAAGACTGCTGACCGTTACCTTTACGAGCCTTCTTCTGTAGTTTCATGGTGTCAGATGACTTCTTCTTGATCTCGTGGCGTGACCTCTTGTACTCTTGAAACAGGATGAAGAGAGATGTTTCAGTAAGAGGAATGTAAAACCCTCTATTTTCTATACTGATCAAAATAGAAATGCCTCCAGAAGCTGTGCAACCTCGAGGACGCTTGTTTGGAGGCACTGAACATCATCTTTGTTTTGTATGAGCTGTTTGTGCATCGGGTGTGAAATTAATACAATTAACATGAAAGCATGAGGAACGCTATTATATACATAGAACCGAGCCTCACAGTGTCTCATCACCAAACCTGTTTACAACTACTATAAAGTACATACTAATAACAAATCAACCAGCAAATCACAAACTGCGAAGGAACTGATGTATATTCTTATGATATATTAATGCTTATGTAACATGTATGGCTCAGGATGTGACAGAGGGGATTTTCATAATGTCCCCTGATCTGCATCCAAGACTGTTTTCTATGAGGCAGTTCATTACAGGATATTGATCACACATGGATCTGGTGAGAAGAGGTGTTACAGTTTTCCCTTTGCGAAAGTCCCACAAGTAAAACAGGAAAGTGTACCATAGGTAAGATTTCAGTTTTTAGCTATTGAGCTATAGTAATTGAATCATCACTACTAATAACTCTTTGAACTTGTATTGATGTTAATATAACTGGATCTGGATTTTACATAGTAGTGTTGGTGTGGGAACATGTTCAACAAAAGTCCTTTGTTTATTTTAATATAGTGCTTTATTTTTGGTTTGAAGGAGGAATGCTCACAATTCGTTATTTTAGCTGTGCAACACTATCTCCTCAGAAACTTTTTCTATACTGATATGCAACAGCAGCATACAACATTTTGTATCGATTATATTTTATAACAACAATATGTTCCTAATTTGAGTTGCATCATTCATTGATGCTGACACATATTCTGAAAATATATTTTACACTGCACAACATTCAGTCTTGCAGAACACTTTGTAGTGATCATAGCTGTTAATAAGTGCAGAGCTTCAATCATTCAAATACTAGATATGTTGGACATAAAAAAAAGAAGACATATTTACTGTTACAGTTGTACAGACAGATAATTTCTAGGGGACATGGTGGAGCTGTAATGTGTTTGCACCTTTTGCATGATCCTTATCCAGCTGGTTGGCTGTTTTCTTCCAGTCCTCAATCTTGTCCTGGAGAGGAGTGATGAGACTCTCCATCAAAGCACTGTAGGAGAGACAGAGATTTAAGATGGTGATAAATAAATGAACATTTCAGTCCCTGGGTGAATTTTTCCATGGCTTGCTGTCTTGACTATACAGACTCATTGTGTACAATTGAGACCCCCACATTCCCCCCAGCGGGCCCCACTGAAATGAGAGGCTGTGGTATATTTATGGAGCGAGATCATTATATAAATTTCCTCCACGTGTCGTTCCACTTCATGAATTTAGAATCTGGAACACTGCCTCCCTCCTTTTCCAAACATTCATACATACGAATACTCTAACAGAAAATGTAATACTAGAGGGGCAGACACACAAAAGCTTTGAGATGGCTTCAAAAGAGAATCCTGCAGTTGTCATGGCCATAGATCATCCTCATCGTCACCATCAATGTAATAGCTTTGAATATGGAGAATGAGGGAAGAAACAACAACAGTCTCTTGGTGAGGTTTCCAGAGCGAGCTGTGCTGCGTTCCAATGGCTGAATACATATACAGGGAGGATTTAAATATGTACAGACTGAGCAATGTTCCTGATGGAGTCCACACAGCTGACAAGACAACCCCACCAAACATTTGTCCCTTCATAATAACCATAAAAAAACAGGTCAGCTTCAGATGGAAGCAAACAACAGGTCGAGCACTTTTACGACTCCTGGATTTGTCGACATGACAGGAAGCAAAAGTAGGATGGTGAGATGACACAAACACTGATGAAGGAAAGGAAAATAAATGGAAGAAGGAAGGAAGGAAGGAAGGAAGGACGTGTATCTTACTTGGTGAACTGGCGAAGTTTGGCCTCGATGCTGCGATGCCTCATGCACATCCTGGTCAGAGCTGAACCAATATCTCTGGTTGCCCCTGGAAACACAAAACAGCCAGGTTCATGTGATGAAACGCACACACACAAACACACACACGCACACCAAGAGTGTCTCATGGCACATTTACCACAAAAAGGCCCTTTTTGTTTGACAGAAACCACCAAAAAATGTGATCAGTATTAACATTTCAGCTATTAGTGCTCTGTGTAAAGTAAATGCTGCTAAAAGCATTGTATCCTTAAACAGATGAACCACTACACAAAGCTTTTCTTATCCTTTTTACACCCGGCCAATATTTACACAAGACCCCGATCTGACTTTCGTAGACACGACACACACTGACAGCTTTGTCCAAATAAAGAAGTATCTCATGAGCGTGTGTTTGTGGGAGAGCTCGGGAACCGAGATTCGAGAGCTGCTAACCTGCAACTGTAAACACAGTCTATTTTAAGGCCGAGTAGATTCATGTGGAAAAGCTGACCCCGGAGCTGGAGTCACTTTAAGTGATGGCAGACAGAGCTAACTTCCACATAAGGTGCTCCGAGCTGCTGCTGCTGCTGCTGCTGCTATACAGGTGGAAACCAGCAATAAAATGATACTGTGGTTTCATCTTCATAGTATGCACTTTCAAGTTTATGAGCAGGGGTATGGCTTACACAGTACGAGGTGCCTAGAGAATTCCTTAATCACTGCTGCCACTGAAATGTACACACTGGAAAATTCAGATTAAACAGGAGCCAAATGGGATTTCCTCGAGAGACACTGTTTATCAGGAGGGCTTACACAGGCTTACACGCTAAAATGCAGGGAGTGCAGAGAGAGGAAGGGCATTATTCCAAAATGTGTTATGCACTAGATTAATATTTTCAGCTACAACTGAAAACTCTTGTGTCAGACCAAAAAACAGTGGGGGGTGGAAACTTCTCCAAAACTATTCAAACAACAAATTCAGAAACATGTAACCACGTTGTTGAGGAAAGGGAGCAGCAACACTTGATTAAAAACTTTTTTTTTATTAAATTGAAGCATTTGATATGTAATTAGAGCTAAGGTTGGTAATCTTGGAATAGCTGTAAGAGCATGAATGTACCTGCCTGTACCATCATCCAGCATGACTGGTTTGGTGGTGGTTCAGTGATGTTCTAGGGAGGCATATCCTCTAGGGAGGGTCACAAAAACCTCCCTGTCATAGCCAATGGTATCATGACTGCTGTTATGAAACAATGCCCGGCCTTATGCAGCCAGAGTGTGAAGAGAGTTCCTGGAACGTTATGTATCGGTGTATCCAACGCTGCTAAGCACAGGAGCTCCCTGATGTCCTGACCCAGGTCTGGGAGGAGATCCCCTAGGACACCATCCAACGACTCATTAGGATCAAGCCTAGACGTTGTTGGGAATGGATACAGGCACACAGGGGCCATAAACAATACTGAGTCGATTTATGAGTTAACATATAATAGTTAGTGATGATAGTGTCAGATTGATCAAACTGGCATAAAAGGCTGATATTTGTTCTTAGGAAAAAAATATCACGACAAAGTTTAGTTTGAATGTCGTGAAGACATATCCACCATCAGGAGTGTTGTAATAATTTTGGTTTTGCAGCATTTCTGGTACCGACTTCAGACAAACTTGTGTGTTGGCATTGTTTAACAGCACTGTTTCACAGTGTAACAGCACAGCTTCACTTCACAGAGATGCTTATGTGAACATTGTAAGAATGGCCAGATTTACAGTAAATTATAGTAAATAGACTCCTGTTTCCTGGTGATGACACTGTAGGACAACTCTGCAAAAAGAGTAGTTTCCAACAAACTTGGCGATCAAGTCGTTTGTAAATACATATATATATATACAGAGAGAGAGAGAGAGAGAGAGAGAGAGAGAGAGAGAGAGAGAGAGAGAGAGAGAGAGAGAGAGAGAGAGAGAGAAACAAACTGAGTATTAAAAAAGACAAAAGAAGAAGGAATATAATTTTCTTTTAATCACTCATTAATACCAGACAGAGCGGTCATACACAAATTAAATGAGTACCGTAGATTCTAGAGTGGGATTTATTATAGATTAATGAATGAATGGCCTCAGTGCTGGTCTGAACAACCCAGAATGCATTGCCCATGACATGTACATGAGAAATGCATATACATATTGGGCATATATACTCACAACAGCATCACACACACAGACACAGACAAACTTAACACTGTGTGTCGTTCAGAAAAGTGTTCCATTCATAATTAACAAATTCCTCCCTCACGCATCCTGTTCTACCCGGCAACCATTCATTAAAGTAGAACCACCCTCCCCCAAACACTCGCACACACACATACAAACAACGAACACACACACACACGCACACACACACACACACACACACACACACACACACACACACACACACACACACACAGATCAAGTACACACCATGCATGCCAATCAGTTTCGCAACCGAATCTATTTTCTACCATGTCGACAATGTGATCTAATCCAATATCAATAAGTGGATCTTGACACTGACGTTGAGAGAGTAAAGTTATTTAAATAACGAAGAGAGAGAGAGAGAGTGTGTGGGGGGTATTCTATATTGAAGGAAGAGGGGGATTGGTGAGGAAATGAGAGAAGAAGAGATGGAGGAGAGATCAGAGTGCATGAAGACGAGAGGGGTCGCCTCACACATTTTAATGAGCTCACTGCAGCAGAGAGAACCATGGGACTAGAGTTACAGCCAAGTGTGTGGTGAATGTGTGTGTGTGTGTGTGTGTGTGTGTGTGTACGTGTGAGGGTTTGTGTATGTGTGTGTGTGTGTGTGTGTGTGTGTGTGTGTGTGTTTGATCTCTGCATTTATGATGGCCCTCTTCCTGTTTGTTATGAGCAGGATTTTCAGACTCAATAGGAGATCAACAAGATTAGGGGGTGGCACCGAAGACACACTCACATCTGGAATAGAGCTACTGTGTGTGTGTTTGTGTGTGCGTGAGAGAGACTCAGTGTTGACTTGTTTCCAATGCAAATCAGCATGTTTTTGGACATCGTTATATAAGAATAGATCAAATCACATTATTGGGTGTCAAAGGTCAAAGTCTTTGTTTTAGTTTAGAGAACATGTTTGGGTCTCTCAGCTCATTGTTTTGAATTCATGATTCTGAGTGTAGATCCCAAATTCAGCTTTTTCGTTTGTGAAAAGTACTGATGAGCCCACTTTGCACTTCCTTTTCAGCACTCTCAGATAGTGGTTAGCTGTGGACACAGCACACAATCCAGGAGCTATTGCGAGCCAGGGATTTCCCACAGCCCTGAACAGGAAGCTTAAAGGAGTGAATATTGGACTAAGACTCATCAAGTGGCTGCAAACATGACACTGACTGAATGCTAATGTTGCCCTGCTGGATGAGTGAAAGGGAAAGTGTCTACTGAAAAGTTCATTAAATCAACCTGATTTTAGTATACTTCAAAAAGCAAAGACAAGAGCAGCAAAATAGAGTCATAAATCCTTACATTTAAAGCAGCTTCTTCTGATGGCATTCGAGTGTATGAGTGTTTGGAGTTAAGCACTGACCTCCTCACCCCTCTCTCTATCTGTCTGAGGGACTCCCTCCTGGGATATACTTTAACCCTTCCTTCCTCTCACTCACTCTCCTTCTCTTTTTTTCACCTACCCACACAGAGGAAAGAGAACTAGCCTTGCAGTAGATAAAGTTACATTTATGATTTTGAAATGAGAAAATCATAAGTGAATCTATACAGATCAGAGTTTTGAAAGGAAGTGCTAATTTAATACTGGTGCTAATAGCAGAGTACCAAGCCTTGTGATATATGCTTTGCAATGCTATGATATGATATATGCTATGCTATGTAATGCAATAAAGTTATATATTATGATATATCCTATGTTATGCCATGATAAATATACATGCTTTGTGATGCTATGATATCGCAAAGCATGGTTTGCAATGTAATGATATATTATAATATATGCTTTGCTTAGCTTTGCTTTGCTTTGCCATGAAAAGACATCATATGACATAACATGAAATGATATGATATGATATGATATTTGAACACCTGTGTGTCTCAGGGTAACAATATATTGTTATGTTCAATATCAATATTGGGCAGATATACAGAACAGATTTGAGATTTAGTCTCAGACCAGGAAAAGCATAAGTCCGCCATGTGAATGGCACAGTAACCATTCTTCCTCTATTGCCTAGCAACTGATTTAATTGACAGGTTTGTTGCTGTTTCCATGACAGTGCAGATCTCAAGCTTGTTGCTAAGATAAGAATCAGAATATTTCTTGGCTTGCTCATCAAATTGTGTGCCGCTACGGAAACAAATGAAGACTGCTAGAGAGACACAGAAAAACAGAGGGAATGCCTCACACAAATACAGTGTGTGGTCACTCACACTCACACTCACACTCACACTCACACTCACACTCACACACACACGCACACACACACACACACACACACACACTGTCTGTCGCTCTGGTTCTTTCCACTGGTGCATCTCCATGACAACTATTATCTTTAACCTTGCAGAGGGATTTGTGTCTCTTCACTTGCTGTGTACAACCAAACATCCAGTTCCAAAAGTGAACAGCAGTGATGGGCAGACGGCCATTTGACTTGAATACATGGAAATAGTATGTTTATGCATGTTCTGTGTGAGTGTGTTACATTCCTCGTCATTGTGTATGTCACAGCTCCAAAAAAACTACAAAACTATTTGGTGGGAGACACTTAAACTGAGACAGTGAATGTCTCATCAAGAAGGAGACAGGTCTGTTTAGTATGTTAAGTGCAGCTTCATGTTGCAGGCCATGTCAATTCCTGACGTACATTCAGAAATGTTAACTAATATTCCGTGTGAATAGAAGGGACAATGGCACTTACTTACTATAGATCAAGAGGCAGTTATAGTAAAACAAATGATGGAAAGAAAGAGAAGAATGAAAAGAAGGAAGAAAATATTGGAAAGAGGAAGAGGAGGGACATTATGTAACAAGTAATCTGAGGAGGAAGAGGAGCATGGAATCAGAGATGATGAAGTGTTTTTTTTTCTCCCAAGTGGTATAACAAGGAGAGAGGGTTCAAGCCGGAGCATGTGAGGCTGTGGTTTCCAAGGTTACAGACGTTTGCATCGACCACCCATCTGTTCCCCTGACACCAGCATCTCTGCAGTGACACAGCAACAATGAGAGGATGGAGGGAAAGAGTTTGGCAAAAAAGAAAAGACAGTCAGTGGGACAAAGAGGGGCAGAGAGGGAGGTGATGAGGAGACAGATTAAAGAGGGAGAGACTGGCAGAGGCACTTAGACTGCAGCAGCACCAGCGCCACAATAAAAAAGCAGAATTATACATGAGGCCTGGATTCTCCTCCTACTATAAAACCAAGTCTGAGATTGAGCTTCCCGGACAACCAGACAGCCAGTCACCCTCCACCCAAACAAGCCACCAGTCTCTGAGACAACAGCAGCTACAGTACACACACTGAATTTGGTTCAATCCTGTTCAATCCTGTGCAGCAAACCTCCAATACCACAAGCTGGAGGAATGCATAACAGCATGATAGATTATACTTAAGCAATAAGCCACAAGAGTCCGGGGTTTGGAAGCGTTCTGATTGAGGAAAGAAAATGAGTGGTAACACTGCAAAGGCTCATTAGGTTTTCTGATCAATAATGAGGCTTAACAATGTGGTGTTCGGTTATATCAGAGTGTTGATATGTGGTAATGAGTTAATAACATGACATCACATTTAGCTGACACTTTTATCTAAAGCGACTTACAATTAGTGCATTCAACATCTATGATGCTAATCCCCCCATTTTTTGGGGGGATTAGCATCTGTCCAAGGACACTTTGGCAAGGGCTGGGATTTGAGCTCCTGACCTTCTGGTTGGAGGACAACTGCTCTACCCCCTCAGCCACAGACTTAGATGTCATTTAGCTGATGCTTTTATCCTAAGCGACTTCCATTTAGTGCATTCAACATCTATGAGGGGCCATTCAGGGTTCAACATCTTTCCCAAGGACCCTTTGGCATATGCTGCGATACAAGCAGACGACCTTCTGGTTGGAGGACTACCACTCCCACTCCACTCATGAACACACCTGAAACTGAGAAGCTGTCTCGCCTCACTGTATTTCCAGTGTTGCATCTTGTACGATACATTGGAGAAAAGTTGCTGTTGCACATTGTTCCCAACATGAAGAAAACAACCCAACGTAATGGTTGTTTACACACAAATGACTGGAAGTTCAATGGGCTTCAACACTGCACAGAAAAGGTGCAGCGTCACTGTCTAGATTGCCAAAATGAAGAAGAGGAAAAAATTACACACATTCAATAAGGTTTATGTTTCCATCGCTGCTGTGTCTACTGAACAGTCATTTGACCCGGGAGTGAATTGTATCCATTACCATTGCAGACAAAATCCAGATGCTAGTGGGTGTTAGCGGATTCTTTGAACAGTGTAAAAGGGTTTTAATAGACGTGTACAGTTTACACATATAACCTGAGCTCTGTTACAACATATCAGAGCATCACAAGACTATTACTGTTGACTTATGTGTTTTTACAGACAACATTTCAATTTTTTATGTGCTCATGGTGAGTGTGTTTACCTGTTCTCCTTCTGCTTCGATCACAGGCAGGACAATTAAAGGTTTTAATGATGTAATAAGGTCAGGGTGAGGAGACTAGTGTTTATGATCACAGGAATACTGATATTTATTCATATTTAGTCCCCAGAAAACATCATGCACATATTTTACGTAAAGTATTTAATAATGGATCTACGTCACCCTTGCTCAGCTCTAACAGCTCAAGTGAAAAAAAGTGCACAATCAGCTAAAATGTTTTCCAGCGGGACACACACACACACACACACACACACACACACACACACACACACACACACACACACACACACACACACACACACACACACACACACACACACAAACAAACACACGCACACACACACACAGAAACACAGACACACACACTCACACACACCAGCTTTGACCTCTGACCCCTCACTGGACCCATGATATCAGTCAAAAGGTCATGGCAAGGTCACTTCCTGTCAAAACACATCTCTTCACCCCAACTGCTGTTTCCATGATGCCAGGAGAGTGAGTCTGGCTATGACAGATGAACCAACACATGTGCTCAAGGCTAAAAAAGTTGAAGAATATTAGTTGTTTCCCGCAACTGTTAACAATTTAAATTTTCTTTTTCATTAATTTCCTTACACTTCTTAATATTCTCTGTTAAAAACAACTGTTACAGTTTGCCCTTCTTTTCCACCTTTCCAGACAAATTTTGCTACAGTGACAAATATGGTAACTAGATTTCTCTCAGTCCAGTCTTTAAGATGTTGTCTGCCCATTTATAATATTTTCCATGCAAACTCTTGGAAGTAAGCCGAGCAGCTGATTAATGCCACTGCTGCCCTGAATCATCCAGTGTCCTCAGCGACCTGTCAAACTGGTGAGTGTGACCCAGATGAGTCTGTCCTATAATGAGTTTCATCCACTGTCCCCTCAAACAGTGCACGGCATCTGTGTATCTTAACAAAGAGGTGTGGCCGCACACTTTAAGTAAAATAAGCTCTTTATCTGTTCGGTTTATTTGGGTGAAATACATCACAGTTTACAAAGAAGGCCAAATATTATGCATGGGTTCATAACATTTTACTGATTTCACATGTTGACATGTTGACGGTCAGTTCACATTTTCCACATAACTAATTAAAATGACAGATAAAGCACGCACACTGAACAGACCACAACTAAAGTTGTTCAACAGCATATCCAGTCACATGCTCGGTAAGGTAAATTATACTAAGAAATGTCTCTAAACTCACATATTAACATATTTGTGTCACGTTAAATAACTACATGGACACCTGACACGACCACGTTAAGGGTTAGGGTCTAACTGTTGACCTTATTCTGAGTAGAGCTATGGTACAGGTGGACAGATTAGTCATTGCGTGTATCAACTGTGTCATCAACAAGACACCTTTCCATTTCATACTCTTGCACGAGGAGCGAGTGGTGCTGTCCTCTCCTAAACATTAGTGATGCTGTTCGCAGACTTTTGCCTCCAGCTCAATTCATGTTGCGCTGCATGGCACGTGCTAAAAAGGTTAGGGGATGGTTCCCCAGCCGAAACTATGATGATGGCGTCCACCAGCTAAAATCTGTCTGACGTCATTTCTGCAAGGAGAGGAACAGTGAGCATAAACCAGGTTTAACCAGGTGTATTTTCATATGTTGATACGACTATTGTCTTGAGCAGTTTAATAACGCAATATTGCAGTCTCCTCAATGACTTTATGTGAGTCATTGAGGAACCTGCTTTGACCAAAGGTTTTAAGACAGTCTGTACGTCTGTTTAGTAAGAGCTGAGCCAAAATGCCGCTCCAATCCGTGTGAGATGCTGCAGCTTAAAACTGAGCTCCGGCAAATCTATAAAGTGATGTAGCTTTTCAGCCCTGATTAGCTACTCATAATGCCACTGAGTACTCAAATGAACCTAACCTTATTAACACCCCCTCACTGCTCACATCATCAACTGATTGTGGCCTTTCACACTTGATACCAGTGATGCTGAATGTTTTAATAATAATAATCGGAATAGATAGATGAATGACACACCCATTGGGAAAGGTGTGAGATCAAACCACAACTGATTCAGCCTGGTGGACTGTGTTAGTACTGACAGGAGTTGACTTGTTGACTCCACTTCTAAGTCTTAGTCTAAGGCCTGGACCTTTTCAAAAACCTAACCATGTCTCAAAAACGTAACAGCACGTTTATTTCTGTTACCATGATCCTTCGGTGAACCATGGTTTAGAGAACTTCAACACCACACAGAAAGACTGGGAAATGGGGATATACCTCCAAAGGACATTTACAAAATAACCCGGACAATTGTGTAATCCTAGGCAGATATCCTCAGTTATATGTTATCATTGAGTGGAAGATTTTTAATTGTCTGGTCACTTTTATTCTTAAAATAAAGATTCCTATCTGTTTGTTTTAAACAGAAGGGGCTTTGCAATATAGAAATATGCACCGTGAGAAGATTTATCCAGAAAAATCAGATCACAAACTGATAAGAACAAAATGATAACTCTTGTGTGGATGTAACCTTTTCTATGTTAAGATAAAAGTCGCCATGATTACAGACAGTATGGAATGGAAACCAAGAGGTCAAACGTCAGAGTCCGAAGCCAGAGTAATTGGATACACCTGACTCTATTTGTATGTGCAATTCCAGGGATAATAGCATGTTAAACGTTTGAAGCTCTACTTTTCTGTACTCAGACGCGCTCCCTCCCTTCCTCTCCGTCTCTCTGTAATACTCACTAAATTCCTGAGATGTGTCGCTTTCCTGTCACATGGGAACAACCATCCAAACAACATGGCAGCTCAAAGCACTGACTTGCAACTGCAAAAAGCCATAAAACAGCCATAACAGGGATTTTCTTTGTATTCCGGTTACACAGTAATTCTCCTCTTTCCCACATTGGTCATCCCAAATCAGGTCCCATGACCGAACCCTGAGATCCTG
Source organism: Platichthys flesus (assembly GCF_949316205.1). Taxonomy (NCBI): domain Eukaryota; kingdom Metazoa; phylum Chordata; class Actinopteri; order Pleuronectiformes; family Pleuronectidae; genus Platichthys; species Platichthys flesus. Next base: position 26,350,382 of record NC_084945.1, on the reverse strand, counting down.
AAAATCTAACATGAATATAGCACGACCTGCTCCAGGATTACAGCTGGCAAACAACCCTGACATCAAAGAGCTTGCTTTAGAATGATTTGGAGGAAGTCCAATGTTGGACAACTTCCTCACCCAGAACACTCACACATACCCTCAAGCCCAAGCTCCTTGGACCCGTTAAACTGCGGGACAGTATGGAACAGCGAGTGTTTGGGTGTAATGGTTTAGAGTGGAGTCAGCTGGGCCTGGGAAAGCATGTTCATTTTCTGGCTTTGATTACAGAAGCTTTAAATCTCTTTTACACACATACTCACTTACACACAGACACACATTCAAACATACAGACTTAAAAACAGACACACAAACTCTCCCCTGAGACCATGGCAGAGCTGAGCTACAGGCCTCCAGACAGGGTATGTTTACTTAAAAAATGGGGGTTGTTGGCAAGGGACAATTTCTGTTGCTAAAAATACCAACACATAAAATGTATCCAGCCAGGACAGCGTGTACTGTCATTCCACAAAGAGTGCTGGAAAAATGTCAAAAGAGAAGAGGAAAAAACTGAGTTCAGCACTTTTTCCTGAGCCTGCCTCCTTTTGTGTTGAAGGACCGAATTGTGTTTTATAAAGTAGTAAGGTGAGTTGTGAGATAGATAGATATATAGATTATATATATGATAGATAGATGGATAGATGGATACTTTATTAATCTGATTCTACCCGTGTGGTTAAAGATTGGAAGTGTTTTTGTAGTTATAGTTTCTTTAAAACAGATTAAGCTAAATCTTTTGGATACCTAAAAGTTACAGAATGTATTTTAAAGTTAGTTAGCTAGCTGACATTGTTTGGGTTTGTTAGCATGCTTTAATGCTAAATAGTTGCTATCACAAGACTTGAGATAAACTGTATGTATGCAGTAGATTTGCATGAAGCAAGCTTTACTACTGCTGCAAATTAGCCGTTTCAAGTGACCAAATGTTTGCTGCTGTTTTTCTGCTGAAGAGATTCGCACAACAAAGGATTGCAGAAAGAAGGGTTCAGGAACTTTACTGAACTTCTAGGTCAGTACAGAACATACAGCCATTAAATCAGTGGGGGCAATTATGCTGGGTTGTGGGCTCTAGCTGTAGCAAGCATAAAGCAGCAAGTTCATTGACAATCCAACCACCTTAGTGAAAAACAAACTCTCTGAATCTCATTCGCTGTGCATTAAAGTCCCGTTGAGGGAAAAATCAACCTGTTATGAGTAGAACACACAACATATTTCTGAGGGTAGGAGGGGAAGAGCAAATGTATCCATTATGAACTTTCCTACAACATGTTAAAGGTATGAAGTGCTATGGTTTTATGGCAAAAGTTAGCTACAGCTAAGTAGGAAGCTAAAAGGTCTTTCTTGTGGTTTTAACTATCAGTGTTTTTAAGGTGAATCTGTAGCAGTAAGGAATGTGACATGTGAACTATGGAGTTCTTTCATTAGTGTACTGTTTGCTCCATTATATTAAAGGTGTATTTTTTACTTTGATTAGTTGTAAGTACACTAACCCTAACCCAACTGCCAAGAGGAACCACATAGTCATCATTAGCGCTCTTATTAGATAGAGAAGGGAGATCACAGCATTATCATACAGCAAATTACAATTCCTTTAAATCCAGCAATCTGACACTGCACCATGAAAACTAATTTATTAACCTTGGCACCTTGATCTCAAATGAGTACAATCTGTGCATCCTTTTATAGTTTTGATATCAGTGTAACGTCTGAAATTCTTCAGACGTTAAGAGCCAAACTGGTGGCTTTGATTAGACAACAGCAACAAAACATAATCTATAGTATTTATGTTTGTTTGAAAGCGATGAAGAGATAATGAAGAATCAATAGTCAGTTCAACTTCATATGCACTCTAAGAAATGAGCACCTGAAAAGCAAATGTCTCACGCACCCATTCAATTAAGCCATTGGAGGTGGCAGCTTACCAAAGCGTCATAAACATCGGTCATCATGTGAAGGTTTGAAAACATAACTAACATACAGGATCAGATCCTGCGTGGAAAGGTGTATGGAATCTACACTTCACGTGACCAATTACACACAGCAGCATGCATGTCCCTCTCTGCATGCCTAAAATGAAACGCCACTACACATATGCTCATGCGTGTACAAAATGCACACATACACATTCTCACACAATCTTAATATCACTCACATGTTAACATGCACAATACTAGCCATGCGTTCTGCAGATGGTATCCAGTGTTACATGCAGCATGCCATCTGCATGAATGCATCATGTGAGCTGCTTGAGGGCAAGAGATGTATCCGAGTGGGTCAGGAGCACATACAGAAGAGGACACACATACAATTGGATATTAACCTTAACCTTTAATGCCTGTTTGATATCAGACTGAAGTGCATCTGACGAACATTTGGTTTGTACTTAGAAGAGTAAGCAGCTGAATACCACTGATTGCAGCAATTATTATACCCAGTAATCTTTGTTTTAATTAGATGGTGAATGTATTTATTTTTTCTTGGGGTAAAAGCTATTAAAGTTATAAATTAATTTTTATCAAACAGAAGATGCTGTACCAATTAAATTTTGCGCTATATGGATAAATAAAATGGACATGGTTTAACATGCTTTCTAGCCAGTATGGGGGTTGTAAAGCCCCAGTCTTTCTGAAAAATATAATTTAATAAAATATGCGTATAGCTGTTAATATTTTGTAGCGACAAAGCCAGTCAGAGCTGTGCCGTCAGACCATAGTGAGGCTTTGCTGTGCTGAGTCACACACTGCAGAGGTCTAAATATAGCATTGTGGGTAATGTAGACTGGGCATCAGCCTCTCTGCAAACCACTGACTCCCACAGAGCATTATGGAGAGTGAGGCCGGGGGAGAGTTAACAGAGACTAGAGACAGATAAGGTAACATTCAAACATCAAATAAACTCTCACTTTTCCTTGCTGACACACACACACACACACACACACACACACACACACACACACACGTTCAGTAGGTGATAGCATGCCTGTGAGAACACTTTAGTATTGAGCAGACTGGCTGGCAGGAGGCTGTGGGAAACACTCATCTGATGTTACTGCTGAAGTCTCTCTCGAACAGAGCATCCAGCATCCTACAACGTTCAAGAGAGCTGTTGATGTACCACCACAAACTAGTGTGTATCTTAGCAGCATGGATGTCTGACAAGATCACCTCGAGTGGAGATTTTTATGTCACATAGAGGGACACAAAGGTCAAGAATAAACTTCCCTATATGCTAAAATAATGCAGTTGTTGATTTAGCATAAAAAGTGTGAGGAGGAGTTAGACAGAAACCTCCTAAAATATGTCTGTGTGCGGGGGGGGGGGGGGGGGGGGGGGCATAGCAATGAACACTTTGAAATCACTGCAATGAGAGAGATGAATCAAGGGTAGAGGGAAAAAATGAAACAGACACACACCTTACCTGCACACAAATACACAGTGTGTGCGTCATGCAAGGCAAATGGATGCAAGCAGCACTATAGGGCACCTTGCACAAACGAGGTAGGAATATTATCTTGCAAACATAGCAAAATATGACTAAAGAAGCCACTTCCACAGATTCAGGGCTTTGTATGAGGATCAAAGAGGAACTGTTGCAGAAATGCAGATCCAGTAAAGACTGAACACTGCATTTCTGCTTAAAATTGTCAGTAAGATTCAATAATAGCTGCTGTGTCAATTTTCTCAGGGGATAAAATCCCTCCTGATAAATTAGAAACAGTCAGGGTTTACAAAATAATGTAGTCGGATGTAGTCAGTAGAGGGTATAAGCGTGCGTGTGTGCGTGTGTGTGTGTGTGTATGTGTGTGTGTGTGTGTGTGTGTGTGTGTGCGTTTGTGTGTGTGTATGTGTGTGTGTGTCTGTGTGTGTGGATTGCTGAGCCAGCAGGGGCAACACCAGTTAACACGCCTGGCTGATGGCTGTTAATGCTGCGGATCAACACGCAACTCTCACTATATTCAAGCACACACAATCGTCTGCACACACAGACGCGCATTCACACACAATATTTTGACAAATTCAGGAAATGTTATTACACATTACTAAAATTACCCAGATCTTACTGAAAACACCAAATCTTTTTTTGTTTAACTAAATGATGCATATTCATGAAAAATATATCACCGACCCACCAACACAAACACATACATACGTAGCACTCCGTAGCCTCTTGTCTCATCAAACAGGATTTGGCCTTGGAGCAGCAAGACTCACTGAGCACAGCTTCCCATGCTAACTGACTGTGTGCACTGCATGTGTGTGTGTGTTGTGTGAGACAGAGCGTGTCCTGTGTTGTTGACCTCTGGGACAATACTGCACTGTGGCATCAGGAAATGTCCTTAGAGCGCTGCCAGAGAAAGAGGGAAGGATGGAGGGAAAGAGGAGGGCAAAGGCAGAATGGGAATGATGGGTGGCAGGAGTTGATGGGAGAAACGTGTTGGGAAGCAAGAGGGAGTAGGGTGGGAAAAAGAAAGGGGAAATCGGGGCAGTGCATTTAAGGTGAGAGATGAGGGTAGAGGAAGCACTGAGGAGTCGGATAAGTGAGAGAAAAGCTCCATGGAAGAGGAGGAGAGAGATAAATGGAACTGGGGGCTACAGGGAGGGAAATAAACGGATACTGTGGCTTTGACTTAATTAAAGACAATAATGTTGTTTTTGTAGGTCTCCACAATAACAGGCCTCTCAGCCATGGCCTACTTACTAAGGGAAAGAAAGAGAGAAAGAATGTAACAATCTTGCGCATTTGGAGCAAGACAGTCTGCACAATAGTGATCCAGGGATGGAGATGTGGACGCGAAGTCCCATCTATAGACGCACACAACCAATCGTGAGTCAGTCTACTCCACTCATAATGTTTAACTCCATTTTTAGAGCACTTCAATTATTTTCAGGTTTCACAGTTTGGTCTCTCTTTCATTCACTATCATAAAGCAGAGGTTGCGAGAAGCCACCAGGTGGCAATTGAGTGGCTTTGGAAATCACTTTTGAGGAGATGTCATTTCAGCCAGTCTATTGTTTAAGCCAAACCTATTTAGAGAAATAAGTAAAATGACTCAAATTTTACTGACTGGCCCCTGTGAGAAAAATGAAGAAAATGAAAATACAATTTAATAACTGGATTTCCATTCGTAATTCAAAGGACATTAGACCGCAAACAATAACTGAATTATAATTTTGTGACATCAGCTGTGTTCCAATTCAGGGGTCACCTCTTCCGAAGACACAGTCTAGGCAGCATACTAAGACCGACTCCTTTGTGGGGTGCGTCCACCAAGGCTCAACCGAAATGAGACAGTCTAGTCTACGGAGTGCTTCCCTGATCTGCATCACCAGCTTGTCCCATCCTAATCATTGTCACGTAGCAACAAAGCTGTAGTTGGTCACGATGAGAAAGTTTTATTGCCCCTTGGTTTTTTCAACAAATGTACCATTGAGTCGATATATTTAAACCTGTGTTCATCGAAGCGGAATGAATCCTGGGGTAGGTTGGCCCAAGAGGGATCCACCAGTTGGAGCCTTTACTGCTTGGGGATGAGAGGAAGCATTTGTTGGATGTATTTCAAGGAGCCTTTCAAAATGGGACGGACTAGTCGCACCCCTGCGCTGCAATCGGTCTGCAAATGAGGCCTATGAAGGAGCAGCCCCAGGATTGGAACACAGCTTGTGTCAGTGTAGTGGTTTAGCCACTGACACATCACCAAATAATTCTATACAGTTACGCTACACATTACTGTAAAAAGGTACTAAGTAGTGCTTGACTGTAAGAATTGCCCTCATTTTCTGTTTCCCTATCCAGATAACAGGGTTTTATTCATCTAGCTTAACGGTGTGCTTGTTAACAACCTATCTTTGTCTGACTATCCCGATGGACACAGTTGAGTAAAAATAAACTTATATTTTAAGAATATGTATTTAGCACATTCGGGTTAATGTCAAGAGCTGACTAATCGTCGAGCTAACTCAGTTATGTATGGTACAAAAGCCCAGGTGCATGATAAACTGTATCAGATCAAAGGCATCTCCAGCTGACCGTGAATGGCATGCTATCTGTGAAATGCAATTAAGCCATCTTGCTCAGATTTCTCCTCTCCTCTTGGCAACAACATGGCTATTTTTTCCTCTGCCACCACTTCCCTCTCTTTCTCTCTCTCACACAGGCACTCTCTCTCTTTCCTTGTTGCCTGGCAACCGTGCTCGTAAATGTGATCCCACTTGTCTGCGATTGGTTGAAGGGACAACAGATACATGTCACAGTCAGAGCGAGGAAAGGGGGATGACATGCATGAATCTCACACACACACACACACACACACACACAAAGAGAGAGAGAGAAACAGAGAGAGAGAGTGAAACTTACAAATATCACTTAATTGAAACGCAATTAAGCGTTGGCCTATACACTGCATATGCTCTTCAAAGCAATGGCCCCTGACAATTCTTCACATTCCAGTTCTGGATGCTGTGGACGAACCATGCTTGAGTGTATGTGTGTTTGGTCCGAATTGCTTGGTATGCTCTGAACAGTTTACACACGTTTACACACACATACCTGTGAGCTAATATGCGTGCGTGTCAGAATTGCATTGTAGGGGGATGTGTGTGTGTGTTTGTTTTCAGGGGGGGGTCTGTGTTCGTGTGAGCTGTGCCATTAAGTAGCATGTGGTCCTTGCAGCCTTGCAGGCGAGGGGAGTGCCATGCTGCGAGCTGAATAAGGGAAAACTCTTGCTGAGTTGCATGTGTGTATGTGTTTTAATTGTAATATGTGTCTCTCTGTGTGTGTGTATGTGTGTGTGTAGCTGTATTAACTCTAGTGGCCTAACATCTGAGTGCTACCTCTTAGTCCCACTGAGAGCGTCAACCAGCATGGAGTGTCATGCTGGGCAGCTAATGAGGGAGCGTTCACTGAACAAAACACATTTTTTGACCTACAGATCTACATTATCTCTTGCCTAAGCAATGACAATTCAATTATTTAAACTAAAGGAAGCCAGTTGGCTGCATACCTCTGCCAAGGCCCAATATGCAGCTTCATTTTAATCGAGCTAACCAAATTGCAAACACTCCTAAACTGTGTCTCAATTCCGGGGCTGCATCCTTCACTGTACAGGGCTTACCCGGCCCAAGAAGACCGCCTCGTTTGTGGACTAGAGAGGATTTCCATGTCTCTAAGCCTTGTTGCAGCCGCATAGCAACAGAGCTGAAGTTTGACAAAGTTTTAACCCCTTATTGCCTGAATTAATTTCCAATTATATAAAAAAAATATTATTTGTGTTTTTGGCTGTCATACAGATGCTAAATTAAATTGACATTGTTAATTTCATTATAGCATATACAATAGACATAAGGCAAATCAGCGGCATTAGGCATAATGGGGCATAGCCTTAATTTTAAAAAAATGTCAGTCTCTTGTATGTAAGTAATTATATTGATGCTGCTTTTGCTTGAAATAAATACGATTAAGTAACGTTTATTTATACCAAACACATGCACAGACATGCACAACACACTCATGCAATGGTAGGTAAATTTATCTCTGCATTTAACCCATCTGGTGCAGGACACACAGAGCAGTAAGCAGCCATGTACAGCGCCCAGGGAGCAGATGTTGGGGGAATAAGGTGCCTTGCTCAGGGGCACTCGACAGGGTAGGGAGAATTCTCTTTGATTTTTGGACAGATCAATCCAGGTTCGTCTTTTGTTGTTTCTCCGTGGAGTCGACCTTTTCTGCCCATAGCAATTTTTTGTGTATGCTGCTCACAAACAATCCCAGAGAAATCCTTGGCAAATGAAAAATCCATTGTAGCAATTTTCCCTTTTATAATTGATACTGTTTAAAGGCAGTTGAAAATCACAAAGGGACTCTTGGCTTAATCCAACAGGACTGTGGGGATACATACAAAAATAAGGAAATCCACAGGATATCCGCTGGTATCCACAGCGACATCATAGACCTGCCGTTGAAGACGTCCTCAGAATTCCCCACTGCAGACCTCTGTCCATTCTCTGTCTTTATCACTTGCTTCACTCAATGTTCTCTTGAGCATGAACCTCACTGTCTTTTCATACAGTCGTCGCTCACTTCCTCAGAGGTCTGGGACAATCCTCAACTGTTGCTCTGCATCCTTTCACCACCACTCAAACACATCAACTATCATTTCTCCACACAGCGCCACTGTGCCACAAATCTGAGGTTCTCTGTTTACAACAAGTCAATGTGTGGCTCTTCTTTTTTTGTCAGCTTTTGAACGTGCTGTTTGCAGCAGTTTGAAACACCAATAAACTGTTCTCAAGATTAAAAACCCTACCTTGGTAAGATGACTGTGAACTCATGAGGCTACAGTCGGGATCACTGGCAGCCTAGATGTCACAGCAGTGGTATTATTAGTGGTAGTGCTTCTCAAAATCAAGACCACATTTCCCATAAAGTTCATTGCTTCCTGCCCCCTAGCTCCTTTCCTCTGGGTTCACCGAAGAAGATAAACGTATTGGAAAGGAGTTTCCCAGCTTCTTTTCTCTCCCTCTCACCATCTACAGTTGGGATGAACCTGGGCTCCTGTTTCTGCCCTCGTTCAGTCACGTACAAAAATGTTCAGTCTTTTCCGTCATTGTATGAAGCTTTAACCAAAACAGTGTGTCTGTTTGGCATCATCACCCAGAAAACATTAAAGTGAGGGAGTGCGACTGCGTGTGGTCCAGTTTCCTTGTTTTGAACCCACAAACAGATTGTGTAAAACTGAAAATATCAGCTTGGTGTTTGAGCGTGTGTGGCGTGACTGACATTATGGTGTATTCTACCTAGTGAGCCACAATGTAATCATTATTTTAAACAAAATTAGTGTCTGACTATGTTAAAACAGGTGAAATAAATTAATAAAGGTAGGGCTGCTCGATTAATCGAAATTTAATCGTGTTTACGATTATGGGGTCAAACGATCTCCAAACTACTTTAATCTAGTTGAAACGATTATTTGGCATTTTTTTCGATAGAGACGCGCATGCGCAATTCAGTCCTTCCCCCAAAGCATTCAGCAGCTCAGCTGACTGGCTCTCACTCTCAAGCAGCTGTAAAGTGAAGGAGGCGAGTTGTGTGTGTGGTGATCGGCTGTGAAAAAAAACAGCGTGAGTGGAAAAGCAGGGAGGGCAGCAGTACACCATGTAGCGGCCGCACCGCGCCCCGCTATTCTCAAGCACGCTCCCGCCTGGGTGTTCAAACTGCTCAGACCGGACCCGCATTTCTCCAAGCCGGTCAGTCGGGTAAAGAGTGTTAGGGTTGCCATCATTAAGGGTTTGAATAACCAGCCACCGATATCCTGGTTTCAAGGGGGAATAAGAAACCCAGCCGTCATCAGTGTTTACAGGGTAAGGGTTAAGTGTTTAAAAAAATAAAGCATAGACTTCAGGATAAGGGTACATATTAATAATCGTTTAAATAATCGTGATTTTGATATTGTCCAAAATAATCGTGATTGTGATATTTTCCATATTCAAGCAGCCCTAAATAAAGGAATGCAAAATCTCTAAACTGTGTTTTAAACCAATGTTTAAACCTATGTTTAACCCATTATTGCCTGAATTAATTTCCAATTATATAAAAAAAAAAATATGATGTGTTTTTGGCTGTCATACAGATGCTAAATTAAGTAGACATTGTTAATTTCATTATAGCATATACAATAACTGTAGGTATGAGGCAAATTAGCGACATTAGGCTTAATAGGGCATTACATTAATTTAACAAATTTTCCAGTCTCTGGTATTCAGATCACTATATTGATGCTGCTTTTGCTTGAAATTGAATAGCTACATATGTTTCTGTACAATCATTGCTGTTCCATCATCACAGTATTTCAAATACAGCTTAATACCTCAAAATAACTTTGCTTCACAGTCCCAAGGGGCTAGTATGTATTTTCCCATCCAAGCACTAGATGGCGGCCAGGGGCGGACTGGCCATCGGGAATACCGGGGACATCCCCGGTGGGCCGATGGCCGAAAATATAAATCCAACGGCCCATCACTATGATGTACCGGCCCACGCCCATCATCGAATCAGCCCTACAATGGTTGAAACAGCGGCACAAGCGTAATTTTCTCCAAGAGCTATACCTATCTATTCGCACTGACTGCTTTTATACTGCTACTCGCAATCGGTCTTCACACTCATGGTGACTATTTTTCGATTTTTTTTTAAGTGTCTTTTAATATGTGTTTTACAGACTTCGGAAGTCCAAAGTAAGAAAAGATCTCCACCTTATTAATAAACACCTCTAAATTGGTTCTTACACAGCCGAAGTGTAGAGAATTTGGATTTGCATACATACACGCAACGCGGCACCCAGTTATACGCATGCGCACCGCCGTGTATTGAGTGGGCCGGTCTGACAGAAACTCCCGGGCCACTTTTTTCCCCCAGTCCGCCCCTGATGGCGGCAGAGTGCTAGTATTTGCACCATCAGGCACAATCATGACCTCAGCGGCCTTGGGGAATGGGGTTAGAGGCGAATTCGCGACATTCGTCTACAAAGGGGTTTAAACACCCAGGTTGCTATTTTATTACAAGTCTAAGGAAAGGGGGATCTATTTGTATGAATGTATCAGTGTTTGTGTGTGTGTTAATAGGATTTATGATGTTCATTATAAACCCTTGCATTGGGATGCAGGCAGGCCACCTGACAATAAAATAACCCAACATTCTGTATACATTCTGATCATCAACACACACACACACACACACACACACACAGTTACACACACACACACACACACAGAAACACATACAAACACAAACACACATCATTGCTCGGCCTTGTGCAAAGCCTGCACAGTGAATGTCCTGGGATGGCCCAGGTTTTACTGCATCTACTGCGAAGTCAGTCACGAAAATGTAGTTTGGTCAAATATGTTGCAGACCACAACAGTTTCAAACACCAATTACTCATTTTACCACCTATTCAAAAGTTACAAAAGTTCAATCGAGAGCTCAAAGCAAACCCAAGACTCAAGATGTTGCACGAAAACAGCTGATGTTGCAACTGAACATCTACAAAGCCATGGCCCCAATTTACCAGAGGTTGTCGGGTTGCAGAAACAATATGTATTGTTATCTGGGTTTAAAAGATCCTTACACGTCCATGCAACAACGCACTGGGGATGCTTAGCAAATTACTTTAAGCTACAAAAAGGACAAGATCTCACATTAATGGATGTGTTCTCAAATGGTCAAACAATCAAACAAATACTAAAATGACTAGTTTTATAAAGAACGAGCATGTTCAAAATTATTGAGGCCATATGAACAGAGAGACCAAACTCTCCATCAAAAAGACCAGTGAGGCTAATAAACCATGGCTGCTTAAAACTTGTCATAACTGAGAGTGGACCTGCTTCTTCAGTGCAGAAGCAATCAGCTTCCAAAAGAGACATGAAATAATTTTGAAAGGCTACATGAAAACAGATTCCTGTGTGTTGTTTGTCACTAATAATGAAAAACACACACGCAGCTCCCACTGACCAGATCAGAGCAGCATGCATGTTGTGTGTTTGTTTATTTCCTTTCATTTCATTGGTATTCTATCTCTCTTCTCAATGGCCATGAGAGCTCAACGAACAGCAACTTAAGAAAACACATGCAAGTTGACAAAACACATGCAAGTTGACAAAACACAAGCAAAGTAAGAAAACATCTTCATCAATTTCACAACACAACACATTACAGAAACGCGCTGCAGCTCAACTTAACGAATCAGTTTTCATATTATTAACGTGAACGTAACGTTGAACGTCACGTTACTTTTTTTAAATCATCATCGTATCAGGCTCTCATGAAATACCAGGAGTGGGCGTGGGTGTGTGTATGTGTGTGTGTGTGTGTGGCAAGCGCACCGGGGCGCCGACCCCGCCCACTCGCTCGGAGAGACCCACAGTGAGCTCTGAGCAAGAACATGGTCCGATCTAGAGACATGCCGTGTTCTCCTGTTAAACTGAATAAGAAGCGCTAACACGCAAGACCCTGTTTGTGAGACCATGTATTGTCCATAGTGAGAAGGGGGAGGAAACCTTTACTATCAGAAGAGACATTTTGCCCCCTCTTCTGAGCAAGTGGGCGGGGTCGGAGCCCCGAGCCCCGAGACCGGTCAGCCCGCTACGCACACACACACACACACACACACACACACACAACACACCCACGCCCGCTCCTGGAATTTCATGAGGGCCTGATACGTTGATGATTTAAAAAAAGTAACGTGACGTTCAATCACGTTCATCGTTATGTTCACGTTAATAATATGAAAACTGATTTGTTAAGTTGAGCTGTGCTGTACAGCCACTGCAGAGGGGCTGAAGAGCCGCGTTTGGCTCCAGAGCCGCGGGATGACAACCCCGGTACGGAACCGAAATTGTATGGTGTATTGGACGTTTTAGTGTCTCCTGTGGCAGCGGTGTCCATCCCTTTTAGCTGTCCTCTGGAAACACTTCCGTTGTGTTGTCGCCTCTATTTGCTGCGCATTCGTCTATTTGCTGCGCGTTCGTCTATTTGCAGCGCGTGTGTCTATTTGCAGCGCGTTTCTGTAATGTGTTGTGTTGTGTTGTGAAATTGATGAAGATGTTTTCTTACTTTGCTTGTGTTTTGTCAACTTGCATGTGTTTTGTCAACTTGCATGTGTTTTCTTAAGTTGCTGTTTGGTGAGCTCTCAGGGCCACCGTACTCTTCGTCTCTTTTTCTTTCTCTATCGCTCTTAACTGCAAAAACACAAAACCAGAGTTGCCATGGGGAAACAAAGTTTGGGCTGTAAGAGGGGAGAGCACATCTGAAAGTGCACTAAAATTCAACCCTCACCAAGGAAATCACAAACACTTGGGCATTTCTTCCTACTGAATTCACCCATTTTATAAATATCTCTCTTTCTCTATATCTCTCTCTCACACAAATACACAGGACTGTTTTTCTCACAAGGCTTCCATCTTCATCCGTTTGAAAAATACAACTGATGTAACTGGCAACAAAACATTAGGGGCCCCACAGAAAACAAGGCCTGGCCAAGATCCAAGCAGGACAAACCTACTAGATCCTCAATTTCCCATTGGTCACCATAGTGTCTGATGCAGTGAACAGCTTTTTTATTGTAAGTACCTATTTTATTGTATAGAATTTAATAATCCTACAGGGGAGATTTGATAATTTACTATTACGTATGACGTTCAGGATTTAAGGATCCCTTTTCCCTACCACTCCAATGAAAGTTTCTGTTGATCTTCATTCTAGAACTAATTTTAAATGCTAACAGAAGAAAGCTAAGAGTCTTTATTAATATCTGGATGATGTTATGATGTTTTTGATTTTCACCAGCAAATAAGAATATGCATTTCACAAAGCATTCACATAACATTTGAACAGCAGCAAGCAAACACAGCCCATTAACATATAGGCTCATAAATGAGAGTGTTGGTACAAGGGTAGAGCAAAGGATCCTCAGTACCCATTTGGGTTTGATTTACACACACGCACATTATATAATAAAGTGGCACATTGATGTAGCAAGAGACAGAGAGCATCATTATAAATGCCGTCTTCTGCCTACATCCATTTAACAAATCTATCAGAGAACATCAGACACTGTGAAAGAGCAGCAATTGTAAAGCGATCTGACAAATGGACTCCAACAGGAATGACTCAACAGTAGAGAAAGTACAAAGAGCCTCTGATGCAAAGTCTGCATCTAAGTGCCAACATCATTCGTTATATATTTTTGCCTCTCTCTCATTTGTGTGTGTTTGTGTGTGTGGCAGCCGTAGCGGCCTGTGTAATGAGCTGACAGAGCTTGGTCATTTCCTGTCTGCCCTATAAAAGCAACACGAGCTGCTTCCTCTATCCTCCTCTATAGAATCCCACCTGGGGCCACACACACACACAAACACACACACACGCACACACGCACACACACACGCGCACACACACACACACACACACACACACACCCTGTCTGGCAGCTGCACTAGTGTGCTACAACAGCCTCAGTGGACTTTCTAGTTTCCCTCAGTAGTACCGCAGTATAACGATGGGTTTCAGTGGGTGGTGAGTATTTGTCTGACCTTCTCAGCTCTCGGCCCACATGCTATGAAAACTAGCGGAAAGCTTTAAGCCTACACACAGAAAATCAAGGCTGTCAAGAGTGTCAAGCCAAAAAACATGAAAAAACAATCCATTTACCATAATTCAATAGAGTTAAGTGAGCTCTCTTGGCTGAATGGAACTTTGGGGAGGTGGGGAGGGGGGACGCCGTGTTGAACTTTGTTGAAAACATCAGAACAGTCTCAACTGCCTTTGCAAAAGATGGGCTTTCAATTCAGAACAACCAAGGATGCGTGTAAAGCAAGACGTGATAAAGCACATTGCCACAGTGTAATAGCTTAATTACAGACATTGCCAGTAACTGGAAATGGAGAAACTTGCTGGAAACCAGAATGTTTATAGGTACAATTTTGGTGACATTTCTAGCACTGTTTTACCACATGGTTGTTAGCAAACAAGATTGCTAACATGGCAAGTCCAATGAGAAGCAGCAGCTAGTAGCATGCAATGCTAACAAAGACACAAAGTTGCAATACAGTTTAAAATACCTGCTGTTTGCAGGGAACATAGATTAATTGTGAAAAATTAAACAGAATTTTTTTTTCTTGAATTGATCAGTGTTTCTAATGTTTTGACTTATGTTTGTAACACCAGATCCTTTTCCTTTGCTCTTCATTATCATGCATGTTTACTGTTGCTAGTGTTGCTCGATTTATATATCACCCCCCCCCCCCCCTTGTTGGATAGTCTTCAGCTAAACACCACCTGGTGGACTGGAGTGGAACCGCTTGTTATAGCTGTCGGTAGTTTAAACATCAGCAGAACTGTCTCCTGGAAACGTTTAGTTCCAAGGAAAAGTTCCTGGGACAAACATTTCAGTATAGGTCAAATAACGCTGCTAAGGCTTAACTAGTTTCAAGTGTTAGCAGCTTTTTCATGCAGGTGAAATGAAAAACAAACCACAGGCTTTTTAGGCTTCATAGTTGTCAGATTGAAAGATAAAACAGACTATCAACAAACAGCAGCTTCAAAGCAGCCGCTTTGACAAAATTTAACTTTTAATGTTTCGCCGCTGGAAACCCTTTCATCAATCCAAGGAGAAGTAAGCAGGCCACCTGATAATATCTCAACAACATAATAAGACAGATAATTAGCACTCTCATGTTGACGGCACTTCAGAGGAGCATGACACAACACATACCAATGCATACAGCTATAACTGAGCTGCTACATGGTTATACACACACACACATCCACACACACACACCCACCATCCACAAATACAAAGCGGTTACCATACCTCTAGTGTTGGTCGCCATGTCTGCCACCTTCTGAAAGGCATCCAGGAAGGCCACAGCAGCCAGAACAGTGGTTCTACATGAACATAAAATTATAATTACTTTAAATAAATGGAATTATGATTAAACTTCATGTAACAAGTACCTACTTTAGCGTATTCTGCATATTTAGTGTTTAGGTTTTGCCCAGGTTTTGTAATAATGGCATTGCTGATTCTGGCAAATGAATTTGAAAGCAGTAGATATTATAAACATATATAATATGTATGGGTGGTTACTTCCTTCACACAACTATCCCTTATGTTTAAGCTTCTGGTCAACGTCAAAGGCAAGCATTTATGCCAGTATTTTAACACAATTGAAATATGTAATGTTTGGTAAGAATCAAGAGATTTTATGCACATTACTGTATCATCCACCAAAGAGGATGTTTTAGTGTCTGTTGTTAGCAGGATTAAGTTAAAACAACAAAATGGATTGATGACACATGGGAACAGAAATTTTTTTTTTTTTTTACTGATTTCATGTGGAATAATGCAGAGATCTTAACGAGGGTCTCGAATCTGAAAGTGTGCGGAATTATTGTAGCTTGATTTGACTGAGTTACAGGGGGCTTTTGAGCCTTGGTGGTCGTTTAATTTAGTTGTCAGACAAACTTACCGGAGCTGAGAGTGCAGCTTGGTGGCCTTGGCGCTGAAGTCCTCCCACACAGGATAGGAGCACTGGCAAAACACAGACAAAAAGATGTGTTAAAATAAAATGTTCATCAACATTATTCACTTTACAGTGGGTGCCAGAGGCAAGATAGAAACAGGTCTTGTGCTATGGGTTTTTTCAGCCAGCTAAAATGACACCTTTTGTAATTTAATTTTGTTAAATGGTAAACGGCTTGTTTTTATAAAGCCCTCTTTGAGTCCTGATGACCACTTTCTCTATGAGAAGGGGACATTTTGGGTTCAGTATCTTGCCAAAGGACACCTCTGCATGCGGACGAGGGAAGACTGGGATCGAGTTGCCGACCTTCTGGCCGGGGAAAATCGTTCTGACCAATGAGCCACAGCTACCCCAAAGGTCTGAGGTAGATGTTCTAAAAAGATGCATGTTGCACAAATTTGAGTTTCTTTTTATAGTTATATCGCTTCATTTGTTAACATTTCACTTTAGTTATGATTAATATGAGCACTGTTGTAATTCTGCATCAGCAGTAAAACTATATCTAAAACAATTTGGTCACTTTTGGTTAATGACATATGAATATATATTAATCATCCTTGCTTATGTTTATCAATGAAGTTTAACTTTCATCGTACAAAAATATTTACTGACATGAAATGCAGATATACATTTTTAGTTTTTACATCATAATGTGACATTAGTGGTATAAAGAACTTTAGGACTGTTTTTTCTTATACTTATTAGGTATTTCCAATTTATGCTCAATTACATTTTAAATTGGCAAATATATGTATTCTTTAGATTATATATAACAATACAGTATGTATTTTGCTTCTGCATTGCTATGACAGTTTAAGCTCCAAGTTTCTTGCCTGATTTAACGTACAAAATGTATCATCAGCTTAAAAAGTATGATTGGTTACCATTGAAACGTCATTTGATTGGTTGATAAATAGATTTACTGGTTTGCTGCTTTTGTCAGTTTAGTTATTATGTAAATGGAATACATTTGGGTTTTATCCTGTTGATAATTTTATAAAATAGTACAATTTAAGGCATCATTATTGGTAAATCAATATAACAGCATAATTATCGACATAGAGATTATTCTGAATAAATACTATTTTTGATACTGTACATTTACAGCTACTGACATCAGGCAGCACTACAGGACATAACTGGTGCAGCCTTGCTAACACAATTCAAACCTAAAGGGTGAAAGGGGACATTAATAAGGGGCCTTATTAAAGGGGACTTTAATAAGGCCCCTTTCACCCCAGCCATAAACATTTTTGCCTGCTGCCATCTGGCCGACGGTACCGCAGCATCTGGGCCCGCACCACCAGGCTCAGAGACAGTTTCATCCCCCAGGCCATAAGACTTTTAAACTCCTCTCCGTGACATATCCGCATATTTGCACTTTTGTTGTTTTATTTTCTCCTCAGCTGTTTATATATATTTATATATATGTACATTATTTTCTATTTAAATGTTTCTATTTTATTCTACTTTATTCTATTTTATTCTATTTTATACTATTTCTATTTTATTTTATTGTATAGGTTTTAATTACTTGAGCATTGTTAGAAGAGAGCCTGAGACTCAAGCATTTCACTGCCAGCAACTGCTTAATGTCATTGCTGTGCATTTGACAAGAAAAGTCTTGAATCTTGAATCTAAAGCTGAGTCTCTAATGGATGCTGCTCCCCCGTCCTCACTCACCTCCTCCGGACAGACTGCTCTATCACACAACCCCCAGCCTCCCTCAGCACATTATTACATTATACTTGATCCAGGTTAACCTATAACCCTGATAAATACTTGCAAATTATGTGTGAGTGTGTGTGTGTGTGTGTGTATGTGTGTGTTACTTTAGTTTTTTGAATTTATTTCATTATGAGGTTCAAATAACCATGTAAAAACACAGGAAATAGTGGATAACAATATCCGTGAGTTAGGGCACTGGGAAGGAAAACGAGAGTGTGTGTGTGTGTGTGTGTGTGTGTGTGTGTGTGTGTGTGTGTGTGTGTTTGTGTGCGTGTGTTTGTGTGCGTGTGTGTCGAGGGGTGGGGCATCCTGTCATGATGTCAGACTGGCACAGACAGTCGAGGCTGTATTCTCTCTGATCTGGCTGTTTGATGTGGCTTAATTTGGTCTGAAATCAGAGTCCTATTTCCCAATGGTACCAAATTATAACCCCTTCACCATCCTCCATCCCACACGCGCACACACAAACCCCCCACACACACACAAACGCACACAAACTTACACTCACACAGATCCCTCCCCTTGCAGGCTGTTTGAAGTGCCCTGCAGAGCTTAAGTAGTGTGGATTGGAGATAAAGTGAAGTGACGCCCTACTCCTTGCACACACACACACACACACACACACACACACACACTCATACATAAACAGATGAGCATGCCTCAACCTCATTATCATAATTCCAGCATTTCACTCCAGTTACAGAGACTGGTGGCAAGTGACCAAGAGATGATTGAGTGTGTTTGTGTGTGTGTGTGTTGGGGTTGAGGGTTTTACGACCCAAGATGTAGACATGCCACAAGGCAGGTATATATGATGAAGATAATCTAATGTAAATATAAAGGTTTACAGATATTCCAGTAGGCAGGCAGGTAAACAAAGCAAATCCACATATTTCAAGTAACTCCAGATATTTCAAGTAACTCCAAAGAACTGAACAGAGGCAAAAGATGAGAATGGAGAGATAAGCTAACAAAGAAAGATCCCGGCCGAAGCAGAATCCGAACCCAGAACCTTTTTCTGTAAACCACCTCATTAGGATACGTAATTTACTAATAAATTAAATGTTTGATTGCTTAACTACTATTATTATTAATTAATCTATTTTTAACAGTCATTAAAAAGATAATTTCCAACAAGCCTGCAGGCGTTATTATGCAGAAAGTGAGACTAATTTTCTACTTGGTTTATTAACATTTGTGCAAACATATAACTAGCATTAATTATAACATTATAACATAATTTGGAGAATCTGACTATTAAACACAGTTTATATAACAGAAAAAATAATGTTTACAACAGCAGTCACTATAATCTGGTTTGTCTTTGATAATAAAAGAGGCTCAGAGGAAAGCGCGGGTCGTCCCTTTAACCAGACAGGCATTTCGATCCCAGTCTTCCCTAGCATGGATGCCAGACGAACTTAGCCCCGCCCACAACATTTGAGGTTGTGAAGTTCGGTCTGGAGTCGCTCTGGTCGGGGGAAATTATGCCCTGTTCGAAATCATCCGGCCAATCAGATTGTCAGGGCGGGCTTTATACGATGATGGACAGATGATCTTTTCTCCCATCTTATTTTATACATTCTCAGTGTTCTGTTTAAGACAATTTCGAATTTTGATGGAGAAACTAAAATGAGAGCAGTCTGTTTTCAGTCTTTTATATGATAGTGCATCTATCATGTGTATTATTTTCTCTATGAGAAGGGGCAATTTTGGGGTGCAGCATCTTGCCTAAGGACATTTTGGCATGCAGAGGGGGGAAGACTGACGTTGTCGTACTCACAATTCTAGTCAGAATGTGAGTGTGATACCGCTCCATTGGGCGGTAGAATTTACTTAGAATTTCCAACCTGAGTCAGAAGCTTGCTACCGGAGCGCCCCGTCAAGTCGAATGGTCGGAGAAACTTCACCAGCCCCGCCTTCAAAATCCAAGATGGCCCCTCTGTATATCAACAGCAGTGAAAGCTGTAGTTTCTACTGTTTAGTAACACTTCTGTCATTAAATGTGTCATACACATAGTACTATCAAATACTGCCTGTGAATGCTTTACTAGGTTGTTAGTATGCGTAAAATGCAGCGTAATGCTTCAATATGTAGTGTTTTTGCTAACAATGGCCAACTGGCTAAAGTAAACATTGTTTCTGTACAACTTGAACACTATCAACTCGGGTGATTCTGGCGTAATATCACTGCAAGGTCCGAGCTCTGAGGTGTAATGGAATTGATTCCATGAATTGATATTGACACGTAAGTTACATTGTGAAAATACATTTTTATTTTCAGTTCAGCTTTGTGTTACCAGCTATAATTTCATGGGCTTAAAACTGAATGTTTCCTTGACCCTGACCAAGAGAAATTTGAAACTTACAACTTTGTGTTACTTTATTGAATCAAATTGTTTACTTCATTTATGTAGTTGGATTTTCTGTTTTTATGAATGTTCTTTTGTATTCATTCTTTATGTTTTATTATGAATTGGCTCGTATATGTCCCACAGGCCAGAGGTCCTCTGCCCCTTGATCTACAGCGAATTACAGTCTGTACAAAGATCTGTGGCATGTGACATAAGGAATCCTTTGAAATCAGCCTAAGCCTGCAAGCTGCATAAATAAAGACCAGACAACCAAAACCACTGCTCTCATATGACTGTGTGACTTCAAATATAACGGTGGCCAAGGGGCAAATACATCAGCATGTGAGAGACGCAGAGCAGGAGACAGTGAGTGTGTGAAAAAGCTTTTGGATTGTGCACTATTACATCACCACTTCCTGTGTCACAGAAAAATTCAGCAAGGCACGCATGATTACCTCTCATTCACACACAAGCACGCACACACATAAATATACAGATGCAGATGAACTGATTTATTCCAGTGTAAACAAAGCTAAACTAAAGATTCATTGCAGCTTTCTTCCTTCCCTGTTTTCCTAATTACTTTCAGATTCTAATTGATTAAGACACGGTTATGCAATCACAGTGTCTTTTATTCTATTTATGGGATAAAAAGAGAGGTAAAGTACTTTCCTTTTTGTTCTTTAGACCCAAAAGCATTTTGTTAGTGATGCTTTACTTTGACTCACCAGATGTAGAATTTTGGGTATAAGCCGGCCTATGGTCAAATATTTCATGTGGGATTCTCGTGCTGCTGTCCACTGTCTGATTGTTACTGTTTTCTAGTCCCCTTCACTAACAGGACACAACAACAACAATGTCCGAGCTGCAACCTACACTATGAAAATGGCAAGTTTAGATTTTTGGGGTGAATGGTTGTAAAAAACAATACATTGTTTTTGCAGCATTTTCACACAACACTGTTGTGCATCATTGGTATCACTCAAGATGATTATAACTTGGGAAAATAAACCTTTTTGTTGGTGATGGGCAAGGAGTAAATTTGAGTTAATGTCAAGTAGTAAATGTCATTATACTCAATGCACAAGGCCCTCAGATTTGTTTACTTAAATAAGGTATGATGTTGAGCCTTTTTGACTGCCACTTGGAGAAACAGTCGACAAATCAGAGATTAGTATACAAGACTAAGTACAGTCTTTGCAGACAGACTATGTAGGGGAAAGTAGACAGACCTTAGTTTCTGTTTGTTCTGTAACCAAGGATGTGCAGACAACAACCATAACTTATAGAACACTTCTAAGAACACATTTCAAACACATTAGAAAACATCTAAACATAATGATTATGGGAATGATCTGAAGTCATATGGATACTAGGTCTTAACCTCCACCAAAGAGGCTATGTTTTCGTGTTGGTCTGCCTCTATGTCTGTCTGTTCGCTAACAGGGTTAGGCAAATACTACTGAACGGATAAACACAAAACTTTGCTCAGGTGCAGATGTTGATAACGTTCTTTAACATTGTGACATACGGTGTCACGTGTGCATGCAAATGACAGTAACAATCACGTGTCAGGTCAAACGTCACATCAGGGTCCACTTGCGCATACTCGCACACTATACAATATCAACATTGATTTCTCAGAGAACAATGCATGGTTCTTTAAGAGTAAAATCAGGCATATTCAGGATATGACATTTATGAGTGTGCGTAATCTGATGCAGATCTGAAAATCAAGATAGAGTGAATTTGAATGTGGTTTCATTAGGGGACTGTTGAGCTTTAGTGGAGGGATGCTATCTATTGAGTGCCCCTTCCAATTTTTATATATCAGTTTCATGGACTTATCTGATTTTATCTTAAATCACATGTACAACAATTGTGTTTCTTAATATAAATGAGTTAAGACTCTGTTTGTGTGCGTAAAAGACATAAAAAGTAGGTAAACTGCCCTTTACCCTCAACTTGATTCCTGTTTTAAATCCAACAGTGTACAGGGACCCTCGTATATTCCTCTATCCTCCACTAATGATCCCTCATCCCTGGTATAGGGCATTTTATTGACTATTTTCTTGCCTCTTTTCCCTTTAAATTCTTTCTCTCAGTAATTCTCCATTTCATCTCGTCGGGACTCTGGACTCTATGGTTCAGTCAACAGTCCTCTGGCCTAGTTCTCACAGCAACACCAGTGTACCCAGTCTGCCCAGCAGTCCACTGACAGCTCCGTTCCACCACTCACTACAGTGGATGAGAAGCTTACTGTCTCCTCTCGCTCTTTTGTTTCCTTTGTTTCCCCCCACAGCAAGACAGAAAAACAGAGGAAATCCAGCAAGAGAGACAGAGGGAGAGAGAGAGCGGGTGGAGGCAGGCAGAGGGGGGATGTAAGGATTATCCAGATTTGTTTTGTTGTACAATCGTGCCAATTCTCATGTTAAAAAATAAATGCAAGCACCAAACAAAATAGGCTAATTTCACAGTGATTCATGTGCATAATCAAAAATAGGAGGATCAAACACATTTTTATAAAGGTTGGGGAAGGATACATAACCCACAGAGAAGAAATGCTGTATATTAGCAGTCTCCAGACAGAATGGTGGGCTCTTTTGTCTGCACCATTACAGTGATTCAGATTCACTTACACAGGTAGAGCTCTCTGTTCTTCTTTTAAACACAAAAAGGGACTGAATATCAATCATTGTGATTATTCTAAATCTGAACTTGGTTTTGTTCTAAACAATTAATACCACAGAGGAAATCATTCCTTTTACTTCATTAAAAATATAATTGATTTAATTACATTGTTCTGAAACGTTATTTTAGGCTTAGGGCTTTGTATTATAATCAATATCAACATTATTTCAATTTTACCGTTATCATTAGCAAAACAGCCTGATTCCAATATGTATCGATATAATCCTTGTGCATTGCGTAAGCACAGTGAGGAGGTATAACACATAATCGATCAACCACATATGTGTAAAATATATAGCTTTTTATCAAGTTAAACTCTGGCCATCAAACTATTCAATTCTAATTATGACCTATAGACATTTCCTGTTCCCTCCTGATTACTATTTTTTGTTTGAATTATGATTATTTGTTTGTATTGCAAGCTCTGGTTTTCTGTTGTCATTTGATGTACGTATTTATGTATTTTAATGTTTTTTCTTCTCGTATGGAGTCTGTGTGCTCGTGTTTCCTGTGAGTTTTTCTCCTTTTGCCTGGCTGTAAAACTAATTTCCAATCTGGGACTAAAAACTTGAAGTTGAAGTTAGAGTTTAACTTCAGAGTTAAACCAAAACCTTTATTTAGGAGATAAAATTTGACTTTCGACTTAGAAAGAATGATGAATGTGAGAGTCATTGTTACAATTATCAATATCAACTGATATTAACATTTTTATCTCAATTTGTGGCCATATTGCCCAGACCTAAATCACTTAAAAAGGTCAAACAAGCAGGGGCCATCACACATGATCGAGGTGCCTGGTTAAACTCAATAGTAACTGCACTGGTAAAGAAGGGTCTTGAGTTACCAAAGTAAATACCTTACAATATTCACAGTTGACTTCATTAATTATTCAGAGCAGAATGGAAAAATAACATTAAATGATAGCAATATTAAAACCTATATTGGGGAGGTTGGGTTGAGTGGTGGGCCAACAAAACAAGTAACTATACAGGGTTGTGCTGGGAAATTGTTGATGTGAAATAATTTCACTGATGCATCATCTCCCATGAGCAATTGTGCACATAATGGTGGCGTAAATAATAGCAAACCTTCTTTTTGATGTTTTTTAAATGTATCATAATTTAATTGTTTTAACAACTTGGTTTCCTACTCTGCAATAAAACACTGCTAGAAACTAGAATTAACCTCAATCTTTCCCTGACCATAACCAACTACCACTACACTCTTGTGTAGAAACAAACAATAACCATAAAAAAAGAAGAATCATCTGAATAATTTTTGTGATGGTCAAGTGCTAAATGGTAAATTGACTACATTTATATAGCACTGTTCTTCTGTTAACCACTCAAAGGGTTTAACAATTAAAATCACATTCACTCATTCACACACATACCATTTGTATATCAGGGGCAGTTTGGGGCTCAGTATCTTGGCCTAGGACACTTCAACATACAGACTAGTGGAGCCTGGGATTGAACGACCCTCGATTTTCTATGTAACAATTAGTGGGCAACCCGCTCAACCTTATGAGCCACAGCTGCAGCTACTTTATAGTTTAATTTCAAGTACTTGCCGAACAGCAGAATGAACAAATAAGGAAGAAAGAGAGCAATTATAATATGTATTGATTTGATTTGATATCTGTGATATCTGTGATCTGTTTTAAAAATTTGCAGTTTACATTTGTTGTTGACAAAAATCATAATGAAGTATAGGAAGATAAGTGCAGTCATGATTTCCTCCACAATGTTGAGTAAATCAGTTCTCCTAGCACACAGGCTGGCACTTTGTTTCAGTAGCAGAGGGATTAGCATGCAGATGAGGAGACAGAGGCTGCCTTGCTGCATAATTGATGGAGTGCAGCAGGTAATTCCAATCTAAACACAGAGATGAGGGGAAAGAGGAAACCATCTGTGTGTGTTGTGTCTTTGTGATGGAAGTCCAGAGATCACAGGCTCTTTTCATACCTGACATTAACAAGCACCTTGTGTGATCTGATCACAAGTCAAATGCACATTGGTAAATGCAGCAACAGTCATTGAGACCTGATCAACCAGACAACGTTCGACGTGGTCTTGGATTCTAGGTGGTCTTTTGCCACATTCCTTTATCTGTGTGCACACAAATGTGTCCCAAGCCACATTGAAGGATCAACCACTTAACTGACATCTTCATTCTCAGTCGGTTGGTTCTCAAATGGTGTCAACTGGCTTTATCTTAAGATATGAAGAGTTCAAAAAGCCAATAGAGATATATTACAAGTGTGTCAAAGGTATTTTGGGCAATTAAGTCTACCTCGAACACATAAGGAATAGATCATGTTTGTATTGTATTACATTTGTCAATATATGGTGGTATCTCATGGGATTAAGCTATGGTTGGCCGCAGCTCACTCACGCAACACTCTGAATAGTTATTGGGAAACACTTCTTCGACATGCGCAGATGTATGTTCTCCTGGAGCGCCATTCTAGTGTCTGATATGGAACACTAATCTTAACAGAGTTTGGTAAAAAACAGTGTTTAAAAACCAGACAATGAGTGTGGACATAGTCTTCAAGGTCTCCTCTTGTAATAAGATCACTAAGGATGCATTTTAATATAATACAAACAGGGCCATAAACACCCATCACTGAAATATTTGTGGCTGAAACAACAATTTTGAATGTCATGTAATTTGCCAACCAAAGGTTGTCATAAATGTACACACATAGTCAGCTGTTTAATTGCAAGCTAATGTGTGGTGGGATGAAGGATAAGAAATATGAAGGAAAGACAGATACTTGCATTATTTTGAAATACAGCTATAAACAAGCCATGTAAAAGCAATAAAAACAAATGCACAAAGAAAAACTCTACATGAAGGGGGGAAGGGCAGTTTCATTGGATTATAAGCCATCCAAACTGATTTGTCATAATGGGTGGCAATACAGCATTACTTCTATTAAATTGGCAAATTGGAGTAAAACAAATAAAAAGAGAAAAAAAACTGTCGCCTAAAGCAAAGCAGAAGAGGCCCTGATAACCTTACTTTCGTCTCTAGTAAGTTACAAGCTCCAAAAGCAGTATATTGTGAAATTCCCATGATGCTATGTAAACTGGTTTTAATGTGGAGTTCCCCTTTTTATACTGTAGCAGTCAGGCCAAAGCAGAGATCAGGAATGAAGCACAAAATGTAGAGAGGGAGATTTACACAAGGATCAGAAAGATAAATTATGTAAGCCAAGACAGAGGCCGGTCCATCGATATTAGCTCTCATTGGATGGTGGGTTCCTAGCCAGCCATCAATCATCCAGGCTCTTAAAGCTATGAAGATGCCACTTAGCTGTGTCTTCCCTCTCCTTCACTGGGGTGAAAGTCACTGGGCTGACCACTGCTCCAATCGTGTGAAAGGGCTGTTGATGCACGCTGGAGATGCGTCCGTCAGACCACTTAGTGTAAGTGACAGCAACTGCTGCTGTGACCCTCCACATTTATAGATATGTGTGCAGAGATAAGGAGAGGACTACCTTGAGTCTGCTAATAACCAAACATCAGATCCCCCCTGTCTGTTTGATTTTCAGCGGGATAAGATAAAACTACTCAAAAAATGTCCAAGAGACTTGGTGGAAGAGAAGAGGATATGAGCCAAGAAGGAACCCATTCAATTTTGGCACAGGTCTAAACAAAGGAGCTGATCCCCCTCACATTTTTTACGTTTTCACAAGCTAGGACATCATTCATGGATCATGATTTATAAAACCCAGCATATTGAGAGGACTAATATCTATGAGTTTGTGCAATTTAGTTTGGGGTAGAAACAAAGATCGGGATCTCAAAGGTTTAAATGTGGTTTCATAGGACTGTAGGATTTCTTCAGTCCCGATATAGTGACAAATATAGCTACAAACGTGTAACTTCCACTGATGTGTAGCAAAGAAAAGGCGGATTCTGTAGGGAATCGACAGTTTATACGTAGCCAAAAGAACATGACAGATTTGGCGTGGAATTTGAGTGAGCGGTTGGGCCTTGGCAAAGGTATCTGATGTACTGAGTAGTATTCCAGTATTCCTAATAGATAAAATAACGTAGTAAACATTGAGAGTTGCTCATAGGGACAAACCCACATTCCCCCTTTCCACCAACATCAACATAGTTCTGGGCTGGAGCTAGTATCAGTCAAGAAATGGTTAAATTTTACTACAGAAATGGTTTTCTTTACCATAGATAAAGATGCCTGCCATAATACTATATAGCTCAGAGATATATGCTGTATAAATCTCTGCTTTCTCCAGCAATACTAATACTAAGCAAAATGTTGGTCAAAACAGTTCAAGGAAACCAGTGTAATAGGAACTTTCTATTGCAAAGCAGCATAATGTGTAAATTTTGTTCGTTCTTGGGTTGTCCTCCCAACATGTTCTAATGTAAACCTATTTAAAGACCTGAAAGGGAGCCAGGCGGGCTTCCGCAGTACTCAAGCATGCCATTAGATGTAGGGCTGATTGACAGTAGGGGGCGGAGTTTCTTTATGGCTGAAGGCAGAAGCTTCGTTGTAATTTTTCTCCCCTGCATTTCTCTGCAGCTGCACCATTCGATTCAATACTGGGGCTTCCAGCATGAAAGACACGACAGTCATTGATTCACATATACTAATACATTAACAATCCACAGTCTGATACGACAACTGTGCAAGCCCACACAACTCTGAGTTGACATCGAACATAATCGCATTTTTCTAAAATGAAGACGTGATATATAGAGCATGAGGAGAACCTGTTTTCTTTCAGTCGCTTCTTTCTGAAATGAACAAGAGAATATTGATTTGCAACATTCATTGTTATTCTCTGGCTGGTTTCTGTCCTGTTCATAAGCATCAGTGTGTTTTACAGTGAACAGCTGAGTGTGATGAGAAGGCTTTGACAGGCTTGACAAAGGGTTCAGTGACAGAGGCTGTCTTGGCCGGCTCCCAGCAGCCTCCACGCCTCCCACGACCGGCCCTCACCATTCAGCCCTGGCCCTAACGAGCCCCGGGGCCCTGACGGCTTCGGAGATTTTAACGAGCCCTAACGAGGGAGATGCTACTTTACTTGTCCTGTGATTCTGCTGGCACCTTTTTACTCCTGAGCCTGAAAATGTTTCAAGGTCGAAATCATGTGAATCAATAAAAAACAATGTCATGCATGTCAATGAGGGTAATTTACCTTGAGCTACGAGAAGATCAAAACCTGTCCTCAACTCCCTCTCTCCTCTCTACCTTTCAAAATCTGCTTCTCTGGAAACTACATTGATTCTAAACTACATCCTACTCTCACCTTCAACATTAATTTGCAGGGATGAAGTTTTTAATTACAAGGATGTTTAAATTAAGGGATACATCTCCAAAAGCCTGGGGCCACAACATTGATAGCAAAAGATAAGACTGAAACTAATTTGTTTGAAATGTTGTTGCTGCATAAATTGCAATCTCTTAAAGGGGGAAGTTAATTCAGGCAGAGTTTTGACCTGGGGTTCAATTTTCTAAAAGTATCTGAGAGAAAGCTGTCATATAAACTGCGACACACCACCCAGGTTTATATAACACCACTTTTCCAGAGTGACTGCAGCTGACCATCCAGTTAGCTTGCCTTGCAAGAAGTCAGTCCATCACCACACTTCTGCTACCACTTTTTGGGGATCAGGTCCAAGTCTTCATGCACATATACAGCACTCATGAGTATGAGAGCTGTCTCTGTCATTCGTTTTCTATTGACACGCATCCCGGCCTCTGTTTTTTAACAACAGCGCTCCGGTGGAAGTCCTCTGGACCACACAAACACAAACAGACAGCAGACTGGACTAATGATATACTTCTACAGAGCATCTTCAGTTCTGTAGCATGGCCCAGAGTCACAGGGCATCATTGTCACAGGCTTTTCAAGGAGGCGACAACAATGGGCAGTCTCTGTGAGGCCACTGACCACTTTACTTCCACTTCTCCTGGTTTGCTGATGTTGCTGTTTTACAGTTTACCACTTTAATGAGCCCTGTGCTAGTGTCCACTGTACTTCCCCAATTTTGTTCCCTAGCACGGATTAGATTTCCTTCCTTCTTGTTCGAAACACGTACAATACGACATTCTGAAAATCCCTGTATGACTGAAACCATTCAATGTATTATACAGTGTGTATTGAGTCACATGTTAGCTCATTTTTCTAACAGTCTAAGGCTACAACCATACTACTACGTTTTCATTTGAAAATAGCATTTAAAACTCTGCTTATCCCCATCCATACATAGCCTGGATGCCAGACGAACTTAGCCCCGCCCACAACATTTTAGGTCGGGCAGTTCGGTCTGGAGTCGCTCCGTTGAGGAAAAATTATGCCCGACCGAGCCAATCAGATTGTCAGGGCGGGCTTTATACGATGATTGACAGATGATCAACGGTAACGTAATCAACCACGTCATCAAAGTGCCCTTGGGTTGAATTCGTTTTCAACAAACATGCCTGCCGCTGGCTAGCTGAGATGTGTAGATGCTGCCATTGAGTCTGTTTTAGAAGACATCGACAGCGCATTCATTTTGAAAGAGGAACACAGAACATGGAGGCGACGCCAAAGCACCGTGCTAATCCCTATCGCCCCAGCACTTGGCTGTTCACAACGGACACTGAAGCGACGCTGAACCGCCGGGCAGTGCTAATAATATCACCCGTTGATCCAGTAGATCGCTGCACTTTGTGCCGGTCACACCGGAGGCTGA
The DNA here is from genome assembly GCF_949316205.1 of Platichthys flesus. Taxonomy (NCBI): domain Eukaryota; kingdom Metazoa; phylum Chordata; class Actinopteri; order Pleuronectiformes; family Pleuronectidae; genus Platichthys; species Platichthys flesus. The sequence goes on along the minus strand of NC_084945.1, from coordinate 26,320,769 downwards.
AGCACCGGCTAATCCATACTAACAGGCCTGAAATCGCATATCAAGAGACAACTCACATACAATGGTGAAAATTGTTCTGGTGTTTGAGGAATTGCGTGAATAATCGTTTCTTCTGCATGTAAGGACTTAAAAAAATTGTGAAATGCAGAATTTGACTGCACAACAGCTGCCGGCAAAGACAACAGGGTCAGCAAAGTTCCTATTTATTTTCTTCCAGAGGGGGTCATGTGATCAGAACGTGACGAATCCGGGAAAGCTACGTCAACACCGATCAGTTTCTGCTTGTCCAGACGAAAAGGCAGCCCCAGATTTTTCTAACTAAAACAGGGCCAGCAGCGTTTCCAAACTTCTCTGTTTGCAGTGTCCATAGCAGAGTTGACGCATAGTCAAATGAAAACATAGTGGTGTGGATTTAGCCTGAATGTACAGAAACTCCAGGAACAAGGTTACCCAATGACGGCCAGGTGGACAGTGAACGCAACTTGACACTTCACCTGAAGCTAGTCAGATTGTAGTGGAAGGTATTTGAGGGGATCAGGAAAAAGACCTTCTCAAATCAAACTTAATGTGACCTTTATTGCATGAAGGCCACAAGGTGTGACAGTGGATCAAGACTAAATCACATGGATTATTTTGTCCCTGTGAGATAGGGTGGTAACATGGAGCTAAGTGTTTTGAAGCAGCACGGAAAAGAAGACTACAATTTTGAGGTGAATAAAAAGTTAAGTGATCAATCAAACAGTTTATCAATTTATTGAAAAAATGTTTGTGAGATTAATCAATAATCAAAGGCCACTGCTCTCCTGTCTGAGAAGGTTTGAGGAAAATTTGGTCAACCTGAAATGCTGCTTCTGTGATGTAAATTCCATCACCAGCCAATTTCTGCAAAGAGTGTGCACAGACCATAGGACTGTCTGGACGTGTGTTAAAATATGAGCGTATACAGACAGCAGAAGTCATACAAACAGAACCACCTGCGAATGCACCATTCTTGTCTACGTTTATTTTGGACCTTATCTATCTCCAGAGAAAGCTTAAGCAAAGTTTACTTTTTCGTGCAGTGTTTGTGATCGGAATCATATATTCTACATTTGAATATGTTGATATGCAAAGTTTTTAAAGACACATTTTCTCAATGTCACAGTGGAACTTTCACACTCTGACCCAGATGAGTGTTTCATGGTAGGCTACACACACTGTTGGGTGAAGCAGAGGATAACTAAAATAAAATGAATTATAAATCATACATTCATTCAAAATGTATTTGATTTGAAGCACAAAATAAATATATCTATATTATTATCTCAAGTCACTTTACCTAGTCATGCAGAAACACTATTATAGAGAAATCGACTTTTCTAAAAGTATTGATATACAGAATGTGGATAACTATTTATAGGAATATCAAATAAACAGTTTGGCAAAAAAAAAAAAATGTAAACTCAGAATTTGTCCAGGATGTATTTGACTGTTCATCTAATCTCAAAATAGAAAAACATGGATATTATCGGTATTAAAATAAAATGACTTTATCTGTTATGAATAATAAGAGAAACAACCACAACTTAAAAACAAACAACCAGATCAAATGAGGATGAAACAAGCGGAAGTTGATAAGGAAGCATGTCGTGATCTCAATGTCAAAGAAACGCATTATATCAAAGTTTAATAAAAATGTGAAATTTAAAAATGAAGAACCTGAGACATAGACCAAAACATGTTTTGTTGACACAATTTTGGTGGGAAAAAAATCATCTGTTCACAGCAGCCTTTTTAAAAATGTGCAGCCACTGATTTATGCAGCCCTTTAGGTCTCAGAAGAAAATCACCCCTCCTTGTTTGTTCAGGGACCAGAAAATAATGTTCTTCTTTACTCCATCTTCCTGTTGTCGACAACACATTACCAGCATCCATTGGTCCACAGCCAGCTGACCCAGAACATGACCCCTGTGTCTCATTGTGTTAAACCTCTGTGACCTGGGTGTGTGTGTGAGTAAGTGAGTGAGTGTGTGTGTGTGTCTGTGTGTGTGTGCGTGTGTGGAATTATGTAGTTGTCGCCTTGAGGCAATGTATCTTAACCTTCCAGGAAATTGCACACAAACACACACAGACAATTTGTTGGGGGAATAATCTTAAATGGGTTGATTTGACCTAAACACCATAAGGATTTGGGATTATCGGTACATACAAGACAAAAGAGACCATAGGCAGCTTGTACATATCACAGATGACACACAGAGCCGACACACAGGGAGGGACTGGCCGCCTCGGGCGGAAGATCTACTTTGGAGAGAAAGAGGAAGGGAGGAGCTGGGGAGGAGCAGGATGAGGAAGAGGAAGATGTTGGGATAAGAGGAAGAAAAAGTGCTTTCTAAACGACTTGGGAGTCAATATGCTGCTGAACTCGAACATTTAGTTTGGCTCTTCGTGTGAACTTATCAGCCTGCACGACACATAGAGACACCAAGTACCAGGTCTAGCTGCAGCCCACATAGGTGATGACGATAGGACAGATGTATGTCATACTAAAGCTTTTAAGTCTTGAAACTAAGGTTAACAGGATCCAATGTAAACAATCTAACAAAAACATGACTTTTGGGTTGCACCATGGTCCAGATTTAAGGTGTGAAAATGCCCAGAAAATGTAGTAATGACAAATTTCAAACTGCTGTGATGATTTCTGTTAGACCATTGAATAAAGACACCATGATATTTAAAGTTAAGACAAAGATAATTGTTCAAATCTATAACCAACAAGACGTGCCAATAAACAACAAGACCAAAATTAATAAAAGAAACTGTGTTGTCCCTTAAAGGGGTAGTTCACAAAAAAATGTAAATGCACTAATCATCTTCTCACCCCTATGCCGATGGACAGCTAGGTGAAGTGTTCTGGAGTCTCAGGGGTAAACTTTGTTGCAACCAAATCCAAAACAATTGAAGTTAATTGCGACCTCTTCTTTAAACATAATCAAACAACTGAAAAAACATAGCATGCCTCCATACTGCTCGTATGGTGTCATACAAGTGTCTGCAAGTCCAAAAATTCATATTTGACTAGAAACTGCGTCATTTACACCTGTTTTTAGCCTAAATGTCCTCTGATATCTTCCCCCGATGTGCATTCACAGACCCTTGGACACACCATTGTGTGGCTACATCCGCTAGCTCAGCTACTTCTGTTAGAGGATTTTTAGGCTAAAAACAGGCTTGTAAGGTTTTCCCTCTTGTTTTATTACGTCTGAAGAAGAGGTCGTATGTTAACACTACTTGCCCCTGAAACTTCTTAAGTGTTTTGTGGACTTAAACACTTCATCCAACCCTCTAACATCAAGTGAGTTGATAATGAGTGAATTTAAAATTTTTTGTGAACTACCCCTTTAAACTATTCTCATTAACTTATGCGATTGCACTAACATTAAGGGTTATAATTGTTTACATTATCAGTTTATATATAGACTATTTACATGTTCTCTGTTAATTGTAAGAAAATCGTGAAGATACAGTTCACTATTTCCTAAATCCATGCAAAGCCACTTTCTGCAATCAAATAAAACAGCAGTGAAATAAGAGCTTCAATGTCATCTAACTGTTTGATTTGATCAAATGTACTAGTCCCCTCAAACTGTCAACCTCGACTAACTGATCACATCCGCTGGGTAAACCAAGCTGTCAAAACCAAGCTGTCAAAACCAGCCTGTTTCCAAGAGCCAGAGAACAGAAACTTCAGGTCAATTTGTTTCTTGACAATGGCTTTGTCTTGTTGAGCTACAAACACTGACTGAGGTCACATTTTGAGCCAGAGTGAGCTCCAGAGGCTGTTGACTCAATGATTCTCATCCACTCACTGACGTTCACTCATCGTCTCCTCTGGGATTCAGGCTTTCATCCAATCCAGACCGGCTTCACTCAGGACTGGGCCAGCAGGTTTTTTTCCTTTGGCCCAGGTTGTAGTGACCCATATATTTTAGAGTGAACTGGATAACACAAACATTAGGACCATTAGAAACAAAGTGAATAATAAATGAAGACGGGGAGGAGGGAGAAGTCTTTAAAGTGGTATTTCTCTGAACACTGAATAATACTCAGTTATACTCTGCACTGTGTGCGTCAGAGTAGGAGAAACAGAACTACTGGTTTTTACAACAATGTGTGAAAGTGCTCTTGAGATTGTTTGGCTTATAAAAACTGGTAAAATCAATAGAAGTCTGAAAAGACAGCCTGATTACGTCAGTTGGTTCTGGGAGAAGTTAACCAGCTGAAACCACAGCTTCCTATAAACTACAACAAGACACCATTTTGCTCTGTACTCCGAAGGTACAGTACATCTTGTGCAAAATCCCACAAATACATATTTTGAAAAACAAGCAGATTTGATTCTGAAATCTAGTATCGCAGTACCTGCTCTTTATCTCTGCATCCCGAACTATGTGAAGGAGCATCACAGATGCTGTGTCATAGGTGCTGATGTTGCTAAGCAACCAGCCTGAATGGTTTTCAGACCGATGATCATTTCCACAAGTCTGTCATCGTCCCTAAATGGTCGCATTTGGCAGAAAAATGATTTTCCCATTATCACACAATCCTTAAAACGGCCTCTGTTTATGATCTGCGCGGTAGGGTGCATCCTGTTAGCCCTCCGTGTTAACCACACACAAATGAATCAACGCTCTTTCTGATGCATTGTGGGACATGTAGGATCCAGTGCTCTTGATGCACACTGGCCACTACAAGTCAGAGTATTTCAACCGCTGCTGCTTCGTCTTTTACTTCTTTGTTTTTAAACTCTGTCATAATCATTTGCCAGCATTATAGAAGCCAAATGTTTATTGAATTTACATAATATGAAATGCTGGATAAAGATGAACTGAAATTAAATAATCAATACATGGCTATATTCTTCAGGACATTTACGATTGGACTTTGTTTTTTCTGTGTGTATAATATTCTGTAGAAGTATCCTGGAGCATGTGTCACTGTAACAACAGAAAGACAATAATCTTGTCTTGTTCACCAGGAGTGCAGCTGACTATGACCTCTATCACTGGGGTCACACCAAGTGTGTCAACATTTCATCACTAAGGGACAAAGCATTTACTGATATTGCTGCTAATGCAGCAGTTTCATCGTCCATGATGTGGGGCTGCACAGGCCAAAATATCTGGGACCGGAGAGACAAAGAGGGGGAAGATCTGGAATGAGAGACAGACACGTAGAGCTGCACTGGTGTCTGACAGCACAGAGGGGCTCTGTATCATGAACCATGTACCATGATGGAAGCGATCATCCAAAGCAAGTTGAGGCAGCCCAAGTGCATGTAGCTGACCTACTGTGAAGCCTGGTGGTGCCATGCTGGAGCCAAGGAGCTGTAGAATGTTTGACAGACCGACACAGACAGACAGACATACAGGCAGGGAGGCGGACAGACAGACAGGCAGGCAGGCAGGCAGGCCGGCAGACAGACAGACTGACTGAGAGGCAGAGATGAAGGGAGACAGGGTGTCTGACGGCTGCAGCGCTTCTCACGCCTTCATGTTTTGCTGCCATATCAGCCTGACAGAAAATCAATGACGCTGCACTCTCACAGAGACGCACAGTAACCACGGAGAAAAGGCGAGAGCGATAGTGTAGGTTGAAAATACAGGGGTCATGTCTGTGGGCTTCAGCTCGGGGAGTAACCAAGATGATGAGGATGATGATGAAGCATCCCAAGCAATAACCCTACCAGGTCCACATGTATAGGTTGGCCTGTGTGACGGAATGTGCCGAGCTATTACTGAGGTCAAGTGAGCAGACGTTCGTCTTTTCGTTGTCAAGTGAGCAGACGTTCGTCTTTTCCTGATTTCAAGTGCGCCCGTATTACAGAGTGTACGGTAGTCCATGATACGGAGCGAGCCAATCTTTTATGCTACTGTAAAATCCCTTTATTCCATAATTTCTGACAAAGGCTGACACAGTTGTGCTCAGGACCATCCAGGCTGTACACTCATTCAGTATCAAGCATATTTACTGTATCATTTTGGAGAAATTCAGCCTTAAAGTTCATTATTTTGAATTGAAAAAAGCATTATGTGCAAAATGTACCCTTCCGTAAAATCCCTTTATTCCATAATTTCTGACAAAGGCTGATACAGGTGTCCTCAGGACCATCCAGACTGTTCACTTACTCAGTATCAAGCATATGTACTGTATCATTCTGGAGCAATTCAGCCTCAAAGTTTAATATTTTGAAGTGAAAAAGGCATAGTTCCTTTTTTTTTGTTGAAATAAGCATTATGTTCAATATTTACCCTTCTGTAAAATCCCTTTATTCCATAATTTCTGACAAAGGCTGATACAGGTGTCCTCAGGACCATCCTGACTGTTCACTTACTCAGTATCAAGCATATTTACTGTATCATTCTGGAGCAATTCAGCCTCAACGTTTATTATTTTGAAGTGAAAAAGGCAAAGTTCCTTTTTTTGTTGAAAAAAGCATTATGTTCAATATTTACCCTTCTGTAAAATCCCTTTATTCCATAATTTCTGACAAAGGCTGATACAGTTGTGCTCAGGACCATCCAAACTGTACACTCACTCAGTATCAAGCATATTTACTGTATCATTTTGGAGAAATTCAGCCTTAAAGTTCATTATTTAGAATTGAAAAAAGCATTATGTTCAATATTTACCCTTCTGTAAAATCCCTTTTTTCCATAATTTCTGAGAGAGGCTGCTACAGTTGTCCTCAGGACCATCCAGACTGTTCACTCACTCAGTATCAAGCATATTTACTGTATCATTTTGGAGAAATTCAGCCTCAAAGTTCATTTATTTTGAATTGAAAAAGGCAAAGTTCCTTTTTTTTTGTTGAAAAAAGCATTATGTTCAATACTTACCCTTCTGTAAAATCCCTTTATTCCATAATTTCTGAGACAGGCTGCTACAGTTGTCCTCAGGACCATCCTGACTGTACACTCACTCAGTATCAAGCATATTTACTGTATCATTTTGGAGAAATTCAGCCTTAAAGTTCATTATTTAGAATTGAAAAAAGCATTATGTTCAATACTTACCCTTCTGTAAAATCCCTTTTTTCCATAATTTCTGAGAGAGGCTGCTACAGTTGTCCTCAGGACCATCCAGACTGTTCACTCACTCAGTATCAAGCATATTTACTGTATCATTTTGGAGAAATTCAGCCTCAAAGTTCATTTATTTTGAATTGAAAAAGGCAAAGTTCCTTTTTTTTTGTTGAAAAAAGCATTATGTTCAATACTTACCCTTCTGTAAAATCCCTTTATTCCATAATTTCTGAGACAGGCTGCTACAGTTGTCCTCAGGACCATCCTGACTGTACACTCACTCAGTATCAAGCATATTTACTGTATCATTTTGGAGAAATTCAGCCTTAAAGTTCATTATTTAGAATTGAAAAAAGCATTATGTTCAATACTTACCCTTCTGTAAAATCCCTTTATTCCATAATTTCTGAGACAGGCTGCTACAGTTGTCCTCCGGACCATCCAGACTGTTCACTCACTCAGTATCAAGCATATTTACTGTATCATTTTGGAGAAATTCAGCCTTAAAGTTCATTATTTAGAATTGAAAAAGGCATTATGTGCAAAATGTATCCTTCTGTTAAATCTCTTTGATCCATAATTTCTGACAAAGGTTGCTACACTTTGGCTAATCCTCACTCCATTCACCCATATGTAACTTAAATGCAATATTGTGTGTATTTCTTTCGTTCATTTTGGAGTAAATAAAAATTTCCATTTCCCTTGCTAATTTCCGTGTGCTCTCTCTGTCCTTGAACATCAGCAAGGTTTGCAAGGGGATGGAGGTGGGAGAAAATAATTGTTTATATACTTCTGTATGTATGATGTTTCATTTTCAATTGTGAAAACCAATAAATAAAGTGAAAAAATGAGTAGTATACCCTTTATTTATTGATTTATTGATTTAATATTTATGTATTTATTCATTTTTATATTGTAGAGTCCTCGTTTACAGAGGACAGGGAACTTCTCCTTCGTTTAACAACTTTTATTAACATTTACACGGACATGTGCACTACTCCTTTCAATTTCTCCTGTCTTCCCCAAACAGCCCCATCCTATTCGTCTAAACAATCACATGTCCCCCCCCCCGACCCCTTCAGTGACAGTCAGGATCTCAGAACACTCCTTAAACACAGTGTTTTACTGAATAACATCAAACCCCCATATAAACATAAAACCCACATATAAACATAAAACCCAGTCCGTTACACTATATTTAATTTTTTTTTAAATTTAAATTTAATTAATTAATTAATTAAATTACTTTTTTATTTTATATTACAGTAGGTAACTTTACACTGAATAAGCGCATGGGCGGTATTATAACACCTGAATTGCTCTTCCAACGAGGTGGAGGAATGGCGCCCACACGAGGGTAAGTTGCCCTTGCAAATATTTCTTATGGCTACTTGGGCTCAAGTGACATGGGATGTTGACAGTATTAGTAGCTAAATAGCGCCATCCTATCCTTTTTTTTTACTATTTGTGACAGGCGGACCCCGCTAGTTTATAACTATTACACTGTGGTTATTATAAGGGAATTTAGTTATTTTCTGAATTTCTAAGTTTATAGGCTACAGCAGCCGACTATGCGCAGCCGGGCCTACAGAAACACTTCAAGAAATACAGCAGCATAACACAATATGTTTTTCTTTTGTTCACTTTAGAGTCTTTGTGTTCTCTACGTTTGGAAAGGTAAGCAAGCCCACTCCAGCCAAATGTAGGCCTACTTTTAATTAATACATTTAATTGTTTTCCCCTGGATTATATGTTGTTCATTTCATCCAAAGCCCAACAAACGGGTGTTTGGAGCAGGCACGGCGGCAGGATCTCAATTTCGGGTGAACCAGAGCAATTTTGGCCTATTCATTACAGATATTAAGTCAATGGCGCAGTATTTCACTGGGCGCATTATCAAGATAGTAATCTGTGTCTCTTTGGGCGGGTGCCCAACGCACACACACTGCCTAGACACACACAGAGCACCGCACCGCACATATGTAAACGATTACAAATAAACGTCATTTATGTTTTTCTCTCTTGTGCGAGATGACCCGGTGCATAAAGATAGTTAATGAAACGCGCGGCTCCCAGTCCCGGAGTCAGTGTGCGCGCGTGCGTGCGTGCGTGTGACAGCTGAGATTTGGATGTGTACAAGAGTCCAGATCATTAATTACATTAGATCCTGACCGATCACATGTGTGGAGATTAATGATCGGGACAACTGAGGACAACTGTAGCAGCCTGTCTCAGAAATTATGGAATAAAGGGATTTTACAGAAGGGTAAGTATTGAACATAATGCTTTTTTCAACAAAAAAAAAGGAACTTTGCCTTTTTCAATTCAAAATAAATGAACTTTGAGGCTGAATTTCTCCAAAAGGATACAGTAAATATGCTTGATACTGAGTGAGTGAACAGTCTGGATGGTCCTGAGGACAACTGTAGCAGCCTCTCTCAGAAATTATGGAAAAAAGGGATTTTACAGAAGGGTAAATATTGAACATAATGCTTTTTTCAATTCTAAATAATGAACTTTAAGGCTGAATTTCTCCAAAATGATACAGTAAATATGCTTGATACTGAGTGAGTGTACAGTCAGGATGGTCCTGAGGACAACTGTAGCAGCCTGTCTCAGAAATTATGGAATAAAGGGATTTTACAGAAGGGTAAGTATTGAACATAATGCTTTTTTCAACAAAAAAAAAGGAACTTTGCCTTTTTCAATTCAAAATAAATGAACTTTGAGGCTGAATTTCTCCAAAATGATACAGTAAATATGCTTGATACTGAGTGAGTGAACAGTCTGGATGGTCCTGAGGACAACTGTAGCAGCCTCTCTCAGAAATTATGGAAAAAAGGGATTTTACAGAAGGGTAAATATTGAACATAATGCTTTTTTCAATTCTAAATAATGAACTTTAAGGCTGAATTTCTCCAAAATGATACAGTAAATATGCTTGATACTGAGTGAGTGTACAGTCAGGATAGTCCTGAGGACAACTGTAGCAGCCTGTCTCAGAAATTATGGAATAAAGGGATTTTACAGAAGGGTAAGTATTGAACATAATGCTTTTTTCAACAAAAAAAAATGAACTTTGCCTTTTTCAATTCAAAATAAATGAACTTTGAGGCTGAATTTCTCCAAAATGATACAGTAAATATGCTTGATACTGAGTGAGTGAACAGTCTGGATGGTCCTGAGGACAACTGTATCAGCCTCTCTCAGAAATTATGGAAAAAAGGGATTTTACAGAAGGGTAAATATTGAACATAATGCTTTTTTCAATTCTAAATAATGAACTTTAAGGCTGAATTTCTCCAAAATGATACAGTAAATAGGCTTGATACTGAATGAGTGTACAGGCAGGATGGTCCTGAGGACAACTGTACCAGTCTGTCTCAGAAATTATGGAATAAAGGGATTTTACAGAAGGGTAAGTATTGAACATAATGCTTTTTTCAATTCTAAATAATGAACTTTAAGGCTGAATTTCTCCAAAATGATACAGTAAATATGCTTGATACTGAGTGAGTGTACAGTCAGGATGGTCCTGAGGACAACTGTAGCAGCCTGTCTCAGAAATTATGGAATAAAGGGATTTTACAGAAGGGTAAGTATTGAACATAATGCTTTTTTCAACAAAAAAAAAGGAACTTTGCCTTTTTCAATTCAAAATAAATGAACTTTGAGGCTGAATTTCTCCAAAATGATACAGTAAATATGCTTGATACTGAGTGAGTGAACAGTCTGGATGGTCCTGAGGACAACTGTAGCAGCCTCTCTCAGAAATTATGGAAAAAAGGGATTTTACAGAAGGGTAAATATTGAACATAATGCTTTTTTCAATTCTAAATAATGAACTTTAAGGCTGAATTTCTCCAAAATGATACAGTAAATATGCTTGATACTGAGTGAGTGTACAGTCAGGATAGTCCTGAGGACAACTGGAGCAGCCTGTCTCAGAAATTATGGAATAAAGGGATTTTACAGAAGGGTAAGTATTGAACATAATGCTTTTTTCAACAAAAAAAAAGGAACTTTGCCTTTTTCAATTCAAAATAAATGAACTTTGAGGCTGAATTTCTCCAAAATGATACAGTAAATATGCTTGATACTGAGTGAGTGAACAGTCTGGATGGTCCTGAGGACAACTGTAGCAGCCTCTCTCAGAAATTATGGAAAAAAGGGATTTTACAGAAGGGTAAATATTGAACATAATGCTTTTTTCAATTCTAAATAATGAACTTTAAGGCTGAATTTCTCCAAAATGATACAGTAAATATGCTTGATACTGAGTGAGTGTACAGTCAGGATAGTCCTGAGGACAACTGTAGCAGCCTGTCTCAGAAATTATGGAATAAAGGGATTTTACAGAAGGGTAAGTATTGAACATAATGCTTTTTTCAACAAAAAAAAAAGGAACTTTGCCTTTTTCAATTCAAAATAAATGAACTTTGAGGCTGCCTTTTTCAATTCAAAATAATCAGAATCAGAATCAGAATCAGAATTATTTTATTTGCCAAGTATATTTGCACAAACAGGAAATTGCCTTGGTGTCATTGGTGCACTTTAACTTAAAACAACAATATAAAAACAACAATATATAACTAAATAGAATAAAATAGAATACAAATATATACATACAGTAATGAACTTTGAGGCTGAATTTCTACAGAAGGATACAGTAAATATGCTTGATACTGAGTGAGTGTACAGTTTGGATGGTCCTGAGCACAACTGTATCAGCCTTTGTCAGAAATTATGGAATAAAGGGATTTTACAGAAGGGTAAATATTGAACATAATGCTTTTTTCAACAAAAAAAGGAACTTTGCCTTTTTCACTTCAAAATAATAAACGTTGAGGCTGAATTGCTCCAGAATGATACAGTAAATATGCTTGATACTGAGTAAGTGAACAGTCAGGATGGTCCTGAGGACACCTGTATCAGCCTTTGTCAGAAATTATGGAATAAAGGGATTTTACAGAAGGGTAAATATTGAACATAATGCTTATTTCAACAAAAAAAAAGGAACTATGCCTTTTTCACTTCAAAATATTAAACTTTGAGGCTGAATTGCTCCAGAATGATACAGTACATATGCTTGATACTGAGTAAGTGAACAGTCTGGATGGTCCTGAGGACACCTGTATCAGCCTTTGTCAGAAATTATGGAATAAAGGGATTTTACGGAAGGGTACATTTTGCACATAATGCTTTTTTCAATTCAAAATAATGAACTTTAAGGCTGAATTTCTCCAAAATGATACAGTAAATATGCTTGATACTGAATGAGTGTACAGCCTGGATGGTCCTGAGCACAACTGTGTCAGCCTTTGTCAGAAATTATGGAATAAAGGGATTTTACAGTAGCATAAAAGATTGGCTCGCTCCGTATCATGGACTACCGTACACTCTGTAATACGGGCGCACTTGAAATCAGGAAAAGACGAACGTCTGCTCACTTGACCACGAAAAGACGAACGTCTGCTCACTTGACCGCAGTGAGCTATTATTGCTCCTTGCTTATCAGGCACCAATCATTTGCACAGGATTTTTATGCAGGCCAATTCAACATTAGATAGACCTCAGTGAAAACATCAGTCTGGATGATCTGCGACTGTTCTCCTGATTTTTAAAGTGGAAGGGAGCTGAATGCCATATTAAGTGCATCCGATAATGGGTGCACTGACGTTTGCATGCGCATCGCAGCCAACATCCTTTGGATAGAGGAGGTGGAGGGGAGGGTTTCGCCCCAACAACCCACCGGGTCGCCGCATCGCTGTCAGTAACACGGTGCCGTCACTGTATCTTAATTTAAAAAACAACCAGAGTCCACACCAGCTCATTATTGTGTGCGTGTATTACACATTTAAAACGTGCCCATGAGACCAAGGCAGCAGTGAGATTGTTCTCAGGCTAATGTGTTTAACCATGGAGTCGGGAAACGATACAAATAAAGGTTTTTATTTACCTTCATGTCATTGACAATCGCCTGGAACAGACCCCCGAGGGCCCCGCATTCCTTCTCCACGCTCTCCATGTTTGCCAAATCCACCATTCACCGGAATTTGCAGAGGCGCGCACCAACTGCGCGCTACCAACACCCAGCACGGAAAAAAATATTGCAAAAATGTATTTCCACAAAATCACGACGGGGCTGTCCAGTTCCTCCTCTTGATGAAGCGGAAACGCAGCGAGGAAGATGAGGAGGAGGAGAGAAAGATGCCGAAACAAACGGCTGGCGCAGCGGTCCCTCCCAAGCGAAGGGAAGATGAGTTTGGAGAGAGGGAAGATGGTCTCTCGCTCTCGCTCTCGCTCTCTCTCTCTCTCTCTCTCTCTCTCTCTCTCTCTCTGTCTCTCTCTCTCTCTCTCGTGCGCGCTCTCTGGCTCTCTGGCTCTCTGGCTCTCTCTCTCTCTCTCTCTCTCTCTCTCTGGGTCAGTCAGGCGGTGAGCCGCTCACAACAGATCCCAGAGACCACGCTCACCTTGGCGCAGAGAGCGCTACTCGGAGTCGGTGGGGACGCATGTGAAGGCTGCGTAGAACCGGAGCGATGGATCATGACAGTATGTGCGCGTGAGTGAGGGTCCCCGTCTGTGCGTCAGTACATGCATGTGCATAGGTAAGGACAGGCTGTGATTGGTGCAGAGGCGGTGGGCTCAGCGGTGCAGGGAGAGCAGCCAGTAATACGATCCATGCTACTGCAAAGGGAGTGTAGCACAAAAAAAGGAGGCTGGACCACTGTGGACGGACTGTCACATGGCCACACGCAAGCCCAGACAGCACACGTTTACACGCACACCGCAGACCACCAGAAAAAAATGAGCAGGGGGTAAATGCCAAATAGATTTAGCTTCCAGAGGAGTGTATGCCAGTGTGTAGGAATGTGTCCTGCTGACCCTGATGAGTCACTTTATAAATATCACTGGCATGACCCCTCAGTGACCCGTGAGCCCTGTTATTATTAGATCCATTACTGATCAATTAATTATTTTATTATAAAACACACCTAGTTGGTCTATGTGAGAAATTATATATGCATTCATTCAGTTGGACAGATTTGCAATCCAGCAATGTTTTCTTACCTGATGACTTTCATCTGTGAAAACCCAGTTCCTAAACTGGAGACAATAAAACAGATACAGCCATAACCACAGAAGACAAGAGTTATTTATTAGATATATTAGATATTAGAGATTTATTTTGATGCAGATATGCAAGGCAAACTGCTCAGAGCCGTATCTACATCAAACTTTTTCATGGAGCACTCACACTATCTTAGCAAATCTTTTACATTTACAGTTCAAAATAAATATTTTTTATTCAAGATGAGGGTTCAAGTAGTTATCCAAATTCTGTTTCAATCACAATTTCTTGTGAGATAGCGCTTTACTTTCACTGTGTCCTGTATCAATAGGTTATCTTTAAGCAAACAACGTATTGATTTTCTCGAAATGTAAAACAGTTCTTATCTTGTGACAGGCTGGAATGGCAAACTTGAAACATGTGATGTACTTGATTTGAAATATCTGAATAAGCAGGATTTTGATATTAAATATATATTTTTAAAGTATAGGTCATGCATGCTTTATTCTTGTTTTTTGTTACTATTTGTTCACTGTTTATTGTATTAGGTTTGATTCTTTGTGCATAACACAAGAAGTGTTGAAACACTACACGTTAGTATTACCACCAGAGTGTTAATTACATAAATATAGAGACTGTTAATTATACACTGAGTGACCCTGAGAAAATGTATTTAGATACTCATAGATTTCACAACAACTACTGTTACTATCACAATGCCTGCATTGCGGGCTGTTATATAAATGTGTGTAAAGCCACATAACTACAAATCAGTTGTCTGAGGCAGCTCTCACATTGGTGAAAACCTTTTCAGTTAGGGTTTTCTTATTTAATGTGAATCTATCTCAGTTTCTATGATAGTATAGTATCATAGAGGTAAATGTTATAGTTTGGATAATGTTTAGGATTTTTTGTCGTATTTTAATATACATTTTAGGATAAAATAGTAAAAAAATTGTTGTATGCATTTGTGTTTAAATACATAGAGCATCATAAATAGAATACTCTACTTACACGTAACATGACACTCTAAGTAACTGGACTGATGTTTAAAAGGTCACAGGTCAGAGTGCTCAGGATATTCTTGTGACCACACGGATCATGTACGAGAAGTGCTTGGAAGCTAGACAGCAACAGAAAGGAGGGGTCTTTCTCTTGTATCAGTTTCAGGCACTGCGATGTTCTTGTCACATGACTGACTCAGAAAGTTGTCTTTATACTAGATTTTTACTGAAACAACTTATGTGTCGAGCTTCAATAGCCACAAATGTCCTGGCCGCAGTTCAAAATATATTTCAAATCCGAAATTCAACAATTGACTATCAGATCTTTTTGATGTGTTGATATCACCATTACCACTACCATATTTAATCAATTTGTTCAACAGTATTCTCCAGATTTTTTTTGAATACCATCTATTTTAAATTGTAACTGTAACGGAATATAGTTACTCGTAATTTGTATTCTAAATACGTAACGCCGGTACATGTATGTATTCCTCCCCAACACTGTCTATCTGTATATACAATAGATGGGTACTACCTTAAGTGAGGCTTAGTTTGATGGTTTAAGTGGTTTAAGCTAAAACCACCTACGTGTCAAATTATCACCATCACTACCATTTGACATCAGATGCCTCAATGACGAGAAGCAGTTAAAGCCATCACATTAGAGAGAGATGTTAGTGTGATATATGCGTTCAAAAATTTGCTGTGGCCCTTGAGGGACGATACAAAACTTGAAGTAGCCCTTGATAAGAAAAACAGAGTCCAGGACACCAGTGAACAGTCATGTGACACACTGTTATGTACTATATATAGGGAGAATCATACACAAATAAATACTTTTTTGTTTGTCTGGTCATGATACACCTCTGTGGCAAAGTTTGATTAAACGCCATTAAAACACGATGTTCTGGACCATGAGTCTTTTGATGCTGAGCCGTAAACAACAACTCCACTCCTGCAGTGACAGTGTTCAAAGATCAAAGAAACCTTATGTCTTGCAAAGGCGACTCCCTCTCTCTTTCTCTCTCTCAGAATTGGACATTTCCTCAAACAGTGTAAACATTGAGGTACGGCGAAGGTTCATCCTTCGCCAAAGGAGACGATGTTGTCATAACTCCACTGTGCATTGTCTTATCACCACCAATTATTGCAAAGATTGTAAATATCTTTGCAATAATTTATTTCAATCATTCAGAATTCCAGGAGTTCCTCAATTACCTTGTTTTTTATCATTAAAATTCTTATTTTCAGTTGTCCTTTTTAACTTTTTTAATAAAAATCATTTTTGTATCACTATCCTTCTAAGGCACAACATTGTTCAAAAATGACCCATATTCATTTCACATGATATTTCATGTATGGCTGTGCTTCTTTGCTATATCTTTAAAATTGATTTATTTAATCATTTAATATTACAAAGTAATATCTTGTTTTTGATTACCACAAATCATTATTTTCATTTTCCCTGTATTCATTTTTTAACTTAAATAGTTTTTGTGTAACTACATCAAGATTACACACATGACTCAAAAATGACCCATGTACCAAGGCAATCTGCAGAAAGCACCAGAGAAACCTAAGCCCAATGGAAAGTCCAGAATTCACATGAAAGACACATCCAGTACTAAATTCAATAGTTCACTTGCAGATCACAAAGACACTGCTGCGTTTATCGAAGCTGTATCCAGTCTGAAGAATAAACAAATGCAACCTAAGCACAAGGAAAAGTCCAGAATACACATGAAAGAAGCATCCGAAATTAAATTCAATGAAACCAAAGAAACCAAAGCGCAGGGCAAACTTATCATCCTCTACTCCTTCCCGTATTGCAGGTGTTTTCATGAAGATTCACAGATTTTTCAAATCCCGCTTCACGTGTTTTAAGTCGTAGCAGATCAGATCTGATTGAAGACAAAGGAGAGCTTCCTGAACTCTGCATCCCAGACTCATTCACATCTTCATAGCTAGGTTTGAAACCTGCCCCTGGACCCAACTTACGGCTACTGTTGGTCACTGTGTGGTCGTTATTAATAATGACTTATCAATGATGAGTTATTATTGAGATGTCAATTCATTCATTCATTCATATTGGCTATAGGACAAAAGAGACTTGTGGTCAGGATTGTGCTACAAATGTATATTCCCATCTATTGTTCACCAATACTATGTCCCAACACTGCTTAAACATTCCAAAAGGGAGCCCCCGAAGAGCCTACCTTATAGCTTCAGCATGAGCAGCCACGGCACAGTCTTGCCAAATAAAATAAGCAAAAACTTTTATTTGATTAGTGTGATGTTTATAAGTTTGATCGATGTTGCTTTGATTTGTTGGTAATAAAAGCGTTACGGACAGAGGTGTCAAAAGTATTCACATTCATTACTCGAGTAGAAGTATAGATACTAGGGTTTAAAAAGATTTCTGTAGAAGTTGAAGTATCAACTCAAGCTTCTTATTTAAGTAAAAGTGTAAAAGTACTGGTTTCAAAACTACTTAAAGTATAAAAGTAAAAGTAATGTAAGGGGAATTTTTTTCCCATTAAGGACAAACTCTTAAGCCAAGTCTCAGGAGCCTTTAGTGCACTACCCCACCTCCTCCAAAAAAAACCTTTTGCTAAAGGCCATAATGACTATAATGTAATATTAAAAAGGTTATGTTGAAAAATGTGGGATGGACTAGGCCAGTGTTCCCCAACCCCCGGGCCTTGGACCGGTACCGGGCCGTGGGTCATTTAGTGCTTATCCATTGATGTCCAGATGTTTTACGAACATCAGACATCCATCTGTGATGATGTCACAGATGAAGTTTCATTCTTACAACTCTTCCATGTAGACCCCGTGTTTGTATCAGTGCTTCACAGTGGAACCATGCCTGTGTCAGCTGAACCTCCTTGCAGTTCCTCTGCAGTTTTATGGGAGATATGCAGATGTGCAGTTTAGGTTTACCAGATGTTGTCGGATTTCCACAGGTCCTTCTTCACTGCCATTTCTTTATAACATTAAAATCATTGTAAATAATCTGGAAGAATTCTGCTTCACAGGCAGACCCTCATTCAGTTGTTTGAATGAGCCGATGGTTGTTCAGTGTCACCACAAGGTTTGAAGTGTCAGTGAAATGCCACTAGCTGCCAATTCCTAATGCCCTTGACCTGCCGGAAGAGTCAAGGGTTCTGAGATTTATATGTACTCCAAATTTTCCACACGCTAGAATTACAGATTTCCCCCTCTTTTATTTATGTCATAGTCGTAGTGCATCACTGACATTTGGAGCTAATTTCGACATTCTTTTTTGAAGGAGTTGTACTTACTTAACTTTAAAAATCAAGAAAATATAGACACACACACACACATACACACACACACACACACACAAACAAATCTCAGGCCCTATGTCCCAATGGTTGGGGTCAGGGATCAGATGTCAGATGACCATAAAACAAGATGACGAGGCGTTTTTTCTTCCACTTCTTGAGGAAACAGCAGAACTTGAGCGACCAGTGTTGTCTACTGAAATCAGATGTGAACAGTCCTCTGCACCATCACTGTGCTCGGCAGTACATGAAACTAAAACCTACTAGTTTCTCGAGACTCTGGTGAGCTGTTCTCCTCAGAAATTGTTAGATCATCAGCTGAGTGTTCTTTCAAAAAGAGTGATAGATAGAGGATTGTGAGGCCCTTTACACAACAAGTTTGAATCCCAACAGTTTCCCAATTTGCAAATACTTGGCGACAGTGAAGTGTTTCGTTTGACTAAAAGAGGAACTAAAAGCTGCAGTGACCCTTGATACTGCTGCATTCGTCAGCAACATATAATCACAACACATTTAATAGAGGAGAAGATAGAACAACATTTAATCCACCATAGTTACAGATTTGATATATTTGTAAATGTCAGATACCAGAGGCAGACACAATAACAGAAACTCAATGCAGTCTCAAAATGTTCTGAATTTTCACAGAGAAACATTGATATAACTCTTCGGGGCAAGTGAGAAGAAGCAGGTGTTTGAGATCACAGTTTAGTATCCCTGAAATCTAATCCATATTCCATTTACCCTGTGATTTAGGTCCAGTGTCAGAGCAGGGAGGCCACTTTACGTAGCAAAACACAGAGTCAAGATGTGGAGGCTGGGCCGTTGAAAGAACATGACGTAAATCATGCAGGAGCAGTGGCGGATCTACGATTTTTTTGAATCAGGGGCCATAAACTGGTCAAAATTGTATCAGAGGGGCCAATAATATGTCCAACATCCATATGGGTGCAAATCTAAGTCAATCCTTGTTTATTGTTTGCTCTGAGGAAAATATCATTGAATATATTTTGAAAAATATTGCATGTTGAATTTTTGTAAGTTTTTTAAAGAATACTGACAGGACAGAGGGACTTCAGACGCGAATCAAATCTCAGATTGGGCCCGTCCCTGTTCTAACCTTTTTTTTTGCCCAAAACCAGTTTTCTTGTAATTATTTATATAGGTTCATGTAATATTGTCTCCAAATATTAAGGTGAAATCTAAATGATAAATATTAAACCTAAATGATCAATCAAAATATATGTTAAATCTAAATGTTAAATCTAAATGTTAAATATTTGTAAGTTGACAGTGGATATGATGCTTATACAATTATTATCTAAATATTAAAATGTTATTCAAAGCAGTGTGCACCCCTCTCTGTCTGTGTCACGTGGTTATGAACCTACACTTGGAGAAACGCTGCACGTCTTTCTCCTCGACTTTTTATATTTGGTCACGATTTTCTCGTTCCACATTGACTTCCCCTCCGTGTGCTGAGCAAGTCCCTGTGTCTGTCAAGTGTCACAGCAGACAGGATGAAGAGCTGAGGAGAGGGCGGAGGAGAGAGAAAGAGTGGAGCCAACAAAGATTGGACAGCACAAGAGAAAGGAGTGTGGGAGGATGCCATAGAAGAGAAGGGGATAAAGGAGGGAAGTAAGGACAGGAGAGACCCCAACTTTCATTACCCTCCTGCACCCCTCCTCCTCCTCCTCCTCCTCCTCCTCCTCCTCTGTATGGCAGAGCAGAATGTAGGTCTGCGCTTGCCTACAGCCATCAGTAACAATCAGTTCTGCCCCAGTTACTGACGCATCTCACAGACTAAACACACACATGCTTACGTCACAACAGGCAGAATTACACAGATGCAGATGCATGTAGAAACAGACACACAATATGCTTGTAGACAAGGAAGAACTTTCATATTTAAAAAATATTTATTAAAATAGTAAAAAGATTTTTTGCAAAAGGAGTCTCTCTGCACAATAGGGTCCAATGCATCCATCAGTCGACTTGTCCGGCCAGTGGAAGTACATCCATACAGATCTATATCCAGTGGATCTCACACTTGTTACCAAACGGTGCACCCTCAAAGCTTTATACGCTTCTGAAAGTATAACATCCTTGTCACAGCAGTGGCACACTTGATTCACTCCTTCTCCCACTCTTTCATGTGCCAGTTTGAAAGGTCAAACCCTCAAGAGGGTGCACCTCATTTACAGTATGTGTTCTGTTTAACTATGTGACAGCACAACGTTGTGGTAGATGACCATATTCAGGCAACGTGTTTTGCTTCCTGAGTCGCAGGACTTCAGGTGTAAATCCCTCCAGTACAGTTCATGGTTAGTTTTTATTTGTGTTATTTACAGACGTCAGCTCTTTGTATTAGGTGTGAAAATTGACATCCTCTCCCCAGAGTTTTTTTGAGTGTCAAGCTGATTGGATACCTAGCGAGACCTTCACAGCTATTGTAATAAGAACAGTAATGCTTAATCTCTGATGCACAAACATACACACACACATTTGTGCAGCTAGAATTATACTTCAATTAATTGTGGACAGCCCAACCAAAACCATATCCCTAACCTAAACCGTGACAAATTCATGCCTAACCCTAACCTTAACCTACCAACAATTCACAACTGACCGCTAACCTTAACCAGAACTCAAAAATCATGTTAAGCCTCATTCAGACCAGGGACTGTTGACCCCATGAGGACTGGTCTTGACAAAGGATGTGTTTAAAAGTTTATACAGGGGTAATAAAACGGGCTCACACACACACCAGTCTGGTCAGTCGACCACTGCAAGTTTTAAACACACATTTTCATGAAATGTGAAGAGTATGACTTAACAAATTCTTTGTATCTAAGTCAGATATAAATATTTACAAAGAAAAAAAAACCCTAGATGGATGGATGGATGGAGCATTTAACTTTTTAGCATAAGAGGGATAAACACTGGTGATGGCGGAAGTGATTAAACTTGCAGTATTGTGAATATGAGTAATGAAGGGAGAAGGCATGAGGAGTCTTCTCATCCTGTCAGTCTGAGGTCAACCAAAGAAAATCTTAACGTATCTGCATTTCACGCAATAGATTCTTCATGAGGGTTATCTTGAGGTTAATTGAATCCGCCACAGTGCACTCTACCCAATATCCATATTAATCTAAATTTCGTACAGACAAAAACATAAGGCCAGTATTTGTAGCACATTTTAGTATCATTGTTAAGTTTTTGGCACCTAATGCACGCTATAAGTTACAGACTCATTTTCAGCTTGAAAGCACAGTTACCTTGAGCACGTTTACAGCTGTGTCTAAATCTCCAGTGTCCAGGTCATGAGGTGTTTGATATGATCAAGTTTTAATCTTGTTATCTAAGTGTTTGTCTGTTCATAACTTCTACTTTTGAAACTGTGTTGCTGCTATTCATGGCCAGGTCTCCCTTGTTAAAGAGATGTTCAATCTTAATGGCACTCACCTGGTTAAATACAGGCTAAAAAATATTAATACTAAATGAAGAGACCAAACAATGGAAATATTCTGTTAAGTATAGAAAGGCTGTGAGCCTTAACACACAGCTAACAGAGCATCCTAGCACAGACATGTAAGCTGACCGTTTGTAGATGATGTGATGTTTGTTTATCTTTGGTACATAAACTGCTGTTTGCAAAGACTGTTTTGTTGTGCAACAAAATGCAGTTGCACTGAATTTTTCAACATTGTGTCAATTACTTTAGTACAGACTGAGAACGGTTATAAATTAGACCTGGCTTTTAGAAAATTCCAGATTTAATCCTAGAGAGTTGATGTAACTATTTTCTCCTTATGAGCGTAGCTGACCAATGTCAATTCAGTTGGATGAGAGCGTAATAGCATGTTAATGGGTAAGTTGGTTCAGTTATAGACTGAAGAACTGTCTGTTCATAGAATCGAGACATTGAAAGCAACATGGATGACAAAGGTTTGTTTCTCATGGTACAACACTGTAAATGCACTTTATTGTGTTATTTAAGACAAACTTCCTGAACATAGACAACCAAATATATCCATAATGTAGCCTCGTCTGTCAAACTTGCAACACAAATCAAGCTTTAAATTTAAGCAGATCATCAGTTATTTTTAAACAACACTGTGAGCCCTATTTCAAGCTCCTCTGTGTTTCTTATTTTTCTGAATAAATCACAGGGCTGTGGCTCATCATGATGCCCATATGGACACCTCTCTGCAGGCCCCATGAGGTGCCCTGTTTGTCTTCTATTTCACATCCTGTCAGTGTGCTCTCACACACATTAGCCTCCACGCTCCTATCATGTATATCCTGAACACTACCCACATTCTCATACATGCAGTACAAATACTTGGGGGAGTGTTATGTGGGAGGGTATCTCCAGATGTGTTTTTTTTGGTAATTATCAAAGATCAAAGGTCAATATCAACCACAATATGATCAGAGAAAAATACATCTCCCTAAAAAAATATGGCTTGAGAGATAAAAACAGCTTATAGTGAGTCATTGAATGATAGTATATGATTAAAGACAAAATGAAGAATGACAACATTGTTAAGGTATCTCTGCATCCTATGGGACTAATGACACAAGCTAAAGCTCATATGTTGAAAAAAATACATTGGTTTTCTCTGACTACTCTGGTTTCTTCCTATAGCAAGTTTATTGGAGACTTGAAGTTTACCTTGTATGTGAAGGGACGTTTGTCCCTGTATATCAGCCCTGTGTTGGACTCTCGACTTATTAAGGTGTAACCCACCTCTCTCGCCCTTATGTCAGCTGGGACTGGCTCCAGCCCAACTACCGTTAAAGGTAAAGTGGTAAATAAGGGATGGATGGATGGATGGAATTACCTAATCCTCGAAGTCAGGGAATATACAGGATCTGCAGATTCTATAGATAAACCAATCATATGGTATACATTGTGATGACATCATTATGCTGGAATATACCAATGACAATTTATGTAAGAGACCCTGCACATGTATCACATGACTGTTTTTTTTGTGAATTTATAAACTTTTTGTAGGACTACTGTATGTACGTTTTTGAAATGTCCACATCAGGATCTATCCTGATGTGGATGTCTTTCTCCTCCACGCCAAATCCTCTCTTCTGGAGGGGGGGGGGGGGGGGGGTGCAGAAGAGAGGATTTGCTCCCTCATTAATTTTTCACTTTCATTTATCGTAAATTATTTAAGAGCCAACTTGTGCTGCGTGTCTGATACAGCACGGACCCTTGTATTCGTAGGACACTTAAACACCAACAAAGGGGCAAATACACCCAGTCGCACACCAACCATGCACACTCCTAATCATACATGTACACTCACAATATTCATAGATTCAGACACACAGTGTTATGCACACAGACAGAGCTACACCATCCCAGGGGAGCTGATTAGGGTGAGATTTGTCAGGCAACCTGCTCCCCCACCCACATATGCCAGCTCCTTTTATATTGATCACACAAAAATATGCACACACACATAAGACAGACCTACCTGCACATGATAATAATGCCATATTGTTTTTTGTTAACCTGGTTAATGAACTCATGAACTGCATATTTGTGACAATGTCCAAACAAGAAATAATCAAAATATCAGGCTGTTTGTATTTAAAATAATGTACCATTATGCGTATATAACTCATGTAATCGTGCAACAGGACCTTTGTGCTGCTGGCTGCTCTTTCTGTTCAACATTTTCTCATCACTATAATCACACAGTTTAAAATTGAACTTTTGTGGTAATTCAATCTGTAGTTTTTGTGGTATACTGATCCTACAACAAACAAATAAATGGACAGGATGGAATACATGACGGTCATGGCAGAAGTAATAAAGTGGGATGAAGACATTTTTCATTTCTTATTTCAAACTATACATTCAGTACCTTACTGTTCTTATTACAATAGCTGTGAAGGTCTCGCTAGGTATCCAATCAGCTTGACACTCAAAAAAACTCTGGGGAGAGGATGTCAATTTTCACACCTAATACAAAGAGCTGACGTCTGTAAATAACACAAATAAAAACTAACCATGAACTGTACTGGAGGGATTTACACCTGAAGTCCTGCGACTCAGGAAGCAAAACACATTGCCTGAATATGGTCATCTACCACAACGTTGTGCTGTCACATAGTTAAACAGAACACATACTGTAAATGAGGTGCAGAACACTCCTGTGTCCCCCTCTTGAGGGTTTGACCTTTCAAACTGGCACATGAAAGAGTGGGAGAAGGAGTGAATCAAGTGTGCCACTGCTGTGACAAGGATGTTATACTTTCAGAAGCGTATAAAGCTTTGAGGGTGCACCGTTTGGTAACAAGTGTGAGATCCACTGGATATAGATCTGTATGGATGTACTTCCACTGGCCGGACAAGTCGACTGATGGATGCGTTGGATCCTATTGTGCAGAGAAACTCCTTTTGCAAAAAATCTTCTTGACTGATTGTGGATGTATCCTAGCACGACTTGCTATCCATGTAGTGTGTGATGTTTTCGAATGCTAAACACATTTCAGCAACTATGGCTCGGTGATCCACCTAGTCACCTCAATTTCCATGTCTTTAGGCAATGATGAGTACCAGTCTTCTGCTTGCACGTTAGCCCTCTGAGTATCAGTCATCTACACAGAGAGACTGGTGCAAGAAACCCAAGAGGTTTAGACTGTTTACCATATACAATACTCCTCTGCGGATAAACGTCTTCTGATCACCTGCGATCTGGAACATGAAAGCATCTGTGTGAATGTTTCAGGACAACCCAAGGCTACGTTTATTGGGTAGCTCATCAGCAAAAGGTTCTAGGTATTCCTTCATTCCATCATTGGAGCGATCCTCAGGTGGGAATGCCTCAATTTGATGCAATCTTCTGCAACTTGAGTTTAGAAGCTGAGGGCATTTTCGGTATACACTCGGAGTTAACGGATGGCTTTTTCCTTAGTGTCGAAGGATTTTAGAGCATTATCAACCTAAAACTCACAGTCAACAAAGCTTCTTAACAACAACACAACAACCCGTCAACAACAACCCATCCTCGGTCCAGCCTTTGAGCGAACAGTGCGTTGCCTGGACCACTTATCTGTTCACGGACCTTAAGGACCCTGAGAATGTCTCTGCCTGGTAAGAGGTGCATGTTTGGCATCCGGATCGAGGGATGGTATTACGTCGGCGAACTGTGCTGCGCTCGGGGTAGGTATCTCGGAGCTGTTATTGGGAACTTGGTTGCACTCTAGAAGTGTGTGTACGGGGAAGTGTAATCTCTTGTCTGCTGACTCTACATTGAACCCACAGGCTGTCCTCCCGGTTTCTCTTTTAGTCCAGCACATGGTTCCAATATGTACAGGTAAGATGCCCCTGAGATTTTGAAGACTTCAAAGAACTTGGGGAGTGCCAAGGATCAGTTGCTTTGCTAATCCAGCATTGCATCAATTTGGTTTGCCTCTTCTCTGTGTCCGACTTGAAAAACACTTACAAGTTATATCTTAGAGCAGGGGTTTTCAACTGGTTTTGTCCCAGGGACCACCATTCGGACTACAAAATAATCCGATGATGTACCTACGCGTGCGCGTGCCTACTTGTGTGTGCCTGCGTGCATGTGGATAGAAGGAAGTTTTAACATTGGTTTTCCATGTTGGCTTTATTTAAAAACCTCAAACAAATCTAGAAAAATCTGTGTAGAAAACTACAAAAACGGTTGATTTTCAGATGCTTAAGAATCAAAAACTAAATTAAAGTGCAGTTTGTAGTTGTACTGTATCTCAGAACCATATGTACATCAATATATAACGTTCATGACTTACATGTACAGACATGTAGCTGACATGTTTAGAGAACGTTAAAGTAACGGTGATCAATAACAATCAACATAATCTGGGGCTACAACTGAAGAGTAAGATGACAAAGTAATGCAGAATATGTAACAAATGATAATCATACAATATCACACAACAATTGGGGTGTGCTTAGGCCCGATTTAAGCGTGTCTGTTTATTCTGTTGGGAGAACTGCTACTGGATAGACTTAAGTCTTAAAGCTCTCCTAAGAAGTTGTTTCTCAACCAGCGAACGTGGTAAAGTTGACTGTTATTGCATTCATTGTTTTGGCTATTATGCCAATTTATTTGTCTTATTAAAAACTATTAGTTTTTCGCTGTTTTGTTTTATTTAATATTTTCATTATTAATTCTGCCCTTTTGGGCTTTCTTTTTGGGCAAATAAAAAAATCCCATCATACAAACTACATCTCCAAGACCTCCTGAGAGTTTTTCTACCTACAACCGCTCTTCTACATCTACCTTTAACCTGCATGCACAGGAGGAAACTACTGGCAGTTTCTAGCCCCAAGCCGGTTTCAAGGTTCCCCTCATCACCTTTATTTAATTTTAGAAATATTTTTCATATTTTAGATATTTTTCACGAAATTCAAGCGTAATCTGGAAATGTGTTGAAATATCAAAGCAAATTTCGCTGACCCCTGCAATGCCGTCGCGGACCACCAGAGGGCCGCGTACCCCGGTTGAAAACCCGTGTCTTAGAGCATGTTCTTGAGCTTACTCCTTCACCACACACTTGTGTCTACCTTGACTTGACATTCTGTATGTCCACTTTGTTCTCCTCCCTGCCATGCTAAGAAGAAGGAGGGGACGGCCTAGGTTTTTCCAGGCACATTGTCCTTGGTGGAGCTCTGTCAAATAAACACTGCTCCTGGTTTTCTTTTCTTTCGTATTTGTCAGTCCAGCTCCTGGATGTCTGAAAATATTTCCCTTGGTGAACCAACCTACCACGGCTCCACAGAGATCTCCACTGGTTTGGCTGCTAACAGGTCCTGTGCCTATCTCCTGCGGAATAATTTTTGGGATGACCTGTACTGGTTCATCAGGTCAATGTACTGGTTTCTCCCATGGTTTCTCCCAATGCCAAGCAGGCGCAGACCTTCACTAAATCCAAGTCAATCTCTAACACGTTTGCCAGCCTGATACAATTGTCTGCTCATCAATCAACACAAAGATTTGGTAGAGAAGCGTTTCATAGTAATTGCCCTGTAAACTGTACACGATGAAGCCATCAAGCGGTTGACATAATTCTGTGCAGTGCCACACGCTTCCTGACACCATGCCCTATCTCACAATGTCAAACAAAAAAGTCCTGGATCTTCCCCCTGATCTGGATCTGCACCAACATTTTTATGACTTCTTCTTTGACCCATACCACATCATTATACCAAGTTTTGTGAAAGTCCCGTAAGTTATTTTTTTGTTTTATCTTAATAACAAACATACCTACCAACCATCCAACCAACTATTATATTATAATACATGATATAGGTTTTTATATTGCACTTTTCAGGTTTACAAGGTGCATCACAGACATGCATACAGAAAGAACATGCAGAACAACTTTACACAAGTTAATGCAAGAGACAATGATTCAAATTAATCAATGAAACACATGTCTGTAAACTATAAATGTATTTTCCAGGTTATGAAAGATCCAAACATCTGCTCTGAAGGCACCTCTATGTGTGAATCAAAATTTGTACAGTGACGGAAACAATGGGAGAGAGAGTTACATCAGGTTATCATGATATGAGGTAAATTAATCATCCAAACCGTGAAATACAATTTTTCATTAAACTCATGATGCCAGATTTCCCTGGAGTGAATAAGTACTGTCCATTTTACACTTCATACACACATGCACACGCAATGTCAGTGTTATTAATGACCTCTATATTAGTTATGTACGTCTTATTGTGTTTTGACAGTAATGTGTTTTACTTAATGCCAATACATTCTTAACCATTTGCTGTTTTTACATTTTTGGATTTAAAAAAAGTGATGCATTTTAAACCCAAGCAGTGAAAAATAATTCAGACATCTATGTGAGTTCCTCTTTCCAGACACCTTGATGTGATTCATATGGAGTAGGATTACAATCTGAACCATCTACTTGAATCCTGAAACCAGAATAACAAAACTCATTAAAAACAAGCTCCCTGAGAGCAGATCTGTGCATTTTCCCATATCAAGTTTCACAAAGTAACACAAAGTAGCACCAGAACAAAATCTCCTCTTTGTCTCAGACGCATCGTGTATAGCAGTTCCGTCTGCTGCTTGGCCCAGATCCATCACAGTGTCTGGATACAGCACAGCAACAAGGCATCTGATCAAAGAGGGTAGGAAAGAGGAAGGGGAGAAGAGGAACAAAGTAGAGACTGTGGAGACAGACAGAGAAAAGTGGTGGTAAACAAAAACACAAAGAATGGCAGAGGGAAAATGGGAACAAGATTAAAACAGAAAAAGCTGCAATAAAAGGAAAATATCAGAGAGAGAGATAGAGGCCATTTGATGATGAGGGGTGATGGTTGAAGAGGCTGAAGAGGCGCTCTCATTTAGGGACACAGTAAATCTGGAGAAGATCGCTATCAGGACAAATTTCTTCTGTCTTCTTTCATTTGACTGATTTACTCAATATACAAGTAGGTTAAACTTAAACCTTTTCAGCATCAAGCCAGGGTTATGGCAGCCACATTTCTTTCCGGCAGAAGCAGTTTGGTTTTGATTTCATGAAAGGATAATTCAATGGTGGAATGTCAAACTTGGCACAAAAAGCCACACGGAATGAGATAGGAATTTATCCCCACTCCTGATATTAGAGGCAGTTTAGTGCAAAGAAAATACCCCAAATCAACTGTTCATATTTAAACACATGCCAAAGAGGGATGTATAAATAAACAGAGCCGCCAGTCTCCATATGTGTACAAACACACACACACATACACACACACACAAACAAACACACACAAACATATTTTACATTATTCAGTCCAAATGATATTGAGAATGTACAGATTTAGATGGTGGTCAACACTTTTGTTCCAAAAAGAGCAAGAGCAACGGTGTAGGTTTTCTCAAATGTCCAGAATTTCTTTAAATGGAAGGTTGATATCTTCACACTAACAACCCTTTTTTTTTCATTATGTACAAAACCTTTTATGTTATATTAAACAATTAAATAATATTTAAACATTGGTTGTGGTTTATCTTTATATCCCAATTATGGATTTTTCTAAAACTTAGAGAAACTTGTTGTTTCATGTAGACTTGAATGTAATTCCTTTGGCAGAATAATCATGAGATCATTTAAAGTGTACTTGAAAATAGGATCCTACTCTATACAGGCACATGTATGTGTTTAAAATAATTTGAGCATGTCAGTAAACAATATGCAAGACTTTATTAAAACTGTTTTTGAAAGGCAATTTATGACACCATGTGTCACCATGTACATTCTGCTCCCGAATCATACAAATACACTTACTTCACATATACTTATCTTATTTAATATTCCCCACTTCTTCACCCTGAAAACTGTTGCTTCATTTGAATTTATTTGACTATGTTATATGTTATACATATATTCATATTATTTTATTTAATATTCCCCACTCCTTCACCCTGTAAACTGCTGCTTCATCTAACTTTGACTTTAATTTGACTATGTTATATGTTATACAT
The DNA here is from genome assembly GCF_949316205.1 of Platichthys flesus. Classification (NCBI taxonomy): domain Eukaryota; kingdom Metazoa; phylum Chordata; class Actinopteri; order Pleuronectiformes; family Pleuronectidae; genus Platichthys; species Platichthys flesus. The sequence continues at coordinate 26,290,799 of NC_084945.1, read as the reverse complement.
ATATTCATATTACTTAATTTAATATTCACTTGACTGTGTTATATGTTATATGTTACAATGTTATGTTATATGTTATGTTACATAGTATGTTAGTATTTTTTTTTCATTTTGTAAAGTCGACTACTGCGTAGATGTTTGCCTGCCATGTCATAAGAATTTCACTGCTCCGATGATGCTGTCATTGGTGCAATAAACTTTGATTTGATTTGATTTGATTTGGTTTGACATGTTGAAACTGAAATTTTGAAGCTGGCAGAAAGAAATGTCCTTCTCTTTTGGAGGACTTTGAAAGGCAGCTTGTTTACCTTGCTGTAAACAAAAAGTTCAAAAGGAGCAGATGCTGTGCACATCAACCCCATGGTAAGTTCTGGTGCTGGTGTTGCAAAGAATTTAACTTTTGTCACTTCACTCGTGCAGCGGTTTAAAAAAAAAATGTATGCAAGCACCGGGGTCTGTTACAGTGCTGCTGTCTGGTGGTCAGTTTAAGTATATGCACCTATAAACAGGACCTAGCACAAAATGTTCGGTAGCTGCAGCAAGAGTGGTGCGGAATGAAAAAGTATGGGGAAACAAATAAAAAGCAGTTATTTAACCCAAGTAAATAACTGCTCATCCACCCATGACAAAATATAACTTCCATTCCATTCAGTCTCCTGTGAGGACTGATCTTATTCTGCATCAGTACTCACAGAGCACCAGAGGGAGAGTACCACTGGGCCTCACGCTGACCTTTTTGTGCTTTGTGTTAGAGATATATGCTCAGGGTCATGAATCCAATTGTTGATATTATGTGTTTCTAGTTTGAGTTGGCCTGAACATCCCTCTAAACATGTCTCAAAGAGTTAGATGCTACTTTTTTATCCAAATGTTTTCTTCCTAAAAACACACATATTTGTGTTATGCTGTTTTCTTGATTTCTGGCCATTGAAGTAAATAGGAAAAGATGGAGGTACATTTTTTGGGTTGACATTTTACTGACATAAACATAACAACAACTTATTATTAGTAGTAGTAGTAGAGGTAGTAGTAGTAGTAGTAGCTGTAACCAAAAGTATATATATAATTTAATTTATCTGATTTTATTTTAGTTTAGATTAGTTTGAATTTATCTCAATCACTGTAAGGGTTATTAAAAAACAAAACAAAGAATATAGAACAATAAACTTTCACTGATACTTATAAACATTCCATTAATAAAAAAGGAACAGGAAGGAGAAAGCTGTAATATTAAATAACCTGCCCTTTTCGTCCCCTTTTTTTTATTTCCTTTCATTTCCCAGATCACATAAACAATCAATTACACATTTATAGGCATCATAACATTAATATGACTCAATAAGTTGAAACCGTTCCATTGTTTTTCTTCAAATGATTTTCTTTAATTGAATTATATTTTAGATGATAAAAGACTGCAGAGAATTTCACTCCACAAACACACATCTGTTGTTTAATGATGGTGTGGACTTTCATAATGTTCCCTGTCACTCAATACACCCTGCAACCTTGTGAGGTGGCTCCAGGCAGGCGCAGCCAATCAGAGGCCAGGGACCGCTCCCCAGGCCCTCCTCTGCCGGCACGCTATTGGTTGCAGTCTAATACGTGATGGCGTTATGGGCGGAGCGTGCAGGCTGCTGTTATGTGATGAGGTTGATCCACTGCTGCACCTGAAGAGACGAGCCGCTTGTTCCACTGCGAGTGTGTGACTTCACAGGTGAGTACACACACACACATCACCATACTGCATATACAACTAGTCGTACAACGTAGTATTACTATGTGTATCATATGTGGAGACACTGTTATGTAGCAGCAAACAGAGGGTGTCGCTCGTTCTGTTCCTGGTGGTTAGTTCACGGATATTTACTAGGTGAAACGGTGCCAAAAGTCAGGATGTTGATCATGTACATATTATTTTACTGAAGCTCAAGTCAACGGGTTGCTCCCTCCTCCTCCCCCACTTCCTCTCCTCTTGTTATATCTGCTGCTGGAAAAAACAACCAGGCTGCAAACGGACATGTTGGGCAAGAGGCGGTTGTGGGTGGATGGATCAGGCTGATGTGGCTGCAGAAGAATAGGTTCTTCACGTTCAGACAACCCTGAGGAGATGTAGTAGTACATGTGTACACAGGCAACTGGACGGCTTGTAATTCTTCAAACAGCAAATACTGAACAGGACTTGAGAACAACCCGTTCGCATTATATATTAATATGGGAGTGAGTGCAAGTATATATGTTTACATATATTTTAGTTAATAAATGGTAAATGTGATGGTATCAGTCTCTTGTATAAATGAGCCAGGTCAAGCGGCTTTTCTTTGGATAACATCTATTTTATCCTTAGTTTGGCCAATGTATGTTGCTGGTTCAGTATTGTTGGTGAACGCTGCACTGTTTTAACAGGACAAGTGTACAAAGTGCAGTGTGTCACTGCGTAACTGACTCAGCTTGATAACTTTGTCCTTCACCACAGATGAACGGTGCAGTGGCTATGGAGGCCACCAGGAGGCGAGCTCAGCCCAGTGCCGATGGGAAAACATCTGAAGACAAGGAGCAGCCAGCACAGTGGGGGAGAGCATGGTGAGTTGATATGACACAGGCTGCTATAAGGCTGGTTTCACACAAAGTATAAAGCGTTGTGGAGGATTCATGAATACCATAATGATTTGTGCCAATCTCAAGTAAATGTTGAGGAATTTCCAAAGGATATGTGAAATTGAGAGAAACCTGAACATCTGCACAAACCTTCGGAAGAGTCATCCTGTAGCTGTTGATTTATGTAGGCCTGACAAACACTGACGTAACAAAATACAGTACATGCTGCTGTACATATCTGTATGCCAATGACAGGCAAGAGATGAGCTTAAAGGTAGAACGTTAATGAAACGGTATACTAATTTCATATCATGATTACAGCAACAGAGATGATGATGGCAATCAGAATGATCATGATTTTGTAATAATGTGCTGATAATGGGCGAAAAGTACTGGTACAGAAATGTTATTATAAATATTATAAGGATTGTAACATGGTTATTCTGACTCACTCATAAAATTGAATTGTCATGAAATCAAGACATTCTAATTTGTTGACCCCACACCAGCTTTAAACAATCCATAATGGCTTAAAATGGTGTTATGAACAGAGTAAAGATTTTTTAATATATATGATAATAAATTGGATTTTAAAACCAATATTAATGTACTTCATCAAAGAGTAGTTTACAATTCAAAAAGCATAGAAGTGTGCTGTATCTCTGTCTATTACTGAATAGCATTTCACTTAAAATTGGTTATTTTGTAAATTGGCAACAGAGGTGTACTAACATTATCTCAGGACTATATTGTGCAGCATGCTGGTAGTTAAATGTTATTTGTAATACTTTCGTGCATTTATAGCTATGACAGTCAAAAAGGTCAGAATTGTCCAGTGTAACAAAGTTCTGTTTAATACACAGTGCCTACCGAACACATAGAGATCTGTATTTGTTTGATGGAATCAAACTGAAATGTTTCACTCATTTGTTCAGTACATTGTCTTTATACTGTATTTGTTTGTTGGTCTGTGACTCGTCCTCAGGGAGGTGGACTGGTTTTCCCTGATTGCCGTGATCGGCCTCCTTTGCTTTGCCCCCTTCATTGTCTTCTACTTTGTGATGGCGTGTGATCAGTACCAGTGCTCCATCAGCCAGCCTCTGGTTGATCTGTACCATAAAGACACCACCTTGCTCTCCATGTGGGCCAACTCACCCTCCTTCAGCTGGACAGCTGCCAAGATATACGCAATCTGGGTGGCCTTCCAGGTAAGAGACAGGAGAGAGCTCAAAGTAGGAGGAATAAATAGGCAATGCATGGCAGTGAAAGAAGCAGCATGGACCTTTTTGTTACCAAAATGCAGAAAATGCAAATCAGCTAAAACAAGTTCTGTTTGTCCAACAGTTGTTCCTGTACATGTGTATTCCGGATGTTGTCCATAAGTTTATTCCTGGCTTCGTTGGTGGAGTGCAGGATGGAGCACGAACTCCTGCTGGTAATAAACACACATAAACCATGCTAATCAGTCCAACATGTGTTTCAACTGGAGGGAGCTTGAAGAGTGAATATGTCTGTCAGGGATAAAAACCTCACTTGCCATGTTAAAGACAGTGTAAAAATATCCTGAATCAGCCCTGCATTGTTATGAACAGACATTCTTTATAAATATAGACATCTATGATTTCAGACTTTCTGAGCTCATAATTTTTGACAGATTTTCTGCAGTCCGGCTCATTTCTGCAGTAAAGAGGTCAGGAGACGCCAAGAACTTGTTTTCATTCCTCATGATTGATTTCTTCTATGACGTTACAGCAGCATTCAGTGACTGCAGGTGTAAATGGATCAAACAAACTATTTAAAGGCGGATAAACTCTGGCAGACTCACTATAGACAGGCTTGAAAATACTCGCTGGCCGAGCAACATAAATCGCTACATATAACCCACAATACAACACTGTCTCCATTAAAAATGAATATCTGTTGTAAGGATGTAGGGCACGATTGTCTGTGCTAAGTACAAAACTACAATTCCTGTATTCTACATTTATGTGAAGCCTCATAATGCATGCACATGACATGTTGACGTTTATTTATTTGATCACTTTTTTTTTACAAGGTTATAAGTTACTATGCTCAAAACATACGTGTTAAAAAAGTTGAGTTTTTCTGTTGATTTTTACTCATACTCAAAATTCCAGTTGCTTATTATTTGGAAAATCAAAATATTGTCCACGATAATCACAATATGACTTTTTCGCAGCCCGAGATGAGAGGATGATAAACAAGACGTAGAGTATTAAAGCCATCTGATTTAGTGCTTTGGAGCATCTGATCCAATATTGTTGTTATAAAACAATTCTTAATTAAAAAAACATGATTGACATTCATTATTATAGCAGTGTATAGCTAATACCTCTAACAATCCACCTTCCTGTGTTGTTTCCTAGGCCTGATCAACAAGTATGAGATCAATGGGCTGCAGTGCTGGCTGATCACTCATGTCCTGTGGGTTGCCAATGCCCACTATCTCCATTGGTTTTCTCCCACCATCATCTTCGACAACTGGATCCCTCTGATGTGGTGTGCCAACATACTGGGCTATGCTGTTTCGACCTTTGCTTTCCTAAAGGCCCACTTCTTCCCCACCAACTCTCAGGACTGGTGAGTATTGATGCTGATGGGGCAAGATGACTGAAGCACTCACAACAGTAAAACTAAAATTTACATCTTCTCAATACTCTATACAATCTTTAAGTTAAACTTGTTTGCATTGATACATAACTTTATCCACTTGTCTTCCTCCCGGTTTACCTTGTACTTTGACAGCAAGTTCACAGGGAACATATTCTACAATTACATGATGGGCATCGAGTTCAACCCTCGCGTTGGCAAGTGGTTTGACTTCAAGCTGTTCTTCAATGGCCGACCCGGCATTATAGCCTGGACCCTCATCAATCTGTCCTACATGGCCAAGCAACAAGAGCTGTACGGCCAAGTCACCAACTCTATGATTCTGGTCAATGTACTGCAGGTAAGTTCTGAGGAATTTAGTGTCCATCCTGTCTAATTCCAGACACAGTCCCTTCTCTCCAAGTAGTACCTAAGGTCAGGTTATAGATAGAAGGACCAACTAACAGTACATTGTAGTGTCTACGCTCATGGACTTTCATAACTTATTCAGATGCCCCACACAGAGAGGCATCAACTTCAGCTCTCACCAACTTTAACTATTTTGCGTATCTCACCAGTGGCAAGACGTAAGGACACAACGTGATTAAGGAATACCTCAGGCTAACTATCCAATAGGATGCGAACACCTACATGTAACATAGAGAGTGATAGCAATTCAAGCCATTCATGGATGTGCTTTTATACTGGGTGATGCAAATAGAGGGAGATATACTGGGATGCTGTGGGAGACATCTTCAGACTTGGGGTTGACAATTGCTCATGTTACTCTGTTAGCGTTTGGATTGTTTCACCTTCTGGTCTCCTTGATGCATCAAGTCTACATTCAAACCTTCTACATAAGACAGGAGCTGCTGCCTGAGTTCTCCTCTCAACAGCTTCCACAAAACTGGATGAGTGAGGAAAATATTTAGTAATTATATTTAGAATAAAGGTGTCTAACCCACTTTTGTGTAATAATCCTGAGGAAGCTATGTCATGGAAGATACTGAAGATGAACTTAACCATAGGCTGTAGATAATAATGGAAGACGTGTCTCCACTTATTCTCATTGTACCAAAGTAGCTAAAATAATCAGGGACACAGGAGCCGACGTCTTGCGCTGGTTGTAATTTGAATCCAGTCTGCCCAGTGGTGATCCTGGAATGGGTGAGTGGTGTCAGGGATGTCACCAATACATGGGCTCAACTAATTGTAAATCAGGCTCAGCCGTCAATCTTAATGTTTCCCCCTGTTTTTAGAGCATCAAATAACGAATTCAATCCAAACTTATCAGAAAAAGAGAAATTCACAACCTTAATTCACCTTAATTCACAACGACTCAATGTGTACTTTGACCTTTTAGTTTGGTCCATGTCCCATCCACGAACATGGAGGAGGCATGGAGTAGAAATGAGCTGGATGGAAGTCCCTCTTTACATACACTCATAGTCTATGAGCTCAACTGTATCTTTACTTCTTATCTTGGCTTTGAGTCTTTGACCTTAATCATGTGCAATTAACCAGTTGTTTATAATGTAATGTTATCTCACCTAGGTGTGGAGTGTGCTTATCCTCCCCAACTCCTCTTACATTTGCCACTAAATGTTGAATGTTGAAGATCATCGAGACACAGCTCAATTAGTCAGTAGACTAGTCAGTTACTAAAACCTTTATTGTGGTGATGTCTGTGTTTTCTCATAGGCCATTTATGTGTTGGATTTCTTCTGGAACGAGGCTTGGTACCTGAAAACCATTGACATCTGCCATGACCACTTTGGATGGTATCTGGGCTGGGGAGACTGTGTGTGGCTACCATACCTCTACACACTGCAGGTAACAACCATACATTACATTTGTTAACACAAACACAGTAATAACACTGATGTCACATGTTTAGGGATTCTCAGCTGCATCTTGTGTAAATACCTATCTGATATCAGGGAAAAGGTTATTTCAGTCAGATTATCAGATGATATCACAATTCAGAACTTTAGTGTTGATTTGTGGTTGAATCGAAGTTGAATCCTGTTTATCCACCTTAGCCTTGAAATTTAAGCATCTATACAAAAGGACATTTATGCATGTAGTTTACATGACATATTATAGATGAATTAAGCAATAATGAGTGTAAATAAATTTGTTTCTGTCTCTCCAGGGTCTGTACCTGGTGTACCACCCAGTCCAGCTTTCTAACACCCATGCCCTGGCTGTCCTCCTCCTGGGCCTTGTCGGGTATTACATCTTCCGATCCACCAACCACCAGAAGGACCTGTTCCGCCGCACAGAGGGAGCCTGCTCCATCTGGGGGAGCAAGCCAACATACATCGAGTGCTCGTACTACTCCGCAGACGGTGGCCTTCACCACAGCAAGCTCATGACCTCTGGCTTCTGGGGCGTGGCCCGGCACTTAAACTACACAGGCGACCTGATGGGCTCTCTGGCCTACTGTGCAGCCTGTGGCTTTAGCCACTTTCTGCCCTACTTCTACATCGTTTACATGACCATCCTGCTAGTGCACCGCTGTGTGCGTGACGAGCACCGCTGCAGCAGCAAGTACGGCAAGGACTGGAAACGCTACACAGATGCTGTGCCTTATCGGCTGATTCCTGGAGTGTTTTAGAGGGGAGGAGGGGGAGAGGGAGGGATTAGGGAACATTATGTACATCTTTTGAAATGGGGTGGCAAGAAAAACAGGTATTTGTGTGTTTTATTCATATCAAGAACTCACAACCCCTATACTTAACATACAGACTGTCATTTGGATACATTTCATGTGTTTTCATCACTGCTGTACGTACATAGAGGTACAGTGCCGTTTATTTGTCTGCCTTGGTAAAGGCAGTTTGATGAATCACTCTGCTGCTTTCTACTGTGGCTGGGAAGTCTTACACAAAGAAATTTATGGATAACACAAACTTAAAAGCCTAAACACAACTACAGAAGCCACACAACAAAAGCAGAACCAAACCGGAAGGGAGTTATTCGATTTTGACAATGAAACGAGCAGAGTTAGTTTAAAATGTAGTGGTGGTCTATCTGAGGTGTTCCGGGACAAGTGCTTGAAACACACTCAAGAGCTAACTCAAAATGTTTGTGTGCTTCCTTTTCCGGTGCTCCAAGCATCCGTACCTGTGTTTTCCTTTAATGTACTGTAGTTTTCTTAATGATATGACAACTAGTACAGTTAGGCTCACTTTTAAAAGCTCTACAATCTTTTTCTGTGAGACAAAGCACAATTTTAACCAGTTTAAGCTAAAATCATTCCTAGCAACAGAACCACTTCTGTAGTCAACTGCACAACACTGTGACATTCCCATAATATAACTTGATATTGGTTATATGCTAACTTGATTAATTATTAGTCAAGTTAATTAAAAAAAAGTAATACTTTTTTTTACAGTTTGAAGTCATTCATCAAGACATGACCAAAACATGACTGGTCCCTGTTTCAAAAATGAGAATTAAGTGTCTCTTTGCACTCGGGTATGCTATGATACAGATATTTCATTGCTGTGGCTAATTATAATTAAATGACTAATCCCAATATAAGCTGATTGTTGCTGTTATCCTCTACTGACCTAAAGGAACCAAAGGACTGTTGGCTCCACTGACTGGACCTGCCTCATAAAAAAGTTATCTAATATTTGTGTAACGGTTGTCTGAGACCTTGAACTTCATCACTGTTATCTGTTTGTATTGTTGAGTTTCTCTCGTTGTGGTTGAGAGAACATGAATCAGGTTTGTTATCGACAGGACAAGGATTTATTGGCAGTGATCATCACTTTCAGTTCTATCTGATGAGCTGACCAAATACTGTGTTGATTTAATAAACTTTCTGCATTTTATATCTCAACAACACATCTGTTAGGTTTGGTTTTACTGCCTCACACCTCACCTTTCTAAGGGATGAAATAGCAAATCAAAATAATAATTTTTGTTATGAATAACAAGTGTTTCTGTACTTCTTGAAATTTCAACTCAACCACTCTAGCATTGTCTGATATTCTACATTTCAATGAAACATTGAAGGAGTGGTCAGAACCTGGTTTTTGAAATTATTGCACCAGTGGAAAAATATTATCATTTTCATTAATATAACCCTATGATCCTGTCTATGTTGAGGAATGTGAAGGTCTTAGTGACTCACTCACAATAATACATGTATAATAGCATTGAAAGGTAACAGCACCTTATAACTGTATTTGTCAGTGTGCTTTTATTATATACCACAAGGGGACGGCAGAGCCCATGCCTATGATCAGTCAGCTATAGTGAGATGTATTTGTAACATTGGGTTTATTCCAAAAGGAAGCTTAAAGGGATAGTTCACCCAAAACTGCCCTCATTATCTACTCACCACTGTGCTGATGGAGGGGGGGGGTTTGAAGTATTTGAGTCCACAAAACACTTCTGTCATCTCATGTGTAAACAGCGTTGCAGCCAAATTCAATACAATTGAATTGGTGACTCCTTGTTCAGACATATAAAACAGAAAAATACATTAAATGCCTCCATCCTACATGTGTGGTGTCATCAAAGTGTTCGTGAGCCCCGACATTCAAATTTGAATCCAAACGAGGTAATTTACTTTTGTTTTAGCCTAAACGTCATCTGATATCCACGCATTAACGTGGCTCCTGTCATACCCCTTTATTTTGGTTCAAAACATGGTGTAAATGATGCCTGAACATACATGTTTTGATATAATGCAGAATAATGCATGGGTTCAACTTTATCCTTGAACATGAAACACAAATCTCCCTGGTCACACAGTAAGAAAACTCAATTTTGGTCTTATTTGAACATAGACGCCTCTTTAAATATCTCTTTTCCAATTTCACATAGAGGAACATAGAGGAGCCTCGTTTCCCAGTGTCTGTATCCAAAGCCTCTCCTGTCATTCAGAGATGTTGTAGGTCTCTTATTGGTGTGGCTGGCTGAAATCCTTTGTGCCTGCTCCCTCAGGCTCTGAGGATGAGGCAGAGCAAGTATTTTGTATATAGTTTATTAACTTAGTATTCAATTCGAAATTAAAGGAATTAAAGATTTAATTATATTTTGAGTCAATCACACCAGACAGCATAGTCAATTGAACATTTCACAAAGAAAGTATGAACACATCTAATGTGGGTAAAAATGTCTGTTTTTAGACAGAGGGAATGCCACTGGACTTATGTGCTTAATGTCAAAACATAAATGTGGCCTAGTTGATATCCACATCCAGAAGAGTTATTCAAGAATTGCTGCAGGTGAGGTTTAGGACAATTGAAAGAGAACTAATTTATAGTGTGGGAAACCTGCTCTCTCTCTTAGTTTTTATCTCTCACACACACACACAGATTATAGCAATGCACAGATGTGTCTGGCGCTGAGTCATGTTGAAAAGTGGATGGTAATTATCTTGGCATTGTGCATGGGTCTCGGAATCAGAATGGAGGGCAATTATTTTTCCTCTTTGCTTTGAGATAATAACTGAGCCACAGGTGCTGACCTGTGTAGGTCTGCCTATTATTTTAAATTGCAATTGGTTAGTGAATCCTCAATTCACATGTGAGGCTCATATATGTGAGTTTATCAATTTAAATAAGTTTATTGGGCAAATATATGACACAAGTACATTTACACAATAAAAACACAATAATCTGAAAATAGAAGAGGAAACTTGGCTCACACCATGAGCAAATATTAAACATAAGTATTACATCAGAAGGTCTGAGTGAGTCACTTACACCTGCGTTACTGTTCGACACTACTCTGGATTAGAATGTCACAGCACTTCTGCAATCGTTGATTGATTTTTATTCTCGCAGAGTCAGAAGGGACATTTTATGTATCAGGACAAAGAGTTGTATTTAAATTTTCTCCAAATGTTACTGAAATTTGTCAAACATATTTAAAAGCACTAAAATTGTCCTTCTTTAAATTAATATTCTTTTGTTTAGCCTCCACATATATGCAAAATATGCATATACTCAGGCAGCAACGCACATTTGCCACTGGATTATTCTAATCTTTGCCGACAATTGCATATAGAAATTAGAAGGAAACTCATACAGGCCATACCTCCGCCACTTTATCACCATATTGTGTGCACATTTATTCTGTACCTTACACATTTATAGGTATTAGCACTCCACATATGCCTGTTGTATTTCCTCAAAATGCATTATTTCTTGAGAAATGCACATAAATGTTACAAAAATGCCTAATCTGTTGGTGGATCTACGAAATTGCTGTGCAGGAAAAGTAGCGAAAAAAATTATATATTTGAATTTGAAGTGATCTGACTTTCAGCTGGATTTCAAAAAGTCTTTACAAACTGTTGTATCTGACAAATAAGATGTTATTAAGTGACTCGGAAACATCCCCAAACCTTTGCATATACCTCATCACTATCACTATTTTAAGACAAACAAGACAATAACAAAATGGAATATTATAATTTTATTGAAAATTAAAGGCAAACCTAGCTCTAATATTATTTTTCCATATGTTTTTTTCACATATCCTTTAGCTGACGCTGTCAAAACTTCAGTCAGCTCATAGCATTTTTCATTTTCTGTTATCTTGATTTTCATGTAGGGAACAGCGGGGTAATGTGGGACATTTATTGCATTTTCTCCCCTCTAGGCGAGCTAAAATGATATATCAGTAAAATGTACACATTTCCCATTAATTCAGGATGTTTTCTAGCAATGGAAATGATCAGAATGTCTTCAGGACAAAGGGCAGTGAAAATGTGATTGTTTTAAAAAAAGTGGTCTTGTGTCCCACTTTACCCCAGCTACGGGGTAAAGTGGTCCACTTACTTTTTCCACTTTAAAACTACCATAACAACACAGGTTGTAATAGTTAAAATCCCGACAGCTAGATTGACAACCACTAATATGGGACTAGTAACAGAATCATGGGGATTGGTCAATTGAGCACATCTATGATTATTATGATTCATGTGATCTCTTGCACACCCTAGCTTACCTGCACATTATTTCTCTGTCCAATTGGCAGGGACAGGGATATTGTTTTTTTCTGTATATTCAAATCCCGGTTCACAGCAATTAACTGGAGCAAGGCCATGGAACTGGTCATCTAGTTGTTTCAAGTGTTTGGCAAGCTCCTCCTCCATCTCATCTGTGAATTTTCTCTTTACCTCGGCTACTGCACCCCAGGCTACTGGTTTTACTTCCCCTTTCTCTTTTTTCTTTATGAATCTTTTGAGGGTTGTCTTATCAATATTTATATCCCTTCCGCCTTTTCTTAAGGACTTCTTGCCTTGCATGACCTCAGCGGCTGCACTCTCCATCTCTGCGAGGGGTGTTTGGCCCCAGGTTGTCTTCCTGGTGAAAACAACATCTCTTAGCAATTCAGGCTAATCTTCAGCTAGCATCATCACACGGTTTTATATGTTGGAAGTTCACCCACATGTATGATATAAGTTTTTCTACCTGATTCAATTTGTTTTGACACAACAGTTGATTAAGTTCAAAGCAAGAAAATTTACTTTACATGCAAAAAACAAATTTTTGTGAAAAAACATACATTCCACAGCACCAGCACCAACTTCTCCTGCATGGCAAGTTGGTGCACGTTGCCTAGATACAGGGGGTGTCTCACATTACCCTATGTCCCATATTACCCCGCTCTCCCCTACTAATTCTCATGTTGTTTCAGAATTCAGCCACTCCCCCCTGCTCTGCATCACCTCTTTCCACTACCTGCCCCACCCCCAGATTTTCTTGCTTTCCATCAGTCATCAGTCAACCAGTATATATATAATTTCCTATGTTCTCTGCCAGATCATCTAGTGTGTTTTTCCTAGCTTTCCAGCATTATCCCTTGTTTCACTGCTCTGCCTGATCACCGCCTTCTGGACCCTGGAATTTGGATTTGTTTGCTATCACTGACTTTGTACCCTGATCATCCATTAAACCAGAAACTCTTGCTATTCCTAAGGCTGCTCAAATGTCGTGCTTTTGGGTTCATGTTTGCCATTTTAAGCCTCTCCACATCCCCCCGAGAGGTCAGGGGTGGCCTTTATGCTCACCCAGTGGCATGGGATTGGGGAACCGCTGAGTGGGCGAAGCCGTCGGATATCTGTTCATCCTTGTCAGGCTTCTCTGATGGTGTCCGGAAGTTTTTTAACCATGCTACCCCTGGCTGAGAGGCTGCTCTAGGACCTTGGAATTACGAAATAGACGTCATAGTCGCAACATGCCCATTTAGTACATTCCCCCATAGCTCTATGCACTCCCCCACTACCACTCGACCCACCCCTAGATGGACCCTCCCACTTTATAGACGGTTTGTCCATCGGTGTCCTGCCGCCATTTCATTCTTGTAAGCCTTGGAAACATTTGGATAAGCTAACTAGCAGCATGAATCGATTTCGACAACCGAGATGCTCAGTGGTCGGCTGCACAAATGTGACTCCAGCTTCAGAAGACACAAGATTGAGATGGATTGAGTTCATATATATGATGGCAACGTTCCTGCCACCACTTTGAATCTGACTGTTGAATCAACCTGGGCCAATATAAAGCCGGATTCTCGAAAAGGTGGTTATTGAAAGAGGGGTCAGTGCCATCTTTCCGTTGCAGCACTGAAGACGAGGGAAATGTAAGTATTTTTTTTTTTATAATTCTGGTATTTGCTTCTTTTAGACATTTTGTGTGGAGGCTAGTGCCGTTAGCATGTTGTGCCGTGTGTGTGAGGGGGTGGGGGGCTAATATGTAGTGTTGGGGGATAGGGAGAGACTTTACAGGAGTTTTCATGTTTGACTTTTAATAATGTTATTGAACAATTAATCTAGGAAGGCTGGCGAGTCTTAGCGAGAAGACGGCGTCGGGGTCCACGGTGAACCTCAGTTGTAAGAGGCTTCATTTGGAGGAGGGAGAGGACAACCCAAGTTGTTCAAGTATGGACTTCGGAGAGCCACAGGATGCTACAGTACCTATGATCCTGATGACTCGATAACAGTCTTGAATGAGTCAGCAGATGTGACGCGAGAGACTCAATATTTAATCTAAACATTTCAATAATCAGATGGATTACCATCCTACACTTTTTTAGCTGTTGCAGCCTTTTGGTGAAATCTTTGTTGTTCTAATAGAATGGAATCTTCCAACCCTGTTCATAAGACACCCACATATATTGTCTATGAAATATGCCCCCTGGAGCTGTTTGAGGTGTGTCCTGTGTGTCGTCGGGGGACAGATGTAATATATAAGAAGGGCGAGTGCACAGCAAAGCCGGTGAAAGCAGATGCAACCTTCCGTGATTCTCACAGGCTCTATTTAAAATCCAAACAATGTACAAACAGTATGTGAAACATAAATAACGTATCAATTAACTGCTGTCTTTAAATGGTCTACACCATTTAAAGACCATTTATTTATCGTCTTCACAATAAATAGAATAAAATAATTACAAAATAATTATAAAAAGAAAATAATAAATACAAAAAGTGCAAAATGTCCAACTTTTTTTCCCAATTTGTATTACAGATTACGTGGATAACCTGTTGGACCTCATCTTTCACGAGTTTTTTCTGGACCCAGCCCCATATGTGAATGAGGGCTTGAAGATTTCAAAACCTGAGGATCTCTCTGCCAAGTATGAGAAACCTGACAAGCAGGAAGTTATAGCCAGCTATGTGAGCATCAGGGAACACGCTGCGTATCTGGAGCACCACGCAGGAGGGCAGGACCACCCTGATACTCCAGCCCAGATAGCCTCAACACCAGCTCACAAAGCTTCTGTACTCCAAATACCTGTAACGGCTGAGCAAAGTTTACATTGTATTTAGAGAATAAAAGGTGACACACAAACATAAAGTGTTCCTTTGTTTACAGTATGGCTACTGATGGCACAAAGTGTATTTTTGTAATCAATGTTTTTATTATACTTGGTATTTTTTGTATTTATTACCTCTGTCCCAGCCAGTACATTTAACTATTTTTAAAAAGCTCTGTTGTATTCTTTTGTTGGGCCACAGTCCAGAGGCTGAGCACCAGACACTGGAGCCGACGGTGAGGACAAAGGGTTGTAAAACTTTTGGAGGGAAAACATTCTCCAGCAGGCCTGAGAATCTCCCCCTGGTGGTTGGGAAATGTCCTGAAGAGCCTTCAGGACCCCCGCTGAGTTCCAAGCCCCGCCCACTGAGGTCCAACTCTGACACTCAATTGGCTTAAAGCCAGCATCATCCTATGACCAGCACCTTAAGGAGGCAGAACCTCTCAGGTAGAATAAAACCACTGAGACATCAATAATCGCTGCCATTTTTCCCTGCTCTGAAGACGTCAACAGACCCCTCCGGGTCTTTCCAGATGATTTAGTTGCTAAAGGGGGCAACCAGAGTTATTTTCTTTCATTTTCTTTTATCTTAAGTCTGATCTTACTTTAGAGACTATTTTTGTTTTTAACTTGAAAAGGCCGTGCACAGGAACTCACTCGCTCGCTGGCCGAGCTCGGAGACTTTCTTTCCAAATCCACAGCGGCGTTACCGCTGCTCATCCCTGCAGAAGAGACGAAGCCGAATTTCGTTCCAAGAGCAAGAGACTTTGCTCTTTTCGGTCCAGCGCTGACCTCCGTTGCAACCACGAGACCCACCGGAGCACCGCTTAAGAGGCCAGGACACTGATTTGTTTTCCAGGAATCCGCCCGTTCGCACGCATCCTGAGGTTTAACGACAGATTCACTGGACTTCCGGGAAATCCGCGCCCCACGCGCAAGCAACACCACGGAGGTCACAGTAAGAGGCTTTATTGTCTGGGCAGAAACTAGTTTAAATACTTAGCGTGTCATTTGTTTGATTGTATGTTTGTTTGTAGATCGCTGATCTGTTTTTAGCCGTGCTACACGGCGGGCCGAGACGACACATCCGGTTCCTTTGTTTACTGTGTTTTTGAGAAGAGCACGGTACAGAGCCGGCGCTTCCTTTTTGCGTGTTACCGTCAAAGATATTGTGCGGAGGTTTACATCTGTTAAAAGATAAATCTCACGTAACTGGTCTGCTTCGCTGGAAGTTTATCTCTGACGATGTTTTGAGAGCTTTCCTGATCTCTCTCTCTCTCTCTCTCTCTCTCTCTCTCTCTCTCTCTCTCTCTCTCTTCTCCTAAACCTGTTTTTACACACGTCCCGACCTACATTTATACATTTCATGTTACATGGAGAAATCTAGATTTAACGAGCATTTATACATCTCGACGCCATTCGGCACCAAAACCACGAGATAAGAAATCTCTTTGTCTTAAAGATCCCCTTTGTTAAGGTCAGTGACCGGCAGCCATTTTGCTTTTCGCAACGTGGCTTCACTAAGGTAACCTCCATCTTGAAAGTACGTGAATGTAACATCACCTTGAATTCGGCCAGAGGACGTCACCACGTCATTACGCCATAGCCACTCCCCTTTCTCTTTCTTACACACACACACACACACACACACACACACACACACACACACACACACACACACACACACACAGACAGGCAGACACACACACGACCACACACACACATAGATACTCCGTATTACATGTGTGACAATTGTGATAAGTGCTGCTGCTGTTGTTACCATCTTTGAAATATTGGAGTTTGTTAAATGAAGAATCATTGAAATAACATTAACTTTATTTCCCTTTTTTAATAAATACTTTTGTAATTAAAGTATTTGTATTTCTGTGATTATTTGTGCATATGTATGTGTATACAGCTGGATTACTATAGCCTGTGTTCGAACTTAAAACCCTTCATGGTTTATTATATAATCATTAATACTAAATATTGAGATTATTAATATAACCTATATCATTGAGACTGATATTTAAAGATTGAATTGTTGGTCCCTGTAACCAGGGTGGTGCCCCGCGACAATAAGCAATGATTACAGATTTGTATTATTCTTAATTGATAATTTTATTGTTTTCATTAATTATTTTAACTATTATTAATGGATAACCGTATCATTTCTAATTAAATGTGTTACTATTCTTAATTAATAGCTTTATCATTTTTGATTATTTTTAAGAAATAATTGTTATTTTAATAATCATATTTCATGATTATTAATAATTAGCCAACGTCAATTCTACTCCTAATATTGCACAACACTTTCTAGCAATCTTTCTGACAATAAAAGTATTTAGAAACAGTTGTGTGCTTTTAGTGTTTGATATGTAACAATTGACACGCGTAAGATGAGCAGTTAGAAAAGTAATACAGAGGGAAGAGTAATTAATTTATTTTATTCCTCAGTCATAATTTTATTGCAGAAATGACTGATATCTCATGCATTAAAAAAAAAAAGAACTTACTGCTCTATTTGTGAGGACTGTGTGTATTGTGGTAGTTTTGTTGTTGTCTCCTTTTTCCCGTCTCCTCCCTATGCAGGTTGGTTGTGGCAGGGGGCGTGGCTGGCTCTGGGTGCTACAGACGAGACACACCTGCAATCAATCCCTACTCATCATCCACCCCATAAAGGCCTGGTCTTTCCACCACTTCGGTTCCGGATTATTCACTACTCAACGGTATCGTGTGCGCTGCAGAGACTCTAACCTTCACTGCCTCTGGATAGCTTCTAACCTGTGTTTCACTCCTACTCAGAATCTCCTGGTGACTCTCCACTCTACAACACTTCTTGTTCTCATCCCGGATCATCCAGCCAGCCAGCACCCGGCCGCTCCAACCTGCTCCTGCGTTCACATGAATAAACTTTGTTCTTCATTCAACTATTTATCCGTCTGTGTCTGCTTCGGGGTCCGAACCTGACTTCCACCTTAACACTATTCCTCCTAAACATAAAGACCCACAATCTGCCCTATAGATGTTGAATGCATTCTGTAGTGAGAACACATTCAAACACACAGGCTAATTAATGGAGGTAAAAACGTTATGTCCTACACCTCCATGAGAGGGGGGAGGGGTGATAAGGGGGAGGGATCAGAGGGGTGAAAGGGGGTGGGGCAAGATGGGGGCGGGGTGAGAGGGGGGCGGGGTGTATTTTGTTGTCCACTCCATGTTAAACACTCTGCAGTCATTGTCCACTTTTTGTTTCCTTGATCCGCTCATTTTAAAGAAGTGCTCACAGGGCAAAGTGAAAAGTGAAGGGAGATCATGTGCCCTTCCAAGCCCTATACACCACACTCCCGGTCAAATTTAATTTAGCTTTTATCCATAGCGACTTACAATAAGTGCATTCAACCCCAAGGTTTATTTTTTTTATTTTTTTATATTTCGGCGGGCCAGATTAAAAAGCCAAATGGCCCGTATTCGGCACGCGGGCTGTACTTTTCCCATGTCTGGGTTAAACGCACCCTAGCTCTATTGAGGCAACGCTTCTGGTGGGGTTCCATGGAGGAGGACACTAAGGAGTTTATCGCAGCCTGTCTCCTTCCTGTCTGCTCCAGCCACTGTCCATTCCTCATCGTCCATGGTCTCACATTTCTCTCGACTTTGTCACTAGACTCCCTCCATCAGACGATAACACCACTATTCTCACCATTGTCGATAGATTCTCCAAACCTGCTCATTTTGTTCCTTTGCCTAAATCGCCGTCAGCAAAGGAAACGGCTGAACTTATGCTGCACCACGTTTCACATCTGCATGGCCTCCCCAGTGACATTGTCTGTGACCGGGGCCACAATTCACCTCTCAGTTTTGGACAGAGTTTTGCAGTCTGTTGAAAGCCAAGGTAAGCCTATCCTCAGGGTTCCATTATCAATCTAAGGGGCAGACCGAGCAGATGAATCAGGAGATGGAGACTGCTTTGCAGTGCGTTGCCTCCAACAATCCTTCCTCCTGGTCCAAGCAGCTCCTGCGTGGGGAATACGCCCACAACTTGCTTCCCTGGTCGGCTACTGGACTCTCACCTTTCCAGTGCCCCTGAGGTTACCAGCCCCCAGTTTTTCCTGCACTGTAGCGAGAAGTGTCAACGCTCCTGAGCCCGTCCTGCTTGCTCGTCGTTCTTTGGACCGTTACCAGAGATGGGCCAACCGGCACCGCATCTCGGCGCCCGACAACACTCCTGGCCAGAAGGTTTGGCTGTCAACTTGTGACCTCCCACTCTGGCTGGAGTCCAGGAAGTTGGCTCCATGGTTTGTGGGTCCTTTTCCCACAGTCCATGAGGTTCCATTCAACATTCCATGTCTCCAAGCTCAAACCTGTTAAAGAAAGCTGGATGACAAACGCTTTCAACCAAACTGACTTACAATAAATGCAATCCACATAATCCTTGAGTAGGGACACAGATATTTCCCTCCACTCTTGTTCATGGTGACCCCCACTGTCTGTATGACAAGTTTAGTACGTTATTGTAAACTAAAAGTAAGTTTGGCTACCTTTTCCATTTTAGCACTCACAACTGTTATGGAAGTTTTTGGAAGCTGGTGAAAGCAGTATTCAGGAAGAAGCTGATGTCTTATGCAGAAGCTTTTAATGTAGATTTGATGCATCAAGGAGATAAGAAGGTGGAACAATATAACAACGCTAACAGAGAAACATGAGCAATGGTCACCTCCAAGTCTGTCCAATCCTTGAGTGGTGACCCCAACTGTCAGTATGACAAGTGTTGCCAGATAAGTGGATTTGAAAGGTCTCTCACCTCATTCCTGTTTGCTGGTGACGTTATCAGGTCAAGGCAAAAAATACCATTAGGCCAACAGGAATTGTCCCGGTGCTCACGATATGCAGTCCACCACTGGTTGCACGTCATGTTGGATTTCTCCTTGAGTTTGGCCAATCTGAGCGATCTCCTGCTTCAGCAAAAATGTATCTCCATTCGATTTCCGTCAGTTATACTTCTGCCTTTTCCCTACATTTGCTGCTGCACCTTCTCCTGCTTCTCGTTGATTTCAACCGGCACTCTGGTTCTTACTAGCACCGCTTGGCTGCACAGAGTTTGGCCTGACTATCATGGTACTCCTGGATCAGATGAGCTGGTTGTTGGTGCACTTCTCTCTGCTGCTCACCTTCTCCGGATTCTTACTGACGTCCTCCTGCAGTTTGTACAGGTAGCTCTTTGCCTCTTCGAGTGGAGACCTAATTCTGTCTCTGTGTTGATGCATCTGGTCCACGTGGATCCTCCAGTTCTTGTCTGTCTTTATGGGGACTTCGGGCTCAGGCAGGACTCCCTTCAACTCTGTGGTTTGTGTCAGGTAAGTTGGTGCTTTGAATGATAACCCCCTCTTCCTCAGAGCCTCCTTCCCCAGTTGGTCCAGCATGAAACTGACAAACATTTCCAAACAAATCTCTATCACAACGAAGTGCAGTTAAGCTGATATAGGACCAATGTCATCCTCATCTCCTTGCTATTTTTTGCTTTTTACCAGCCACTCGACAGACAATGAAATTTCCAAATAAAACTTGATAAACTTTGAGGTCCTGCTTACAGTGCATGTGAATCCTAACTGAAGAGCTCTGTTGAATCATGCTTAAACTGCAGGTACGATCAACTTGCAAAAATCAACTTTGGAGACCGTGAATGTTTGAATGCAAATTCCTGTTCATCCAATTGACCAAACTACAGACACATAAACTGACATTACCTTATTTAAAAATGTCTGTAGCTTGGACACAAACACCAACACAGCAACATTATAATCCAGGAGTATCAATTCCTGCAGCACAGAACTGGGCATCAATTAGCACAAATATGAAAATAGATAAATCCTAGAAATCATTTGTGCAAAGCGCTGGTACATTATCAACAAACCTTATCCATAATTAACTGACTGAGGTTGTTTTTGTGTGTTCATGTAACGCACCTGCCCTGATTCTGTCAGGAGGACTCACATGACGTGGATCAGCAGGGATGATGTAACCTTGTGAGGCAGCTGGATTTCTCACGGTAGCACTGAACAGTGGTTCAGACCAATCAACTTTGGGATTTATAACAACAAACTTGAAGGGAGAATGTGAGCACTACCACAAAAAGTCTGACCGATGCGTAGGAACATTTTGGAGACAGGAAAATGACGATGCTGACGTGAGGAGGTGAACTGAAGCCAGATTATTGATCTACTTCATCATTAACATTAAAAACAACAGCTTTAGTTGTGCTTGTGTGACAAAACTATCCATAAGAACCTTCAGTTGATAAATATATAAACAATTTACAGCAATAGGCAGATGGATGTCTTCCCTGATGGTTTACTGTATGAAAACATTTCATGACAGCCATACAGTAGCACAACCTTTTAGCAATGTAGAAAAAGGCAAATCATTGTTGACCCATTCCTAAAAGGGAAAACATTTTTTAGCGTGCAGTCCGTTGGAAAGAAGCCAAATTCAGTTAATCTCCTTTCTCCTCGGTGGCCGTCAGAGACTACTTACAGCTTAGTTTGCTGGCAGGTAGACCTGAAGGCTACCTGTCAGGTCTGCTGTTTTATTAACAGAACCACAGAACATAATATACAGTAATGCAAAATATTTGGGAACCTAGTATGTTTGTTCTTGATCATGTGTTTCTACATATATTTAGGACATTTTGTTAAATTCAACGAACATTGTTTGCTTACTTACACTTTTACACATTACATTAGAATTGTTCTAATCTTACTCAAATGATACACGTACTAACTATACGTTTTCTTATGTTTCCAACTCTGTGTTTTGTTTAATCATTTGCTTCCCACATTTTCAGTACGGCAGTGCCATAATTATAAAAATAATTATTTAAAAATGTTGTAATTTTTCAAAATGACGACATAAAGAAGAAAGAAGAGAATAAAGTCCTATCTTTATTGGGAAAAGTCACTGGAAAATAATTTGGTGATGATGTGAGAAGGATGTTTTTGTTATTTGTTATTGATCTTCTGATACCCCCCCCCCCCTTCTAAAATCTCCTATTATTATGACTTAAATCTTAAAATCTCAAAATTGCTTATCCTTTAAGTGGCCCTAATACTAGCTTGAATTTTCAGATTATGTTATAATAATAATAACATTCACTAAATACATACACTGTCTTTAAGTCAGTGGGTGCTGACTTAAAGAAAACACCTTTAGCATATAACAAATAATTCAAAAGCAACACTAACTATAGCTGAGTTCCCTGAGAACCTCAGAGTGAATAACAACAGCTAGTACAGTAAAGGCAGGACTCCAGTAAGAGTTGCAGCAGATTGCATTAGATATATTTAGACTGACAGGGAACATTAGCTGTTTCCAGAAAAAGTAAAGTGCATCCATCAAACTGCCTTAAGTGCATAAACTAAAGAGAAGAGAAAAAAGTAAAATCACTTCAAATTAAACAGTTCATTGCTCAGTGATGAGACTTCACCTACTTGAATCACAGAAGGTTGAGAGTAAAACGTATAATTCTATGAAGATACAAGATACATTTATTGATCCCAAACACATGCACAGTCACACTACATGCAGATGAGGGCAATTCGTCCGCAATTCGTCCGCTATGTTGACCCATCTGGGGAACATAGCAGGACACACAGAGCAGTGGGCAGCCATGCACGGCGCCCAGGGAGCAGTTGTTGGGGGAGTAAGGTGCCTTGCTCAGGGGCACTTAGACAGTGGGGGTAGGGAGAGTCCTCTTTGGACTTTTCAAACAGATCCAGGGTTTGTCCATCCAGGTATGCTTTTTTTTTATTGTCACTGCGAGGAGTGGAACCAGAGACCTTCCGGTCTGATGTTCCGTAACTTTCTGCCCATAGTCCAATTTTCCTGCCACTAGTTCACCGCCTCTCCACTTATGAAGTATGAAAAGCACCAAATAAACGAGAAAAATAAGGACAAGAAACAATAGAGACTGATCGTAAGCCACTTTGAGAAGTTGTGGACCTACAGTCCTCTTCACATCCACAAAAAGAGCCTCTGTTATTAGTTATAAAATATTTTCTTGTCCTTGAAGTTCATCTTTTGTGATAACCTGCAGTCTAAACCAATTCTGTGTATGTCAAGTGTGGTTTCAGTATCTTAGGACATGTCAAATCAACTTTTAGTCAAGGTTGATAGCTCCTGCATTGCTGAATGTAATTTATTCAAAGCCCTTGCACAAGGCTCATAAAGTAAAAACCTTGTTTATCTTATAATTTTGTTCAGTGTTATACAACAGAACAAATCATAAAACAGTACCTCAGTCACGAACACTTCTTCATAATTTAACCATTTATTGCAAAAATGGGAATACAGCTATACTTGGCACGGATGGCTCCATTCTTTGGATGTTCCCTGGATCAGCTAAGCAGTATGCTAAGATAAAACAGGGAACACGTGCAGAACCCCCCAATGGGAATAGCAGGCAAGATATATTAGTTCAAGATGAATACCCTTTACTACAACCATGTTTGGACTCACTGCTAAAAGGTGGAAGCTAGGGTGGTGGAGGAAAGTTGCCGATAGCAGAGCATGAGTGGCTGTGTAGCTGAGCAGGGATAATTGAGGAGGAGGTCGTATTTAAAGGGACCAGTTTGTTGAGAGCACGGCCTGTGATTGGTAATGTAGTGAAGAGCCCCCATAAGCAGTCTGTGGCTGACAGCTTATGACAGCTGAGCACATGGCACAGTGTCCAGCATGAACTAACGCAATGCTTCATGAATAAAAGTGTGTTAGTTTTAAACAATGTATGTAACTATCACTGCACTCACGTGTCCCTTACGTTTGCATGGTTTCTGTGCAAATCATCCAGTAGAGGGCAGTGCAGAGGCAAAAAACAACAAACATGTTGATGGCGGTGGAGGTTGGTAGAAATGTCTTCCTTGTGTCCCATGATCATGTCACTTGAATTAGTAGCTCACCTGCCCCCATGATCT
This sequence comes from Platichthys flesus, assembly GCF_949316205.1. Taxonomy (NCBI): domain Eukaryota; kingdom Metazoa; phylum Chordata; class Actinopteri; order Pleuronectiformes; family Pleuronectidae; genus Platichthys; species Platichthys flesus. Next base: position 26,266,836 of record NC_084945.1, on the reverse strand, counting down.
TTTGGTGGTTCTGCTCCGTTTTGGACAAAATTAACGCATCAGTTCAGACAGAAGGATACAACTGTTTCCATGTACTTATCTAACATTGAATACCTTAACATGTCTTTCAATGTGGCCCCTTCTGTCTGTATGCGTATGAGCTCTCAGTCAAGGTGAACCTGACAAATTATGTGTTAAGTGTAAATCTCAAGCAAACCCACATCAAGACAGGCCCTATGTCTCCTGAAATAGCGCCCCCTACGTGGCAGGCCATTGTCTTCATGGTAACAATAGTGCAATATTTGGCTAGGTTTAGGCACCAAAGCAACTTGGTTACTTGTAGGGAAAGTTTTGGTGTGGGGTAAAATAAATAATTCCTAAAGATAAGAAAACTTAGGGTTGAGGAACAGTCACCAGAAAAGAACATTTGTTTCCTGTGTTTTGCCCAGAGCCCTCTTCCAATGAACAACTGCGTCACTGTGTGTCTTTTATTCAGCGAGGATAGTCCTAAGTCACATTGACTGGAAACCTCTTTTGTATGGGATAAAAAGTTGCAGACAAAATCAGACAACACAACAAGGGTAAACAATAGGTGACAAAGAATAAAATAAGCCCAGAACAGTGACATTTAACTTGAAGACATTCTTTTCCATTTCTGCTGTAATTCACATTTGAGACAAAGCTCGAAATAAATAAATTCAGTGATGTAACTCTGAAGATGACAACAATGACACAGAAATGGCCACTCTGATGAATGAGTTGTTTTGCAACACTGTGCTGAGACATTCATGTATGACAGCCCATATTGTAAGAAGAATTGTAAGAAATGGGAACAAGTTGGCACCAATCAACAATTTCCTGAATGGTGTTAGGACAGAGGTGCTGAGACAGAGATGTGTCAGGGCTGTGGTGCAGCCTGGTGCAGCCACATATCTTGGTTGTGGAACAATTCAGAATGTGAATGATCACATTACTTGACCTCAACACAAGCAGCTCAATTACTGTGGATTAACGTGAAAACACATCTGTGGTATGATATGTGTGGATCTGGGAAGGGCATAGCCTTTTTGGACTGTATCCCAGAGTCGACATCTGCATAAACCAACAGCTGCTCCGTCACTGTGCACAGCTGATAATCCACCTCTGCTGAGGGGAGACAGGAGAATATGTGGCTGAGGGCTCAGGCAATAACACATCAACAATACAGCTGTTTTCCCCTCTGCATTGTCACTGCCCAGTGCATCCAATAACTCCACTGATGGAATGTACTCTGTGATTTATCGTATTTATCGTGAACCTTTTAATTCTTCAGAGATTATCAAATAATTGTTTCCACCGTCATTAAAGACAGCATGTCATTCTATCTAAACATCATTTCAATAACTTTTTGCAAATCAAGGAAAACTAAATTGAATTTTGACAAAAAATAGTTTACAGAGGTTTTATGACAGAAAGTGTATGAAAGTGTATGAGCTTGCTGCTCCCTCACTGCAGGCTTACCACTCAACAAAATCACGACTCTTTGCTGTCCTAGCTCCTAAAGGGTGAAAAGAGCTCCCCATTGACATTAGGAGAGCAGAGAGTCTACACATCTTCTGTTGTAGATGGAAGACACATCTCTTCTGACTACACCTTGGATAAAAAAGTTAAGAAATTAAAACACTATATTTAGTAGCACTTATATGGCACTTACTTACAGCACTTTGTAGTTTGGCTTTCTTGAAGAAAATTGTACTGGCCTGATTCTTGCTGTTCTGGGTTTGTTCCCTCATGGTTCAATGCACTTAATGTCAGTCTCTTTGGATAAAAGGGTCAGCTAAATGAAATGTAATGTAATGTAATAAAATTCAGGGCCATTACAGGTAAGCATTCTGTCAGTGTGTTGGATGGATGAATTTAATTTTTCTAAAAGTACAATAAACAGAAGAAGAAATCCCTCTCAGTCTGTTTGTCTGTGGCTCGCACAGCTCAAAAAACCTGCACCCTATTAGCTTCCCACTTGGTTTGTGTATTGTTAAGGGCCCAAGGAAGAGTAGTGAATATCATAGACTTTTTAAATGGTCAATGTTATTAAACTTCGAATAAACAGGTGACCAGTCCTCTGCACCAGCACGTTGTACGTTGATGTACAATTCAATTTGGTGGTGCAGCTTCAGGGTTCTGTGGCCTGAATCCAGCTGCAGGTCTTAGCTTTCTGTGGCTCAACTACTCCAGGTCACTTTTAATTTCAGAGAGAAAACTGAAACCAGAATCACCACAGGCCAAACAAACCCATTCCAAACAGGTAGATTTAGAGCCGACAGTACATGAAAAGGTCCCTGGACCACACTTTGAGATCCCCTGGTCTAAAAGCAGAATTCATTCATTTGTTTTCACTTTGATCATTATTGCAGCTTTTTTTTTCTTCTTTTTCAACACATGGAAAAACAACCATATGCTTGTGGTTCAGTTTGTGGTTTGAAAGTGTTGGAGATCTATAAATTGCATATCAACACAACCTTATTACATCAGCACTTGTTTATCTGTGATAATCTCTAACAGCTGGGGTATTATCTGTCTCTCTTCCATGATGCGGTGCCTTTTCTATTTCACCTCTCTTTTTTTCTTAAGAGTCTTTACTGGAAAAACACATAAGAGGTTTTAGGTTACTTACTATAAATATAGTATAACTATAACTATAGTTATAGCTACTATTTATTACTTTATACAGTAATATACTATATGTGTGAATACAAGAATTGTAGAATTAACCTTCAAATCTATAAAATTAAAAGATTAATGCTTTATTCATTGTTAGAATCAGTTTATTGCCACTGGTTGAATTTGCTTGCTTAAGATTTGGATTAACACACTTTTTCTCCGTCTATTTTTCAAAAATGTGATAATTTTGTTTCTTGCTGAGAGTTAGATGAGAAGATAACACTTTCATGGCTCTATGGTAAATATGAAGGTTCAGCCCCATGAATGAGACAGACTATGTATAAAGATGGAGGCCATGACAGCTTCCTAAACGTGAAACCAGGTCATCCCTGGTGGCTGTCAGCAGTATAGCTCATAAACCCAACCTCTTCCATGTTAGTGGAGGGGGCATGGATCAAAGAAAAAACACATATTGTACTTCTTCTGATGTTTTTTGTCATTTTAGGTAGTTCACACTGATGTTTGTCCAAGTGCTAGTTTTACACAAAGTGTGGTAATATGGTATTTGGTGCAGGAATAAAAATAAGAAGTCTGATAGATGTACCTTTGAACGAAGTTGGGTTCACTCTTCCCCAATAGATGCATGTATGTGTAATTTGTATATTGCACATAAATACATATATTTTAGATGTATAAATTAGTATATACATGAAATATGTGACAAATATATAACTTTATAATTCGGGTATATGGGCTTAACATATATATCAATGTATATTACATACCCGGCAAATACTTTAACTTCAAAGGCTTAATTCATTTATGGAAGTTCAATGTGCATATGAGCACAGGAAACACTGTGTTGCCTATTACATTGTAAGATACTAATGACATGTACCATATTGAATAAATAATACATGAGTGGACCAGATAGAAACATGTAGCTATATAATGCGCATGCACGCTCTCGTGCAACAACGCCACAAAATGTGCACTCACAAGTGAATTCAACCGCTGTCTGATTCCGTTTCAGGAGACGTCCTGCACACTGGGCTGGGTGCATTGTTTAGTGCAGACGTTGTCATTCTACACGCAGTAAAGAGCAGCAGGCTTCCTCTGGTCCTGCTGAAAATGACACTCATGGGAGCAGCAATGTCTTGTGCTCGTTCACCGTAGATGAGCGGATCCTCTGAGAAGCTCGTGGCCGCGCCAACGCAGCGAATGTGACGCTCACTGAAGACCTCCCGCGTCAGTGAAGTGAGAGTGAGTGAGGACCATTGACCGTCTGAGGACTGGAGAGTGTTAGGAGCAGACTCTGACAGACCTGAGACAGTCAGGATGAGGACAGCAGCAGGGACATGGAGCCACAGCGGACCCTGATACTTCTGTAGAGAGGATCTCACTTTGTTTTATCTGGGATCTGCACCACTACACGCACACACATGTAAGTCGGCAGGATTTATTGTATCAAACTAATTGATGTGCAAATAGAGAATAGAGACAGCACAGTAGACAATCAGATAGTAAAGCATAAGCCATTTATTTATTTCAATGTCTTAATTTGTGTGTTTCAAGTGTATTTTGTTTGTGTACGTGTGTGCGCGTGTGTGTGTTTGTCAGTGACATTATGTTGGGTTGTCTTCCTTATGGGGACAAAAATCAAGTCCCCATAAGTAAATTACAATTAGAAGCTTTATTGTCATTGCATAAAATAGTACAATGATATTTGTTGTGCAGCACCTAAAAAACACACACACACACACACACACACATCTGTCCACATTCATTATTCATAAATAAATCATAAGTTTGTCCTGAGATATTATGATGATGCAGAGGTGGTGGTCGTACTGGGGAGTGTTTATTAGTGTTCAGTTCAGTGATGGCTCGTGGGAAAAAAATCTGTAAATCATTGATTGTTAAGGTGAAGAGATGTTTTAAAGTTTGGTTTAGGTTAAGATTAGGATAAGGTTATGTTTAAGATTAAGGTTCTGTTGCGGGTTAGGCACGTAATACCTGTGGTTAAGGATAAAGTAATGGAAGTCAATGTAATGTCCTCTGACGTCATGGAGACAAATGTGTGTGAGTGTATGTGTTTGTGTGTGTTTGTGTGTGTTTGTGTGTGTGTATAGAATCTTTAATTGTTAATGTCAATGCCTCATTAGCTCATCCTTCAAACCAAATCATTCACGATGATATCACTGGCTGCTTATTTCAACTTACCATTAAATGCAAGTCTCAACCTGATTGCTGATTCATAATCAAGAAAAACATATCATGCAAAGTATAGAAACCATTATAGGTTGTTTTTATTGCAATTTGAATTACTTATGATAATTGTTTAATTGAATAATTCAATTGAAAGTTTATATTCTAAATACCAGAAGGAACCTACCAATAGAAAAGAAAGATGAGCTAAGGAAGATAAGAGGATGTTTTCATTGGGGTGTAATTAACTTGACAGGTTGTCAGGTGTTGGCACCCACCCACCCACACACACACAAAGTTATGTTTTTGCAGTTTGTTAGAGGCAGTAATAACATCTGTCCACCTCGGTGAGCATCACAGATGCTACACGGCACACTGCTCTCTTTTTGTCTGCCACTATATTGCTCACTGAACACATTTGTTTGTCTTATGCAAATCTATGCATATGAATCTTTTACGACGACTTCATACATAAGGCTCATGTCTTTATTTTGCTTGATCCCCTTTTGGCGCTGCCAGCCTCCCTGGATCTGAACTCAATGCTGACTCCTTGGTGAGGGTCAGAAAATGAACGCCTCCTCCTGCTGGGATCCTGAGGTCACCATGTACAAGCAGAGCGACAGATTTGACCTCAATGCCAGCTGTGACTGGACATCAGGGGACGCAGCATTGCGGCTGCCTACCTTTTCTACAGCGGCCAAAGTCAGAGTGATCATTACCTTCATCCTGTGTGGCGTTTCCACTTTCTGCAATTCAGCTGTGCTGTGGGCAGCCAATGGCCACAAACGCAAATCCCACGTCAGGGTGTTGATAATCAACCTGACTGCAGCCGATCTCTTGGTTACCTTCATCGTGATGCCTGTGGACGCCGTGTGGAACATCACCGTCCAGTGGTTGGCTGGCGACCTGGCCTGCAGGTTACTGATGTTCCTCAAACTGCAGGCCATGTACTCCTGTGCCTTTGTCACAGTGGTGATTAGTCTGGACAGACAGTTCGCTATCCTCAACCCTCTGTCCATTGGCATGGCCCGCAAAAGAAACAGGGTCATGTTGACAGTGGCGTGGACTATGAGCACCTTATTCTCAATCCCTCAGGTATGAAGAACTGGTTTGACATGACAAGCTTTTACAGATGGTGTGGTTCAGTTAATCAAAGACTTGCGACTTGGAATAAAATGAGTCAGTGAGATGGGCTGGGTTGTAGGATGATTTCCTGTTACAGTGAGTAGGCTATAGGTCTTTATACCTGGCATTAGAAGACTGGATCTGCATATATTATATCATTCTCATAGAAATATTAAACGGTATGACTACTGCACGTGCTTAAGGAAATAATGATCTGGTTTAACTTTAGCTTGAATTAAACATGTTTCACAATTATCTGTTTACATCTCTTTGCATTTGCATGAAATGTGAAAAATCCATGTAGCTTTGATGCAGGCAAACCTGCAGCGTGATCTCGGAGCCCACAGAGTCTCAGTTTGAGGGATTAGTGGCTCTATCACTGAATAACACCGGGATGGGAATCCCTAATCCTGTCAGTGCACTGTACATGCCTCTCTGGAACCATTAAGATATTCGGCTGCATAGCAAGAAACACTGTTGATCATGTTGTGAGGAAAAAGCAGAAATGTGGTTCAGCAGGCAAAACTGAAATTTGATGTTGAACCTTTAATGGCAGTTAAACAGTTTTAAATATACATTTTCATAAAAAAGTTGTTAACTATAATTCATAAAAATCTACACAAAGCAAATGTATTTAAATAAGTGCTGAAATGAAAAGGTGATCAATCATTTAGTAAATCAAAAAAATGTATATGTATATGTCACTGTGACAAATGATTTATCAATGTAGTTGATTTAAAACATATATGTATGCAATAAGTATAATTTACCCAAACTTGGTCAAGAGATGGAGACAAATCATTTTCACCCAGTGTGAAAATAACAGAGTCAGCACTAACTGACTTCGATTGTTGATCTTTTCATCCACATCACAGCACATACCCAGTTTACAGTGAAATAAGTGGCTACCAAATAAAACAATGAGTCCTAATTCAGACAGTTAATGTCCTATAGCACGTGTGACAGCTGCCACTGGCAACTTTCTACCTAATCGATCTAACATAAGTTTGTTAAAAAGAAAACACACACAATAGAAATAAACAGCAGTCTCCGGTGTGAATGCCCTGTGTTTTAACAAATCACCCATTCTCTCCAACCTGCTCCTAATGTCGATTCAGCTCTATTGGCTCCCGTCAGCTGAATTCATAATTGCTACAAATGCCACCAGAGGTCACCAAGCAATACAACGTAACTACGGGTCAAAATAAGCTCCTGGCAATTTATGGGGTCCTGTTTTAATGAGGAGAGGCTCTGCATCGCTAAAGCTGCATGTGTGAGACAATGCGACCTGCATCCTCATTGGCTGGTGATTCATGTAAAAGGAATTAAGAGAAATGGTTGTCCTTTCATACCCCTAGATTTAGTACTCTGTGGGCTACTAAATATGATATCGAAAAAACGGACAAATTTCTTTTTACAGGCCACACGTCACACTTACTCAAAACACTTTTCAAACACATTTTCAAAGAATATTTATTTTTTAATGTTAATATAATATTCTTTAATTTTGGGGACTCAGCAAGTGTTTGGCTAACACCATCTCTGGTATTGCGTTTGGCTGTGTTTAATGGTGTATAACCAAAACAGATTACAGATCAGGACAGAACTGCTAACATTAGCCGCCACCTCTGAGCATCCAGGGCGTGTATCCTGACAGTAAATACTGCGCTATTGTAAGTTTTTCTATTCATTTATTTGTTTAACTTAAACTGTAACCTTACAAAATTATACAGTAAAAAGTCGCAAGCTTCACAGTCAAATGATTGAAATAACTGCCAACCACCCCCACTCCTTTAGTCTCTGATATGTTACATAATGGGCTCGTCAGTAACCGGCTTTGGAATTAAATGACGTGAACTGAATACTGGGCTATTTTGTCAAACCAAAGTTATAGGACATAGTATGTGAACTTTTAAGTTTCCTAATATCGTTTGATTTCTCAATCCACAGATGTTCATTTTCCACAATGTGACCATCACATATCCAGCCAACTTTACTCAGTGCACCACGAGGGGCAGCTTTGTCACTCACTGGCAAGAAACTGCCTACAACATGTTCACCTTCTGCTGCCTCTTCCTGCTGCCACTGGTCATAATGATCATCTGCTACACAAGGATCTTCATCCAGATCTCCAAGAGGATGACAGGAAAGAGCTGTAAGTTCTCTCCTGGGACTTCAGTCGCCCAAAATATAAGCTGTTTTCAGACATGGACACCAGAAAATGTTCTGATAATTGGTTCCGGACTTTTTTAGTTTTACTTTTAAAGAACGCAGTAACCGATATTCCTTGTAAGACATTTTCACATTAACAGGACTGAGTAGAGCATGCAGGAGGCAGGAACATCATGTTCTGCAGATATCGCATGTTTTTGTTTACAGCATATTGACACGTACGTCTGATCTTATCACCAAAAGCTCTCGGATCTTGTGTTCCACTAATGCCTGTCTCTTTTTTTCTGCCTTAGTGTCCTCCAATGAACCACATCTACGCTGTTCGAACAACAACATTCCCAAAGCACGAATGAGAACTCTGAAAATGAGCATCGTCATCGTAATCTGCTTCATCGTCTGCTGGACACCCTACTACCTACTGGGTCTGTGGTACTGGTTCTTCCCAGATGACCTGAAGGGGAAAGTCTCTGACTCCCTCACCCACATTCTGTTCATCTTTGGCCTTTTCAACGCCTGCCTGGACCCCATCATATACGGTCTGTTCACCATACGCTTCCGCAAGGGGCTGAGGCGCAGCCACCACAATGCTGCAGCGATGTCACACAAGGAAACCACCACAGTGATAACAGATGCTCTGAACTGTACTGCTGTCACTTTGCTTTGTAAAAGAGGGATGATCACTGGTCAGATCAGAGAGAGTGAACAGGCTCAGACAAAGCCTGACTCCAGCTGCCTGACTGTGTTCAGTCAAGGAGAGGGAGGACAATCAGGCCAATTCAGATGTGAGAGCACGATGTGATGAAGAGAAAAACCAGAACCCTGAACTATACATAATATACTGGTGTTTCTTTACTGGATATGTTTTATATTATCATTTTATATTAATTTATATATACATTCAATTCAACATCTAACATGCATGAGTAAGTCTGAAAACATAACGTAACGTTCTCTGTTTAGAGTAATGTCTTCATGTGTCTTTGTTGGGTGACACTTGAGGCTACCCATCTTATTTTAAGATTATATAAGAGCTTTTTGTCTGGAGCTCTTTAATGGTTTTTGTGTTGCATAACTTGCTCGCTATGTCCAATGTAGATTCCCTGTTACACAACACTGCTTTTACACACTGCATACCGGTATTTTTGCTGGTCTCAAATGACTGCTGAGATTACAGAGGTTGTGATCAAACCTGATTAATAATCCATCACCTTCTTTTAATCTCACTCTAAATTGAATACACATTCATTTTACTGACAGACCTGAGACGTGACATACACTATGTAACTACAATCAGGATTTGTTATAGCTGACAATATTGGGGTAAGCTTGTATTAATGATGGTGGGCAGAGGATGGTGAACAGGTGTAGTAGTCCATCTAGCTATTATTCTATGGTAACAGCATCTCTCATCTATTGAAGTGTCGCAATATGCCACAACAGAGGGATAGCCAGCCTGCCTGCATGGCCCATATATGCTCATTTGAAACATGAAACAAACCCTCAGTCCCAATCCAAATACACTTATCCTTATTAAAGTTGGACATTCTATCTTTCACATCTAGGCCATATTGGACCTCATCCTTTAAAGAACAAACATTGTTGGATCTTCTCTCTGCATTAGAAAGATTTGATTTGATTCAGAAATCAAAATATCTCGGAGCTAAATACTTGTACAAAAGTTATTTAAATCTCCTGATTGTGGAATGGATACTGTATTATTTTTCTCCACTTATTTTGGGTTGTCTACTCGTATATTCCTCACATATGTATTTAATTCAACATTTCAGGCCTGTTTGTTTTATTTTCATTTTCAAGTAAATCTATTTAGTGGTTTATTCCTGTGAGTAACTGATGGTTGAATGTTGTGTCTGTATAAACTGAAAATATCTTTTCTCAGGACGTGTGATTCTTTTATAAACTTTATTATAACTCACTGTACAGCAAAGGGTACTGCACATTTTGTTAGTATCTTCTGGTATAAATAAAGTTGTTAAAGCAGAGTAGCATTTTCTCCACACAGTGGTTCTCCTTTCCTAACTCCTTGTGTCTGCTCCTTCACATATTTCATTGACCTTGTGACATCTTCATTGGGGTCAAGGAATAGTGATTAGGATAGGAGATAATTTGGCCTTCATGATTTCAGCGTGTGTTTGAAATGATGGTTAACCGTCAACAGCATTCTCATGAAGAATGGAGAACAGTATCCCTCATATATGGCACTCATGGTGCACAGCAGATGCTCCATGTATTGGGTGAGTGAGTCAGTGTCAGTTCTGTGGTAAATCATTCATGTAAATCTTTATTGGTAAAATGTAATTGTGGAAAGAGAACAATTAAATAGCAGAATGACAGGTCTAGGATGGAAGCCTTGCAAATGACTACAAATGATAAAAATGCAGGAAAAAAGGATGAAAGAGAAAAGTCTGTGTGTCTTTTTGTATCCATCAAGAAGGACAGGCATGCTAAGGAGTAAATCATGGCACACTAACCACAGGCCACAGGCGGCGAAGACTCTGGCAGACATGAGTTGTGTTAACAGAGGTTGACTATGGCCAGATAGAGGAAAGGTGAGAGAACAACATTAAGTTTTTTAAGAGGACGAGTTGTTCTTGTGAAACAGAAACTAAATGAAGAGATGGTTACCTCCTTCATAATTTCTGAAACGACCTACAAAGACAAACGGTTCACTTATCTAATCAATTGGTATGAAGTGATTTTCACAAAACAAAATTAAAAGATCAATCAATCAATCAATCAAATTTTATTGGTATAGCCCATATTCACAAATTACAATTCATCTCATAGGGCTTTAACAGGGTGTGACATCCTCTGTCCTTAACCCTCAGCAAGAGTAAGGAAAAACTACAAAAAACCCTTTTAACAGGGTCAAAATATGTAGAAACCTCAGAGAGAGCCACATGTGAGGGATCCCTCTCCCAGGACAGAAGTGCAATAGATGCCACGTGCAGGAGAACATCATCAATAATCAAAGTCTCTAGCAGCATTGATGAAGCACAGTCCATGTTCAGCAACCATCTAGACCACGATCCACCATCCAGACCAGACGCCACTTCAGTCCTCAGTCACCGTCCACCGCCGCCCACCAGGAGGACCCATCACAAGCCACCACCGCGGTCCTGGTCCAACGCCGCGACATAGGGTCCGCCACCAGCACCACGATCAGCCCCACATGACTCAGAATCCGCCACACTGGATCCAACACCGCGACCCCCGGTGCGCGATCCACAAACCGTAATCCATGGTGCGGCCACAGAGGCCCTGGATCTGCGGGTGATAAAGCAAAGGGATTCCGGGGAAGAGGGATAGGGATGGAGAAGAGGAAGGAGAAGCTGGAAAGAGAAGCTCTGTGTGTCATGTGTCATAAAATAGAACAAGTAACGCTCTGGCGCACTAATTAGCTCTAACTATAAGCTTTATCAAAAAGGAAGGTTTTGAGCCTACTTTTAAACGAACAGATGGTGACTGCCTCCCGAACTGAAAGTGGTAGATTATTCCACAGCCGAGGGGCTTGATGGCTAAAAGCTCTGGCTCCTACTCTACTTTTAGAGAATTTAGGGATGACAAGTAGGCTTGAATTCTGGGAGCGGAGTGCTCTAGTGGGTTTATAAGGTATTAACAGCTCTTTAAGGTATAAAGGCGCTATATTATTAAGGGCCTTGAAGGTGAGGAGGAGAATTTTAAATTCTATTCTAGATTTAACTGGAAGCCAGTGTAGCGATGCTTATATTGGAGAAATGTGCTCTCTTCTCTTTGTTCTCGTCAGGACACGTGCTGCGGCATTTTGGACAAGCTGTAGAGTCTTTAACGACTTCCTGCTGGAGCCTGATAATAATGAATTACAATAGTCCAGTCTCGATGTAACAAAGGCGTGGACTAGTTTTTCTGCATCTTTTTGTGAAAGGACATGTCTAATTTTTGAAATATTACGCAAGTGGAAAAAAGCGGTCCTAGAAATTTGTTTTAAGTGACTATTAAAGGATAAATCAGGATCGAAGATCACTCCCAAGTTCCTGACTGTTTCATTGGAAGCAAGGGCAATGTCGTCTAGCGCAGCTATATCATTAGATATTGCATCTCTAAGGTGTTTGGGGCCAAGTATTATAACCTCTGTTTTGTCTGAGTTTAATAAGAGAAAATTGCGGGTCATCCAGGTTTTTATGTCCTTGAGACATGCTCGAAGTTTAGTTAATTGATTACTTTGTTCAGGTTTTATTGACAAATATAACTGGGTGTCATCCGCATAGCAGTGGAAATTTACCGAGTGTGTCCTGATAATGTTTCCTAGTGGAAGCATATATAATGAGAATAAAATTGGGCCGAGCACAGAGCCCTGTGGAACACCATGATTAACTTTGGTGCGCACAGATGACTCATCATTAATTTGCACAAATTGGGAGCGATCAGAAAAATACGATTTAAACCAGTTAAGGGCGGTTCCATTAATGTTAATTAACTGTTTTAGTCTTTGTAATAAAATTTGATGGTCAATTGTGTCGAATGCTGCACTGAGATCTAACAGAACGAGGACAGACACAAGTCCCTGATCTGAGGCTATTAAAAGGTCATTAGTGACTTTTGCCAAGGCTGTCTCTGTACTGTGATTGGCTCTAAACCCCGATTGAAAGTCTTCATATATATTATTTTCCTGGAGAAACTCACACAGCTGATTGGCTACCACTTTTTCTACGATTTTAGAAATGAAGGGGAGGTTAGATATTGGTCTGTAATTGGCTAAAACCTCTGGGTCTAGGGTGGTTTTTTTGAGTAGGGGTTTGATGACAGCTATTTTAAAAGACTGTGGTACATAACCTGATGATAATGACAGATTGATAATGTTAAGTAACGAACTATCAATTAGGGGTAGAATTTCTTTAAGTAATTTGGTAGGAATGGGATCTAAGATACAGGTTGTTGGTTTAGAACCTGAGATTAATTTGGTAAACTGATCACGGGTGATCAGAGAGAAGCTATCTAAGTAATGGGTAGGATTCTCAGCCGTTTCTGAGATCTCTGTTGTTGGGAGGGTATTAGTGCCAATTGAGGGCAGGAGAATGTTGATTTTATTTCTAATAGTTTGAATTTTATCATTAAAAAAGGTCATAAAGATATTGCTATTTAGGGATCGAGGAATACTGGGTTCGGTGGAGGTGTGACTCTCTGTCAGCCTGGCTACAGTGCTGAAGAGAAACCTGGGGTTGTTTTTATTCTCTTCTATTAGTTTTGAATAGTAGGCGGCTCTTGCTTTGTGGAGAGCCTTTTTATATTCTTTAACACTATTCTTAATCCTCATTAATCAGCTAACAGGCATTAGCTGTGCTGATTAATCCTCTAGTATGGGTGGAGGTGCTCTCTGACACACATCAGGGCCTACGAAGGGAAAATAATGTACTTATTGTATTGGGAGTAATAATGGGTGGTCTTGCTGGGATCTTTTCAGAAGATACACATAGGCCTGTGCTCAATGTATCAACTTCCTGTGCAGCTACACAGGTAAGATAAAGTAGGAAAATCATGTAGCCATTATTCATCAGTTTATCGGTGTCGATTTAAAACCATAAATTGGCTTGTTTGTTATTTAAAGAATGGACACAATTACATGAGGGTTAGCTACAGAGCAGCTACCATGAATGTTGATTAATGAAAAGCTGTCTCTTCTTCACCGCTCTAAGTCCTCCGTCTCTTTATCTCTGTTTCAGATCATCATAAAGCAGCTGGTGGAGGCAGTCATCGAGATGCACTCAAAGGGCGTTTTCCCTCGGGACATCAAGCTTGAGTACGTGTTGATCCAAAACACCTCAGATGGTCCACAGGTGCGGATCACAGACTTTGGAAGTATCAGCCTTGTGACAAACATGCCTTGCAGCTCCTTCTATGGTACAGTACTCCTGCTCCTGCTCTTCATTCAACTGGTGATCTCTTGGCGATGACTTTCATTTAAACCGCAGCCTGTTCCTCATCCTGGGCTTTTTTCTGCCTGTCTCCTTCTGCATATTGTAGGAACCTTTGTGTTTACACCTCCAGAGTATTTAAAATATTAGATGTACATGGCCAGGCCAACCACAGTATGGCAGTTGGGGGCCCTCCTCTTCAACATGGTGGATGGATGCAAGCCATTTACCATTGGCGACCTAACCAGCAAAAACATTCTAATCATCGGTAAGTCATTGAGTACCTGAGTGTTGGTATTAATAGTGTAAAGGAGAGTCGCAACTCCAGCCCTCGGAGCCTGTGTCACCAAAGAGGCCGGGTGCTAATGAGGGGATGCTACGTAGCATTAAGGTGATGATGGACGATCAACGAACTGAAATTGTTGCAAAATTCGAGTCAATCATATCGGAGCTGGTCAAGAAGGAGGTGGCGACTGCTCTCAAACCGCTGCAGGAAAAAGTCTCCCTGCAAAGTGGAACTATAAGTGACCTGGAGCGCTCCGCTAATGAGCACTCGGACCAGCTGACTGGTATGCAGGTGAACATTGCTAAGCTATCTGCTAAGGTGGAGTCTCTGGGCAAGAAATGTGAAGAATTGGAGGCACGCTCTAGATGGCATAATATTCGACTAGTGGGTCTCCCCGAGGGATCCAAGGGTCCCCATCCTACAGAGTCTATTGCCAAACTTTTAATGGACCTGCTGGGACTCAACGTGATGCCCGGGCGCGACAGGGCTCACAGCACATTGCGTGCTAAACCAAAGGAGGGAGAGCCTCCACGCCCGATGGTCATCAGGGTGACATAGTTTCAGGTGAGGAATGCTTTACTCCGCCGCGCTGGACGGAGCTCCCCTCTGCTGCACAACGGGAAGAGTGTGCACATTTTTCCGGACTTTATACCGACTGTGGCCAGGTGGAGGGCGGCTTTCGTCCAAGTGAAGAGGGAGCTCCATGCCTGTGCCAACGTTAAATTCGGCCTCCGGTACCCGGCTACTCTACACATCACCATGTCTGGCGGCCAAACCCACAGATTTGAAGACCCGGACCAGGCCCTGGAGTTTGTCTACAAGAGACTTAAGAAGAATCTGGCCCCGGAGAATGACTAAATTTGGATTCCACATGTGCTTTTTGACTCGGTTTGTATTTCTGCGCCCATAGGCTGCATATCTAGCAGGTAACACACGTGTTATGCTGCTGTTGTCTTGTTTATAGACTTAATACCATATTGACTGTGTACTGACTGAAAGTTTTTTTCTGCAGAGTGAGAATCAGGCTAGTAGGAGGCATTCCCCCGGTGCCATCTTGCCGGTGCTTACTCCTCCTCGATCCTGGCTAACGAATCAATGGGCAAGGAGGAGGAGCGCGAGTGAAAACTGACAGCCGAGCGATGCTCGTGGAGCTTAGCGTTTCCAGGTTAGATCAGGGCTTAGGAGCTAGGCTACATGCTACCCGACGCTGCTAACCGGTTAGCGCTGTGCTGTAGCTGGTTGCGATCTTTACGAACTCACTAGAGGTAAGTAACCTTGAAACTACAACAACAAAACCTATTGCTTTATCTATCATCATTATCATATGCTTACATGCCTCAAGTGTTTTTCAATATGTTATTGTTATAAAAATTACCGTTTATTTAACACATCTAATGAAAAGATTGAAGCAAGTTAACTACAGAGTTGTGTATTTAGTTGTGACTTGATTTTAATAAGTTAATATCAATACGCTACATGTGTAAGCTGCATGTGATAGTAACTGTTTCACAAATGTGCTGATACAAGCTGGTATATCCTCTATTCCCACCTCGTTTATTTAGCCTTTTATGGAATTTTAGAGTGAATTGGACAGATTAGACATGATTTTAATCTCCACACCAGTGTTGTAAATAGTTCTCATTAATTATATAATTATGTTTCCACAGAGGGAAGTGTAGAGAATTGATGTGGACTGTTATCAACAGCTCTGTGGGAGATTATCACTTTGAATATTACAGATGAGGTAGAAATACATTTTATCTATTTGTCCAATGTTTTATTTCTTTCATTACATTACATTTCATTTGGCTGAC
Source organism: Platichthys flesus (assembly GCF_949316205.1). Lineage (NCBI taxonomy): Eukaryota > Metazoa > Chordata > Actinopteri > Pleuronectiformes > Pleuronectidae > Platichthys > Platichthys flesus. Next base: position 26,250,703 of record NC_084945.1, on the reverse strand, counting down.
ACTTTGATCCAAACTTACTAACAATATGTGCATTCAACTATGTAGGTACAAACCCAGAGCCCAGTAAATTGGTTCCGACTGAAATCTGTGGTGCTGAACACAGAATAAACTGTAAGAACCAGTCTTTGCTTGAACATACACAACATAAGACATTTTATAATGAGTTTCTTCTTTTCATTAGATGAAGCACTCTAGCACCGGATCTGTCCTCAGCAGCAACATGTTGGAGATCGGCAGCTTCAGACACGAGGACGACCTGCACAAGCTTCATCGGCCCAACACTTCACTTCATTTTTTCTCCCTCAATTAATGATGGCCTGTAACTGTTTAGTGTTGGCAATCATTGCTATGTGTCATGGATAATAGATTTAATTTCTATATTCATTATGGTTGGTTAAAAAAATTATTATCTTTTACAATCTGATTAGATACACTTTAGATAAAAACCCAGTGTTTTATTTTTCTAATTCCCAATAAGAGACAGAACACCGTCAGCACAGCTGAGTCCTTCAGGCTCGTCCGTCCCTAATAAAATGACAGGAGACATAAAAGTATGGCATTTTGTAGAGCAAGTGTTACTAATGAACAAAGTTTCTGTCCTAAAAATTCTGTGGATATTCAACTCTGTATTTGAATTAAACAGTGCACTACAAAGACAATGCAGTATGGAGTTCTTTCACATTATCTTTGCTTTGATTGTTTGTAAGGTATGAAAACAAGTCTGTACCTGGAGTCAGCGCAAAGGGGATGACACTTAGTGTTGAGTCTTGTTGGAGTCCTGTTCTGTATCCTCATGTTGGACATCCACTGGTGCAGGCTGTCTGAGTCACCTGAAGGAAAACTCGAAAACACACCGGTTTTAAAAAATTCATTGTAAATAGAGTAGAAATGTACAGTACACAGTTCATGCTAAAATTGTAGTTGCCATGTAACAATCAAGTTGCTTGATTTCTCAGAAGTTCTAAAAGCATTTCTGTGTACCCTTTTGTCAATGCTCAAGTGTTATCTCTCAAGTGTTGACTGCAGAGACTCGGAATCCAGTTCTGTCTCTTCATGTTGATCACCCACAGGTCTAGCCTCTCAGGATCACATAGAGGAAAACTAAACGAATAAAAAATATGTAAAAAACAATATCTGTCAGGTTACCATCTTCATACTTATGTATATGCAAACAATAAAATGTCAATAACTTCAGTCTTTTTAGATATCCCAGTTCACATAATCCATCTGTTGCATTGCCTCTTTTTGTGTTATTATGGGCCTATTTGTTACACTTATATTTTAAGTTATTTCATATTCATATAGTTACTATTTCATGCCATATTCACGCTTCTAACACATAATTGAGATAAGTTTAATAGAGTTTGAAAGCGGACAATTATGGAAACAGAAACTAAGTATTTACTGAAACCACAGATGACAAATCATCTTGTGAAACAAATATATATAAATATAATAACTATTATAATTATCAACTACACTTGCCAGATGTATATAGCCTTAACATTAACAAAAAGGGTTAGTCTTGATAAAAAACTCATGCTAAAGAGATAATATAGCATCATTTAAGCTTTCATTCCTGTAACCAGGCTTACATATGTGCGCAGTAGTTTTATGTGACGTACCAACAATGATCGCTGTAACAAATAATCCCCATTTCTTCATTGAAACACTTCTCCACTATGTCTAAAGTGCGCACCGGTTTACTGTGACATACTGTGAGCATTCACGCTCCATAATGTGTATCAGGACCGCATCGGGCTGTGCTGCTCAGAGAGGAACCTACAGTCTATGGGCGAACACAAGCTTAAACAACATTAGCTTAATCTCGACATAAGCTAACAAGCCATGCATCGTGAGCAATGCTACCTGCTAATCATTGCTACGGTTCTAATATATGAATTAAATAAAAATCAATTTTCACTCACCGGAAGAACTTGACAACAGAGCTGTGAGACAGTCTGTTAGTTCAATGAACTGCACAGCTGTGCCCGCATCGTAGCCTGTGCCCAGGTGTCAATCAATACACCACGCCTCTATTTATGCGTAATTTTAAACCTCAATATCGCTTAAACGGGGGAGTTAGAAAAAAATTCACCCCCCTCAGAGTTGTCATGAATGAAGAACCTCGCGATTGAGACTAAAACCAAAGGTTGAACCATTCTGTAAACAGGTTTAATTCTGCTCTAAAGTTGGGCATTTTAACATTGGAGTCAAAGGGACTTTCTGTTTCTTGGAGCCAGCCTCTAGTGGCCACCCAGTGAACTGCAGCTTTTTACACTTCCGTATCGGCCTCAGCCCAGGATGTTGCCCCTTGGTTGGCACCTATGCTACTTTTCCGTATGTTTGGAGTGGTCGTGTATCGTGTTTTTTTTTCTTTTTTAAAAAATTTTTTTTTTTGCTCCCTCTTTGCTGTTTTTGTTTGTTACATACTGAATTCTTTGTCCTTTAATGACAAAGGTTAAGAGAACACTATCTAGTGTGGGCGGGGATATTCAATTTGGCAGTTTAAACTGTAAGGGCCTGAATAATCCAATCAAGTGTAGTAAAGTGTTGCACTACTTACACCATCTCGGTGCTCATATAATATATTTGCAGGAAACCTATTTAAAAGAGATAGATATCGTAAGACTGAAGAAGAGCTGGGTTGGGAAAATACACCATTCCTCATCTTCCAGTAAATCTAGAGGAGTTGCTATTATTTTACATCGAGATATTCCTTTTCAGATTTCAGAATCCATTAATAGTCCCACAAAGCACAATGCAACAAGAGCAAAAGAAAAAAAAAAAAAACATATTAAGAAACAAAAACAACAATGAGCAAAAAAGTATAATAGTAAATAAATAGTAAATAGTAGAAAAACTAAATAATTAAATTAAATAATTAAATAATTAAATAATTAAATTAAATAATTAAATAAATTGCACAAATTTCGCAAATTGTGTTGTGTGTTCAATGAGATCACAGCTGGTTGTACAGTCTGACAGCAGCAAAAAGGAAGGACCTGTGGTACCTTTCCCTCACACACCGGGGATGAATCAGCCGGTGGCTGAAGGAGCTGTTTAGAGCTGCCAGGGGTGGGAGGAGTTGGCCATCAGGGAGGATAGCTTAGCAACCATCCTCCTCCACCGTATCCAGTGGACACCCGAGCACACTGCTGGCCTTCCTGATGAGCTGTTAAGTCTCTTCCTGTCGGCTGTCGAGATGCTGCTGCCCCAGCAGGCCACTCCAAAGAAGATGGCTGATGCCACCACCGAGCACCCAAAATACCTCAGACTCCTAGGCAGATAGAGTCTGCTCTGACCCTTCTTATAGATGTGTGTGATCAGTCCAGTCCAGTTTATTGTTCAGGTGAACACCCAGGTATTTATAAGATCTCACGATGTCAAAGTCCATTCCCTGGATGTTTCACTGGTGTCGGAGGAGAGTGTTTACTCCGGCGGAAGTCCACCACCAGCTCCTTGGTCTTTCCAGAGTTAATCTGGAGGCAGTTCCGCTGGCACCATGTTATGAAGTCCTGGTTCAGTTCTCTGTACTCCATGTCATCACCGGTGGAAATGAGGCCGACGATTGCAGAGTCGTCAGATAACTTTTGCAGGTAGCAGTTAGTGGAGTTGTATAAGAAGTCCGAGGTGTAGATGGTGAAGAGGAATGGAGCTAGAACGGTTCCTTGTGGGGCCCCCGTGCTGCAAGACACCAGGTCAGACTCACACCCCTGTATCCGCACACACTGTGGACGGTTGGTGAGGTAGTCCAGGATCCATGCGGTGAGGTGGTGGTCCACTCCGGACAAGACTGAAATACTTTTCCTTCATGGGAAAGACTCTCCCATCCATGACCTGACTATTAACTTTGACAACCCTGTGTTAACCCCCACTCAGACTGCTAGGAACCTGGGTGTGACACTCGATAGCCAACTCTCCCTTACTGCCAACATTAATGCAACAACACGGTCCTGTAGATTCATGCTGTACAACATCAGGAGAATACGCCCCCTTCTCACTCAGAAGGCAGTGCAGGTTCTGGTCCAGGCTCTGGTCATCTCACGCCTAGATTACTGTAACTCCCTCCTGGCATCCGGTTCAAAACATTTGTACTTGCATACCATGCTGTGAATGGATCAGGTCCAGTCTACATCCAGGACATGTTCAAACGTTACACCCCAGCTCGTTCATTCCGCTCTGCTTCGGCTAATCGGCTCGTTGCTCCCTCACTGCAAGCTAAACACAAAATCACGACTGTTTGCTGTCCTGGCTCCTAGATGGTGGAATGAGCTCCCCATCGACATCCGGACATCTGAAAGTATACACATCTTCCGCCGAAAACTAAAAACACACCTCTTCCGACTTTACCGACTTTATGTAAAAAAAAACAAAACTAAAAAAAAAAAACACCCTAACAACACTCTGAAACTAACACTTCTAGTAGCACTTAAATGGCACTTCATTATAGCACTTTTTAGTTTTGTTTTGTTTTGAAGAAATTGTACTTTCTTGATTCTTGTTGTTCTTGGTCTGTACACTCAGGGTTGATGCACTTATTGTAAGTCGCTTTGGATAAAAGCGTCAGCTAAATGAAATGTAATGTAATGAGGAGTGTGGGAGGGGAGCCAAGTTTTGTGGGGGAGGGGGCTGGGGAGAGGGGGGGCAGTCCACAGGGTATTTCAGCAGCAGAGAGGACTGGATGGGGGGGAGGGGTTGGTGGCTGATCGAATCTGTTGAAGAACAAGTTCAGGTCATTCACCCACTTCTGGTCCCCCGTAGGCTGTTGGTTGGGCCCCTTAAAACCAGACATGGTCTTCAGGCCCTTCCAGATCCCCCTGATGTTATTCTGCTGAAGCTGGTCCTCCATCTTCATCCTGTAGACTTTCTTCCCGTCCCTTATCTTCCTCCTCAGCTCCCTCTGCACAGTCTTTAGCTCGTCCCTATTTCCTGATCTAAAGACCCTCTTTTTTTTCTTGAGGAGGGCCTTTATTTCAAGGGTGATCCATGGTTTGCTGTTTGAGAAACACCGTACAGTCCTGGTGGGGACGGTGTTCTCCGTACAGAAGTTTATATAATCCGTTATGCAGGTAGTGAGACTATCGATGTCCTCCCCAAGGTCCTCACTGAATACTTCCCACACAGTCGAGTCAAAGCAGTCCTTCAGAGCCTCCTCGGCTTCCTCGGACCATCTTTTTACTGTGCGAGTCACAGCTGGTTGCCTTTGCGCAAGAGGTATGTACACAGGCAGGAGGTGCACCAGGTTGTGGTCAGATCTTCCTAGGGGAGGAAGAGGTGATGAAGAGTATGCCTCCTTGGTGTTGGCATATAAGAGGTCCAGTGTCTTATTGTCTCTGGTGTGGCAGGTGACATACTGGGTGAATGTGGGTAGAGTGGTGTCCATGTTAAGACAATCTCTGACTCTACAGGCAGGTTTATAGCTGTCATGGGACACATTTTCGATGTAAAAGTGACTCTTGCTAATGTTTATGCTCCCAACTGGGATGATGAGTCCTTTTTTAGACAGGTTTTCTCAATGTTACCGGACTTGTCCATGTATAATTTAATCTTAGGAGGGGACCTTAACTGTTGGATGAATCCTTCCTTGGATCGTTCTTCCTGACCTCGGCTGCTCTGTCCAAATCAAGCAGAGTGATTCAAGCCTTTATGAATGAGTATAATGTTGTTGATCCCTGGTGTTATTTTAATCCGGATAAAAGGGAATACTCATTTTTGTCACATATTCACCGTACCAATACACAAATTGACCTCCATTTCTGGCTGTGAATATGATTTGATGTGGTGTCGGACCACGCCTCTATTTCTATGAACGTTTATTTTCAGAAGTTTGTTAATACAAGACCACCATGGCACCTAGATACACATTTGCTGTTGGACACAAACTTTATAAAAATTTGTCTCAAATTCTAATTGAGCAATTAGAATTCTTTTTTCAGGTTAACAAATCTCCAGAAATAACAGCCTCTGGGTTGTGAGAAACAATGAAAGCTTTTATCAGGGGGGAGATTATTTCCTATAAGGCGCATCAGAGGAAATCTAGAAGAGAGAAGCTAGCCAAGCTTTCCCAATGCATTGCACTACTAGATTCTTTATATGCAGTCTCAAAACTGCCAGATACTTATAAGGAGCGAATAACTTTACAAGCTGAATATGATCTTGTCATGTCACAGTACACTACTGAACTTTTGATACATTCAAGATCTAAATTTTATGAACAGGGAGATGAAACTAGTAAACTCTTGGCCCAACGGCCACGTCAAATATCTGCATCTCAGTTAATTCCTCAAATTGAGACTGGCGCGGCTGTAACATCTGATCCTTTGGAAGTTAAAACAAATTTTAAGGAATTCTATAAATAACTATATTCATCTGATTGTCGTAATACTTCTGCGGATGTGATCTCCTTCTTTGATAGGTTTGACACTCCCACTTTGGATCGGGTTGTTGCTGAGGAACTGGAACGTCCTATCACAGCAATTGAACTTGAGGCAAAGGTTAAATCATTACAAAGTGGTAAAAGTCCGGGCCCAGATGGCCTTCCAGCCGAGTTTTATAAAACATTCTGGAAACAGCTGGCCCCGCACCTATTAGAGATGTCCACTGAGTCTTACAGGTCAGGCACACTTCCTCACACCCTAAACCAGGCTTGCATTTCTTTGCTTTTAAAGAAAGGTAAAGACCCAGTTTCATGCTGTTCATATCGTCCCATTAGCCTGTTGAATGCTGACTTTAAATTGTCTAAGTTGCTAGCCAGACGCTTAGAAGTTGTCCTACCCTCAATTATATCTTTGGATCAAACTGGGTTTATTCGTAACAGAATAACAGACTCTTTTTTATCTTAAGCGGGTGTTTAATGTGGTTTATATCCTCCTCCAATCGCTATCCCAGAAACTCTGATAGCTCTGGATGCCGAGAAGGCGTTTGACAGGGTAGATTGGGATTATCTTTTTTTTATTTTAGGGAAATTTGGTTTTGGGGAAAAATTTGTTTCATGGGTCAGGTCATATATGCTTCTCCTCAGGCTTTGGTCAGGACAAATGGCACCAATTCTGAATATTTTCAGTTACATCGTTCTACAGGGCTGGGTTTCCCTTTAAATCCGCTCTTATTTGCCATTGTGATGGAGCCTCTAGTAATTGCTCTGCGGTCTCATCCTGATATATGTGGTATAGCCAGAAATGGTGTAGAGCTAAAGGTGGCGCTGTACGCGGATGATCTTTTGTTGTTTTTGTCTCATCTGTCACGTTCTATTCCTGCAGCCCTCTCAGTCCTAGACGAATTTAGTAGATTCTCAGGATATAAACTTAATCTGGGCAAAAGTGAAAAGTTTATTGTTAATGGAGAGGTAAATGACGATTCAATTCAACTCCCAAATGTACCATTTAAGATTGTTAACTCTGGCTTTGTTTATCTCGGAGTACATGTTACCAAAACGTTGGCTAATCTCTATAGGAATAATTATTTCTCTCTGCTCACAAAAATTAAACAAGATTTTGAGCGATGGTCGCTACTAAATCTTTCCATAGCAGCCAGAATTGATGCAATTAAAATGAACATTTTCCCGCGCTTTTTATATTTATTCCAATGCATTCCCATCCTCCTTCCTCTTTCATTCTTTCGTAAAGTAAACAGTAGGGTGCATCAAAGTAGTCACAGACTCAAAAACTTAAAGGAATCATGATGTTAATGTGTTTCTTTTAATGATTTTGAACTGTACATTGAACTAAACTAGAATTATCACAAAGCCCTGTCAAGAAAACACAGAAACACTGGAGCAGAGTTGTTCAAATCGATGTAAAGCATCATGGAGCATGCGCATAAAGTGAAAGAAGACGAAAGTCGAGATCCTACTAGCGGAACGACTTCTCTACCACCTGAAATCACTGCTACCACAGCAATCAAGCAGGACTACTTCGCCATAACCCTCGTTTGTGTTAAGTTACTGTTTTGAAACTTCCATCTATATTACAAATCTTTTCACCTACGATTTGCCGGTTTTGAACAATGTTCAGATGAGAATAGATTAAGCAGCGATAGATTAAAGTGTTGCTTGGTAATGTCATCCCTTTCCTAACCAGGTTCTTAAAAACATCGATATGGTTTATGTTGTTGCTATTATGAATAGACGCAGCGGGGTTAATAAGGGTTCAGGCTGAAGTTGCGAGGGGAGCATTGTTGCCAACTTAGCAACTTTGTCGCTAAATCTGGCAACTTTTTAAATCCTCATGGTGCAAGCTACTAGCGACAAATCTAGATCTAGAGCCTTGATGGAGCAGCAAATTGCGTTGCTTCCTCAGGGGACCATCACAGCGTGACAGCAGGTGCGGAAGATTCAGACCTTTTCCAACTTCATTACACACATCTACGCAACGTGGTGGCTGACCTCCCACACGGCCGTAGATGCCGCATGGAATGACCTCACACTCTACCACCACCTGTACACGTACAAGTCTGTTGACGAACGCATTGCAGCATCAGCGATCAAGGCACTGGAGAGTGCCAGTTGGCGTGCGGCGCGCACTTGCAAACGCCATTTTGGAGCACATGCCGGCTGACCTTCCCATGCGAGCCCCACAGCTCCGCTTTGGCACTGTGTTCGGCAAGCCAAAGTTCCTGAACGAAATGCAGCCCCAGACAGATTGATATTTTGAGATTACATTTTTGCATGGCAATTTGATGCACCCTAGTAAACAGTCTTATTCTTGATTTTATTTGGAACAAGAAAACTCCTAGGTTCAGTCAACAAGTTTTACAGAGGCCCAAGGCTCTGGGCGGAATGGTGTTGCCAAACTTCCTTTACTATTATTGGGCAACAAACATTAGAAATTTGAACTGTTGGGTTAATTATGAAGATATTGAGGTCCCTCATCATCATGGTTGATCCTGGAAGCAAATTCTGTTCATCCGGTATCATTGAAAGCCTTACTGTACTCTCCCTTGTCTTTTTCTATTTCTGGTTATACTAACAATGTGATTGTGGCCTCCAGTATTAAAATATGGACTCAATTTAGACGTCATTTTGGCCTGCAAACACTTTCTATTGGTGCTCCACTTGCAGCTAATCCTATTTTCCCCCCATCGTTATTGGATAGCACTTTCTCTATATGGCCTAGGCTGGGCATAAAAACTCTTAGAGACCTGTATGTCGATTCAATTTTGCTTCTTTTCAGCAATTGATAGAGACATTTTTGCTTCCTAAAGGACATTTTTTTTAGATATCTTCAAGTTCGAAATTTTGTCCATAGCTCATTCCCACATTTCCCTGCTCTTCCTAGGTCTTCAGATCTCGAAACATTTCTGAAGCCTCTGTCTTCATTAAAGGAGGCAATCTCTTCTATTTATTTAAATAATCATAACCTTTGTCAAGGCTCTTCTATTGTACTTAAAACAGTTTGGGAGACAGATCTTGGAGAGGTGATTTCAGAGGATGTTTGGGAGGGGATTTTATGTGGGGGTACATAAATCTTCAATATGTGCTGGACACAGCTTTATGCACTGCTGAATCCCCCATCGAGCTCACTACACTAAAGCTCCGCTTGCAAGAATATTTGATACAGTGTCTCCCCTATGCGAACGATGTCAACAAGCCACAGCAAATTACTCACATATGTTTTGGAGCTGTTCCTCTCTGGCTAGATTTTGGTCTGAGATCTTTAGTACTTTATCCAAGGTAATTGGAAGGGATGTGTCTCCCAATGCCTTAACTTCCCTGTTTGGTGTATGGCCTTTCCTACTTACTCTTTCCCCAGCTGATAACGACTTGATAGCATTCACAACTCGGCTGGCCAGGAGGTTGATACTGCTAAAATTGAAATCCCCAGTCCCACCCACCTATACTTACTGGGTTAAGGAGGTGCTTTATTTTCTTAAATTAGAAAAAATTAGACTGACTCTGATTGGTAAGGCTGTTTCTTTTGAGAAGTCCTGGAATCCCTTTCTGTCTTATGTCAATAGCACAAGCTGTCTGATCACTGTGAGCTAAGTACTGCCTTGCTGAACTTGTGTTCCTTTAATTATTTATTTTTCTTTTATTTATTTACTTTTATTTTTTAGTTTCTTTGTTAGTTTGTTTGTCTGTTTGTTTTGTTTTCTTCTTTAACTATTTTATTTATTTTCTTTACTATTGATTAATTAATTTATTTTTAATTATATATATATATTTTTCTTAATTTTTTTTATTGATCGTATGTATCTATTTATTTATTCATATATTTATTTTTTTGTATTACTATTATATTGTTAATATTATTATTATTATTATTTATGTCATCTATTCTTTTATTAATATATGAACTTACTTATTTATTTATAATTTCTCTCTCTGTCTCTTCCTCTATCAACCCATTTTGTTTTTCTTTTCTTTGTTTTTCTTTATTTTTCTACTATATATGCTCATCTGTTGGGGCTAGGGGGGAGGGGGGTGGGGGGTTGGTATCTGTTCTGTGGTATGTTGAAATTACATCTGTAATTTTTACCATCACTCACTCACTCATCGTCATCCGCTTTTCCGGGGTCGGGTCGCGGGGGGAGCAGCTCAAGCAGGGGGCCCCAGACTTCCCTTTCCCGGGCCACATTGACCAGCTCTGACGGGGGGATCCCGAGGCGTTCCCAGGCCAGTGTTGAGATATAATCTCTCAACCTAGTCCTGGGTCTTCCCCGAGGTCTCCTCCCCACTGGACGTGCCTGAAAAACCTCCCAAGGGAGGCGCCCAGTGGGCATCCTTACCAGATGCCCGAACCACCTCAGCTGACTCCTTTCTAAGTAAAGGAGCAGCGCCTCTAATCCGATTTCCTCACGGATGACTGAGCTTCTCACCCTATCCCTAAGGGAGACGCCAGCCACCCTTCTGAGAAAACTCATCTCGGCCGCTTGTACCCGCGATCTCGTCCTTTCGGTCATCACCCAGCCCTCATGACCATAGGTGAGGATAGGAACGAAGATTGACCGGTTGATCGAGAGCTTTGCCTTGCGGCTCAGCTCTCTTTTCGTTACAACGGTGCGGTAAAGCAAACGCAATACCGCCCCCGCTGCTCCGATTCTCCGGCCAATCTCACGCTCCATAGTACGCTCACTCGCGAACAAGACCCCGAGGTACTTGAACTCCTTCACTTGGGCTAAGGACTCATTTCCTACCCGGAGTAAGCAATCCATCGGTTTCCTGCTAAGAGTCATGGCCTCAGATTTAGCGGTGCTGATCCTCATCCCAGCCGCTTCACACTCGGCCGCCAGCCGATCCAGTGAGTGCTGAAGGTCACAAGCCGATGATCCAATGAGGACCACATCATCCGCAAAAAGCAGTGACGAGATCCTCAGACCACCGAACTGCAACCCCTCCCCACCACGACTACGCCTCGATATCCTGTCCATGTATATCACAAACAGGATTGGTGAAAACGAAACTGATTGGCTGCAGAGGACCCGAACACAGCTCTCACTTTGGGAGTACAGAGATTGGATGGCCCTGAGGAGAGACCCCCTTACCACATACTCCCGCAGCACCTCCCACAGTTTCTCTCGGGGGACCTGGTCATACGCCTTCTCCAGATCCACAAAACACAAGTGGACCGGATGGGCATACTCCCAGGCCCCCTCAAGGATCCTTGCGAGAGTGAAGAGCTGGTCCGTAGTTCCACATCCGGGGCGAAAACCGCATTGTTCCTCTTCAATCTGAGGTTCGACGATCGTCCGAACCCTCCTTTCCAGCACCTTGGAGTATACTTTACAAGGGAGGCTGAGAAGTGTGATACCCCGGTAATTGGTACACACTCTCTGGTCCCCCTTTTTGAACAGGGGAACCACCACCCCGGTTTGCCACTCCTTTGGCACTGTACCCGACTCCCACGCGATGTTGAATAGGCGTGTCAACCATGACAGCCCCTCAACACCCAGAGCCTTTAGCATTTCTGGCTGGATCTCATCAATCCCTGGGGCTTTGCCACTGCGGAGATGTTTGACTACCTCAGTGACCTCCACCAGATTGACGACGAAACACCATCAACCTCGAGCTCTGCCTCCAACATTGAGTTCCTCAAAGTGTTCCTTCCATCGTCCGACGACCTCCTCAGTTGAGGTCAACAGAGTCCCATCCTTACTGTACACAGCTTGGATGGTTCCCCGTTTCCCCCTCCTGAGGTGCCGGATAGTCTTCCAGAAACACTTTGGTGCCGACCGAAAGTCCTTCTCCATGGCCTCTCCGAACTTCTCCCACACCCGCTGCTTAGCCTCCGACGCGGCAGCAGCTGCAGCCCTTCGGGCCTGTCGGTACCCTGTGACCGAGTCCGGAGTCCTCCAGGATATCATATCCCGGAAGGCCTCCTTCTTCAATCGGACGGCTTCCCTGACCACCGGTGTCCACCACGGTGTCCGAGGGTTACCGCCCTTTGAGGAGCCTAAGACCCTGAGGCCACAGTTAGCCACCGCAGCTTCAGCAATGGAGGCTTTGAACACCGCCCACTCTGGCTCAATGCCCCCAACCTCCACAGGAATGCCATAAAAACTCCGCCGGAGGTGTGAGTTGAAGATACCTAGGACGGGGGCCTCCTCCAGACGTTCCCAGTTCACCCGCACTACTCGTTTGGGCTTACCAGGTCTATCCGGAAAATTTCCCCCATTCCCTGATCCAACTCACAACCAGATGGTGGTCGGTTGACAGTTCCGCCCCTCTCTTTACCCGAGTGTCCAAAACATGCGGCCTCAGATCAGATGACACTATCACAAAATCGATCATTGATCTTCGGCCTAGGGTACTCTGGTACCAGGTACACTTATGAGCACCCTTATGTTCGAACATGGTGTTTGATATGGATAATCCATGACTAGCACAGAAGTCCAATAACAAACGACCGCTCGGGTTTAGATCAGGGAGGCCGTTCCTCCCCACCACGCCTCTCCAGGTGTCTCCATCGTTGCCCACATGGGCGTTGAAGTCACCCAGCAGAACTACGGAGTCCCCTACTGGAGCCCCATACAGGACTCCATTCAGGGTCTCCAAGAAGGCCGAGAACTCTGAGCTGCTGTTTGGTGCATATGCACAAACAACAGTCAGAGTTTTCCCCCCTACAACCCTTAGGCGCAGGGAGGCGACCCTCTCGTCTACCGGGGTAAACTCCAACACCGCGGAGCTCAGCCGGGGATTTATGAGTATCCCCACACCCGCCCGGCGCCTCACGCCCTCGGCAACTCCGGAGAAGAATAGAGTCCAACCCTTATACAGGAGTACGGTACCAGAGCTGAGACTGTGCGTGGAGGTAAGCCCCACCAGATCTAACTGATAGCGCTCCACCTCCCTCACAAGCTCCTGTTCCTTTCCCCACAGCGAGGTGACGTTCCACGTCCCCAGAGCCAGCTTCTGCCGCCCGGGTCTGGTCCGTCGAGACCCCTGACCTTCGCTGCCACCCATGTGGCTGCGCACCCGACCCCAACGGTCTTCCCACAGGTGGTGGGCCCATGGGATGAAGAGAGGGGGGGTGCCACGTAGTTTGTTCGGGCTATGCCCGACCGGGCTCCGTGGCAAACCCGGCCACCAGGCGCTCGCCATCGAGCCCTCCATCTGGGCCTAGTTCCAGACAGGGGCCCCGGGCTTCCTCCGGGCCGGGTCACATCTCCTCTTTTTCCGTTATTCATTGAGGTTGTTTGAACCATTCTTAAGCCTGAAACATGCTTCACGCCGCTGTGGCGCAAGACTCGTTTTCATTCATGCTTCCCCAACCAGAATCCTAGGCGGAGTAATGCTTTTTGTCGAAGACGACCTTAGAGACGCCTTCTTTCTTCTTCGTCGATTGTTTATTTCATAGCCACTGCGGCTCCTCGTAGCCTTTTTCTGGCGGACAAATCCGCAAGTCAGTGACAGGTTATACAAGTGATCATACTATCGGATATCTTCTGCCAAGTGCTCTTCTATTTGGTCCATATTCGTTCTTCTAAATCTTCCGTGATTTCTGCCGGTATTATGGGGCATGAAACCGGAAATGCAGCTCCAGAAGGGATGTAGAGCAGACCAATCACAGCCTTGCGGGCTGAGTGAGCTTGCGGAGCTTTGCCGTAAATTTTAGAAAAGGGGGTCGACACCCGTCAGCACGTAAGGAGGGATACATAAGCACGTAAGGGACCCGGAAGGGCTCTTGCGCTTACGGGCCCGTGAAAACGCAGAAGCATGTTTCAGGCTTTAGTCTGGCCCCTCACCTGAGACCACTCTGCCATGAGAGACCCTACCAGGAGCACAAGGCTCCAGACAACACAGCCCTCAGGTTCATAGGGACACTCAAACCTCTCCACCACGATAAGGTGACGGTTCCACCGTATGAAACACTATTGTTTGTTTGTTAATAACAAACAATAATTCAATAAACAGATTGTAAAAAAAAAGCCCTAAGAACCGAGCTACGCTGCAGAATCTCCAGCAACATCCCTGGTTTTTTTCCTTTTCAACATTCTTTCATTTTTATTTATTATAAAAAATTATATGTAGGATATGTAGTATAATAAATTATATGAATTATATGTAGTATAAAAAAAGATATTTTATAACCTATAACCACTTAATTTTTTGCCCTTGTTACTGTAAGAATCACACTGGGCTGTTACATTTACTGTTTCAGTCAAAAATGCTGATCGTGTTGGTAAGTTCTCCGTGTATCCTTAAATTATTTTTACAACACCGGCAAAAATCGTTTTTACTGATCTTCTTCTTCTACTTTATCCAGCGTACATGCAGTTTTAAGTCTGTTGACAACAACTATGCGTCGCTTTACATATGTCACATACTAGGTTGCTCTGATTGGTTGTAGGTCTATCCAATTGAGCAAAGAAGCATTTTTTTTCCTGGTTCGGTTGAAACACGCCCATTATCAGAGCCCAATGGAGCGGTATCAGACTCATATTCTGACTAGAATTATGAGTATGACAATGTCAGGCTGCTCATGTACATGTGTTGTACCTGTGGCTAATTACCCCTGGCTTCCCTCTGTCTCTTTATAAGCCACTGTGTTCCCCTCTGTCCTTTGTCGATTGGTACTCGTTGTTGCTATTCGTTTTACACGTTGTCGCTTATGGGTTGTCGTGTCTCACTGTCTCATCTAGCTTTCCCGTTCTGATCTTCCGTGTTCCCTGTGTGCGTTGCCGCTCAGCTTCTGCTCCTCTCGGTTTCACCAGAGTAGGCACCTGCATTTTCGTTTTTGCTCACCAGTGTTTTACCAAGCTTGTTAGTGTTTTGTGTCTAGTTTTAGTGTTTTTATATTAAATACTATTTTTGTTAAAACCCCTGCATCCTGGGTCAATCTTCTTCCACAAACCCTGATACATGTATTATCAAGGAATGAACTGCAAGATTTAGTCTGGTTCAAGGTTGTGTGTCTAATATAATATAATATGTCAAATGTCCTGTGCTCTATTAGATTTTTTAGGGATTTAACTAAATGAAAGCTACGCTCTATTTCAACAGGTCAGATTGAAATTAAATTTATATTTGAAAAGTCATGTCAAAGGTTCTAAATGTTTCCCCAGTGTGCAGTTGGGAAAAAAACTGTCTGCCTGATTAACCATGAAATTAATAATCCATAGTCACGGAGGGTCTTTCGAGTTCATGCTCCTTTCTCCCCTGAAAAAAACCATTTGACATTTTCACCAGAGAACTTCACAGGGACAGAGTCGTAAAGGAGGGATTTAAAAAATGCAATGTTGTCAAGAGATATTCTCCATTCACAGGAGGAAACCACTGGGGTGGATCACAGCAGTCGGTATATACATTAAATTCTTGTTTTGTTAGTTGTCCAATGATAACAACAGAAAATACATCCCAAAACTCTGGTCAGAAAAGAAACCCTGGTTTGTATAGGACAAACCAGGGTGTGAAATATTCACAGTCAGTGTTACCTATTCACTATGAACTCCTGAAACGCGGAGGATGGATACATTGTGATGGGGCACAACCTAACAGACAGCCCCCTCCACAGGGCCGGGGGGGAGCTGAGGAGGGGGAACTTCTAAATTATGAAGCACTAAAAAACTGAATAACTGGAATATCCAAATTGAAAGAAACTAACACATAAATCTAGGACACCACAAGACCTCTCTACCAGGACTCAGCTTAAAAAAAAAATGAAAAAATATAAGAGAGAAAAAAAGGAAAGATATAGTTTGTTCTGTACAGCTTTACACTTCTCTACCTACCTGCACAACCACATGCACACACATTCTACTCAACAAAATTCCCTCACTTACACACAGAAATCCAAAACATTTGTTTTACATCTATTCTTCAATCCTTTTGTGTTCACACTGTATATTTCATCTTATATTTGCCCCATATGTTAATTATGTTAAAACCTCTGCATCCTGGGTCTATCTCCTTCCACAAACCCTGACAAGTGTATTATCAAGGAATGAACTGCAAGATTTAGTCTGGTTCAAGGTTGTGTGACTAAATAGTAATTTGTCATATAATATTAAGTCAAATGTCCTGTGCTCTATTAGATTTTTTATGGATTTAACTAAATGAAAGCTACATTCTATTTCAACAGGTCATCTAATGTTTGCCCCTTATGTTAATTCTGTCATGTCCCCCTTCATGTCTCTCTTGTCCTGTCTTACCTGTTGTGCTGCATTTCACCAAATAAATTGGACAAAAATATCCCAAAGTCCCTTTTAGCAAGATCTGAACTCCCCATGTGTCCCGTTAATGCTGAGCTTTTGTTTTTGTCTAGTTTCAGACGCTCTTTATATTAAATAATATTTTTGTTAAAACCTTTTTGTTAAAACCTCTTAAGCCCAAACGCAGGAAAGTTATTTAATTTTCCAAAATTTGCTATCAAACAGAACTCAGGAAATTCTCCCCCAAAAAACGTAGGTAACCAAACAGACAATCAAGCAAAGGAGACAGGGGAACACAGAAACTTAATACACAAGGTATATTGTTGTGTCTCAATTCAGGGGCTGTATCTTGTCGAAGATGCGGTCTACCTGGTCTAAGAAGACTGCCTCCTTCGTGGGATGCATAGGCAGCCAAGGCCAAACCAAATGGTCTGGTCTACAGAGAATTTCCGTGATTGGCATCATCAGCAGGTCCCGCCTTTATTGCTGTTGCCTTGCAAAGGTGCTGTTGAACACACTGAGAAAGTCTTAATGCCCCTTGGTTTCTTTAAACATATACAGTTAGCTGTTTAGGTGAGTTAAAGCCAGATGCTCAAGCTTCGGACGTCTCGTTGTTTGCTGCTACCATTTCTCGAAAAAGGTTTGTCACTGAAGCGCACTGATGCCTGGGATAGGTTTGGCAGGGAAGGATCCATCTTTTTTCTCACGGATGAAAGGACACATTTGATGGCTGCATTTGAAGGAATGTTCAAAATCAGTCTTCAAATGCAGCCTCAGCAGGGTGCAGCCCCTGAAATAAGATACACCTAATGACAAAGCCAGGAGAACACATAAAGCGAGTAAATAAAAACAAAAAAGAGAGTAAGTAAAAACAAAAACAATGTTGTGTCAAACTATAAATCAAACGTGCACAAAAGTCTTACAAATGTTCTTTAGCAGGGATCAGAAGTGTGACAAAAAAAATATAGTTGCATCATTATATTGTCTACCTTTGGGATTTATCTAACTCCTTCATCAACCAGTATATTTCGACTTTGGCTTTGGCCTTACATCATAAAATTCAACTTTCCCCATCCAAATACTGAAACGGTGCTAAAATAAATTTTCCGTTAAACATAATTATAAGACTATAATTGCTCGATAAAATAAGACTGTAATTGGATTAGATTGAATCTGCATCAAGTGATCTTTGAAATAGAGTGCTCTGAATATCTCCAAGTTTACTTTGAACTCAAAGAGCTGTTTGGTTCCTCCACACTGTGAGGTCCAATAGTCTGAGATGTCTCAGACTGAATATGAAAAGGTCACCTTCGATGTGTCAGACGCCACTTTGAAATGACAAAACAAGTTACCAATGATTGTAGCCTCCTGTATCTAGAAAACGAGGGGCTGATCTTGCGACCTAATGTGGCCGCAATGACTTTCAGCTATCTCTGCACTTAAGCTGCAAACATTGTTCTTCAGAGAAAATTGCATAATCTTTTTTAGCAAAGTGGTTAATCTACAGCAAATGTTCAAATCTCCAAAATTAGATTTTTCTTTTTGAAAAAAAAAACAAACAGGTGGCATTTAATGCCAACACAATGACAAAGAGGTGTTTAATAGTATCCTCTCTCTGAATATAAAGCTAACGAAAAGCAATTTAAGGTGATGTTTTCGTGCCAAAGATGGAACCGCAGGAACATATGAAAAATGCAGTTATCACAGTAATAACTTGGTGAGAAATCAAACGTTCCTCTGCTCCCCTGACGCAGAAGACACAGCTCCACAGAGCTCCTTCAAGTGTTACTGCAAAAAAAAAGGTCCACCAGTGTGCAGTCAGTGATAAATGCGATTTACAACACATGCACAAGAGTGAGCAGAAGTCATCGTTGTACTGTGTGACACGTACTAAGGTCCTATTGTAGTGACAGACAAGATTGTGTCCATGCACCAAAACAGAACCTCCAGCATCATCACTGGCTCAATATGAAATGTGCTGGCCCTGAAATGCATCGAGGCTCACAAAAGCTAAGCTACTGTAGTTTAATAAATATATAAAGACTCATATCTCAGTCAGAGACATCATCTGACCTGACTGACATGAGGTGAGAAAAGTGAATTGGAGATGTGGGGATTTCACCAAAAGCTAACAAGGTCTGAACATAACATGTGGTTGAGTTATAGTGATGACACTGTAAGAAAAGCACTGGTTGGATGATACATACAGAGCCTAGGGCATACATTTCACATTGTATCTATGCTGTACATTTTCAGTGCATCTTGGTTGCATCTCTGAGTCTTACGTTGATCTCTGAATAGGCAGCTGCAGTGAGGCAAAGACAAAACATGCACATCTTGGCTTCAGCAGCTGTCCTTAAGCACACTGCAGGTATTTGCATGTGTTTGTGTGAGCGGCAAATGCAAACGACTGATACGTATGATGATGGGAGGTCTGTGTGATTATGCGCTCATCAGACAGGGTGACCCTATTTCACTGGAGGGGATGTAATAGGAGTGGAAGGATCAGTGAGCAGTGAATGAGCTGGCATTCTCCAGCCGAGATAAGATGATACAATGACGTGGGCTCAGTCCAACATAATGTTCATCCAACACCCAGCATCTTTCAGTCCTAGCTGGTCCTGGCTGAAAATAGGATAAGACTAAATTAGCTCCAGTATCAATGAGGTGGAAGCTGGCAGGTAACCAACCATTTCACCATATATAGCATAATGTACGCTGTATGTAGGGGATATGACTTTGTATAATATTATATTTTTTCATTAAGACAAAGGCCAGTCAGTCATTTGGTTACTCAGACCAGAGAAGCATCATCAGCCCTGACCAGATGTGCTGCTCCGAACTGTTCTGGAGACTGGGTTTCAGGCTCTCCAGAGGATTCAGTGGGATTGGTTGCAAAATGACAGTGATAAAACGTTGTGAGCTTATAAGCCCCCGCTGAGACCGACAGTCACCTGCATCATCCATCTCACCCTGTGCAACAAAGAAGCCAGTCAGAACAGGAAATCCCACCCAGTAAAGGCAATAACATCTGACATTGGCAAAGGTGGAGCCACAACAAAATACTGCAAAATACTATTGATTTAAAAAGGCATAGAGATAATGATGATGCAATAAAATTTTAGTAAATGGTGACCAATTCTTCAAATGTAAAAAAGCAACAGAAAAAAACATAAATGCCTCCATTCTGTTCCTGTGGTGTCATCCATGTCTCCTTAAGCACCAGCATTCAAATTCGACTTGAAACGTTGCAGATCCAGATGAGGATATGGATTTGGCTGCAAAGCTATTTACCCCACTCCAAACTTTCACTCACCCCCAATTAACATAGTGGTGAGAAGATAATGAGTCAATGTTCTGTTTTGGGTGAATTATCCCTTTAACTCATCCTTTTTCCATCCTGGCTCATCTGCTGCTACAGCTTCACCTGTTGCCTTCATCCTTTGTCTTTCAACAAAAGCTATCTTATATTCATATCCTGCTCGTCTTGCCTCAGTGAATTATCTAATTAGCTGGCACCAGATTCCAAAGATGAAAAGATTAACCATGTACTCTGTCTCTCGCCTTCTCTTTCCTTCTCTCATTTGATAACCTCACTGAAGCGGCCTTCATGCACCAAACCCTGGACATCTTCCTAAAATGTTCCAGAGAGGCAGTATGTGAGAATGCAAATGTCCAAGTGGCCAGATGGTGTCTGAGTCCGCCCATGTATAATTATAATAATCAATAAAATCTCCCAGTAGGGAGGCAGAGACCTATGTCTGTCTACCTCAGATCATCATTCCAGTGCACCTCCAAAGAGAGGCATCCAGGTGGCATATGTCATGGCTGACAGAACCTAACAGCTTTCGTTTTCTTGGATTTGTGGGCTCCTCATAAATCTCCAGTGACACATTGCTTTGACTTTTTGGATCTACAGTTTCTCTTGATTCAGTCACTGCACTCATGGCTACAGGCTACAAGACAGGGAGGGGGCGGAAGATTGTCAAATCCAATTACACATTTTGCCTTTTGGCTCAGCTTCCAGTGTGGCCATGTGGTCTATATTACAATATGCATATGACTGCTGCTAACACCTTCTCTGGCTGATAAAATGTCCACTGTTTTACTAACAAGATATTAATATAAAGGCTGAAAGGATTGAATTGATGTCTGTGGGTCGGTTCATGTTCTTTGATAGTCACTGGGATCAGAGCCGAGTCAATGAGTCCCAGAGGTGAGGCAGGACACAAAAGGTCACCGTTTGCGTCCCTAGGAAGCAGAGAGAAAAAGAGATTTACTGCCCTTTTCTAATGTACTCACTGGAGACTTGAGGTAAGGTCACGACGGGAACCGCACAGAAGACAAAGTCAGGTAATGTTGTTTAAGCTCTATCAAGGATTCTTTTTTCAGAAATGCGAAATGTGTCCACCCAAAATATGGGGGGGCCTTTAACGTTTGCTCTACTCATGCAATTTTCCCAAAAGTCTGAAGTATCCAAACATATTTGCACAACTCCTTTTGTTGGAGTACATTATGGTCTGTTGGTGTCTTTGATGCAGTCTAAACTGAAAAGTCTGAAAGTCCAGACCAAACAAGGTAGATGTGAAAGTCTGCTTAGACATGTTACTTTAAACCAATATTAAATAGAATAGATTAGAATGCTTTTACAGTCATCGCACAGCATACAACGAAATTTAGCAGCAATCAATAAGATCCATAGTATACATAGAAAGATTTTAAAAAAACACAACAAGAAGAAATTCCATAAACAGGTAAAAAAAAGGTGTGATAAAAACATATTGGCATTAGGTAAACTTATATCAATTCATTTTTCTTTTCTTGTCTGAAGATAACTCAAACTTTCATTATCATACTCGGTGTAGAGGTTGAGACATATTACAAAAATCAAAGTCATTCCTTTTGTGGCATTGAGGGATTATCTTGTGCAAAACATGTTTTGATTTATGGCCCAGTCTCTTGCACGGTCACAGCATTGTATCCCAAGTGTGACTGGGATCCTGGGCTCATTGAACAGAATTTTATGATATGTAGTTGAGGCAGTTTATACTATGTGATGCTAGAACCAGAAGACATTTTAGAATTTTTTGAGTAAATTGGAAATAAAAGAATATGAAACTTTTACTAAATTAAAAGACACATAATCATTAAAATTCAATCTGAATCCAATATACATAAGGATTTGTTCTAGTAATTTATTGAAAGGTGACAAGCATGAACCATTTGCTCCATTCATGTGTGCAACATTTCACCTCAGTTCATGTAAAGGACACTCGGATAATAAAAGAAAATATCATATATAAAATACAAAACAGAATGCTACTTTTCACTCATTAACAATAGTCTGCTGGTATAAATTCCCATATAACGTCCTGGTAGAAACATCAATCTCTTTTATCCCATCTTTTACGGCCTATTCCGCTAGGCCGTGTGGGTTTGTCGCTCAGTTGACTGACGTCATTACGGTAAGCGTGCTGCGTCATTTCCTGTTTTCTTGCCACTGGTGGTGGTCGCTCTGCGAATTAGCTCCGCTGCTAAACACAACTGTTTCTCTGTAGCACTACGGCTAAAATCACCGGTCTGTAGTTAAACACTCGCACATACCAACCCTTATTCTATCGTGCTTAGTGATTCTGTATTCTGTCTGAGCTCACCTTCGTAGCTATATAGCAGCGATGTCTTCTCTCTCTCCCTGTTGCTCTACTGCTCTCACTTGCTCCTAGTGTCTAATGTTTACCTACTCCTCTGCCTCCCTTAACAGTAGTGGTACATGTAATAAATGTAGTGTGTTGATAGCGATGGAGGCGAGGCTTAGCGACTTAGAAGCTCGGCTCAGCAGCTTAGAAACTCCGTTAGCTGTAGTTAGCCGGCTCCCGCTAGTCGCGGAGCCACCTAGCTTAGCACGTAGCTTAGCCTTAACGAGCAGTCCCCAGACTAGTTCCGTGCAGCCGGGAGCCCAGGGCAGATGGGTGACGTTCCAGAGGGGGCATAGTGCTAGACTTAGAAAGCCCACGATTAAAGAGCCATCAGCTCACGTTTCAAATAGATTCTCTCCACTCAGCGAAGCACCCGCTGATAAACAAACTCTGATTATTGGCGACTCGGTTCTGAGAAACGTCAGGTTAGCGACACCAGCGACCATAGTTAATTGTATCCCAGGGGCCAGAGCCGGCGACATCGACTTAACTTAAACTTAAGTTAAGTTAATGGCTAAAACTTAAGTTAATGGCTAACACTAAAAAAGGTAAATACAATAAAATCGTAATTCACGTCGGCAGCAACGACTCCCGGCTTCGTATGTCGGAGGTCACTAAATTGAATGTTGAGTCGGTGTGTGCTTTTGCTAAAACGATGTCGGACACAGTAGTTTTCTCTGGCCCGCTCCCTAATACAACAGGTGATGACATGTTTAGCCGCATGTTGTCTTTTAACCGCTGGCTGTCGAGGTGGTGTCCTGTAAACGGCGTGGGCTTTATAGATAATTGGCTAACTATTTTGAGAAAACCTGGTCTTGTTAGGAGAGACGGCGTTCATCCCACTTGGGATGGAGCAGCTCTCTTATCTAGGAATATTACCAAGTCTATAACATGACAACCCATAGTTGGGACCAGGAAGCAGAGCTGCAGTGCTAAACACTTCTCTGCGCTCCCTCTGGATCAGTCACAAAACCCCATAGAGATTGTGTCTGTTCACCGTCCGATTAAATTATTGAAATTAAACAATAATAGAGCGAGAACTCCACACAAAAATTTAATACAAATTAAAACAACCTCTGAAACAATACAGGAAACCCAGACTTTTAAATGTGGTCTTTTAAACATTAGATCACTGGAAAAAAACGCTCTTTTAGTTAATGAAATAGTCTCTGATTACAACATAGATTTATTGTCCCTCACTGAGACGTGGCTGCATCCTGATGATTATGTCAGTCTAAATGAATCTACTCCCCCCAGTCATATCAATTCACAGGTTCCTAGAGAAATTGGGCGAGGAGGTGGAGTTGCTGCTATTTTTAACTCCAGTCTATCAATTAATCCTAAACCTAAACTCAGCTACAAGTCATTTGAATGTCTGGTTCTTAGTCTTCCACTCCAATCCAGGAACCACCAACAGCCAATCAAATTTGCCGTAGTTTACCGTGCTCCCAGGGCTTATACTGAATTTTTAAAGGAATTCCCTGAGTTTTTATCAAACTTAGTCCTAAAGACAGATAAAATTATTATTGTTGGTGACTTTAATATTCATGTTGATAATAATAAAGATTGCCTTAGCGTAGCATTTATTTCAATACTAGACTCTATTGGTTTCAGTCAGTGTGTGCACAAACCTACTCATTGTGGTAACCACACACTTGACCTTGTATTATCATACGGTGTCGCAATTGAAAATTTAACAGTACTTCCGCGCAATCCAGTTCTATCAGACCATAATTTAATAACCTTTGATTTTTCAATAACTGAATATATGCCACTAATAAAAAATTAATTTTCAAGATGTCTACCTGATAGTGCTGTAGCTAAATTTAAGGAAATAATCCCAATTACATTTAAACCTGTATTAGCAGTAGATATAAACAACAAATTCTTTAAAACCCTGAGCTCCATTGAGATCGACCACCTCGTCGATAGCTCTGCAGACTCATTACGATTAACATTAGACTCAATAGCGCCTCTAAAAAAGACATGTCAAACATAGTAAGTTAGCTCCGTGGTACAATTCCCTGACAAATGAGTTAAAACAATTATCAAGAAAACTAGAAAGGAAGTGGCGCTCCAGCAACAATGTTGAAAACCTCATAGACTGGAAGAATAGTGTTAAAGAATATAAAAAGGCACTAATACCCTCCCAACAACAGAGATCTCAGAAACGGCTGAGAAACCTACCCATTACTTAGACAGCTTCTCTCTGATCACCCGTGATCAGTTTACCAAATTAATCTCAGGTTCTAAACCAACAACCTGTATCTTAGATCCCATTCCTACCAAATTACTTAAAGAATTCCAAGTTACTTAACATTATCAATCCGTCATAATCATCAGGTTATGTACCACAGTCTTTTAAAATAGCTGTCATCAAACCCCTACTCAAAAAACCCACCCTAGACCCAGAGGTTTTAGCCAATTACAGACCAATATCTAACCTCTCCTTCATTTCTAAAATCTTAGACAAAGTGGTAGCCAATCAGCTGTGTGAGTTTCTCCAGGAAAATAATATATATGAAGACTTTCAATCAGGGTTTAGAGCCAATCACAGTACAGAGACAGCCTTGGCAAAAGTCACTAATGACCTTTTAATAGCCTCAGATCAGGGACTTGTGTCTGTCCTCGTTCTGTTAGATCTCAGTGCAGCATTCAACACAATTGACCATAAAATTTTATTACAAAGACTAAAACAGTTAATTAACATTAATGGAACCGCCCTTAACTGGTTTAAATCGTATTTTTCTGATCGCTCCCAATTTGTGCAAATTAATGATGAGTCATCTGTGCGCACCAAAGTTAATCATGGTGTTCCACAGGGCTCTGTGCTCGGCCCAATTTTATTCTCATTATATATGCTTCCACTAGGAAACATTATCAGGACACACTCGGTAAATTTCCACTGCTATGCGGATGACACCCAGTTATATTTGTCAATAAAACCTGAACAAAGTAATCAATTAACTAAACTTCGAGCATGTCTCAAGGACATAAAAACCTGGATGACCCGCAATTTTCTCTTATTAAACTCAGACAAAACAGAGCTTATAATACTTGGCCCCAAACACCTTAGAGATGCATTATCTAATGATATAGCTGCGCTAGACGACATTGCCCTTGCTTCCAATGAAACAGTCAGGAACTTGGGAGTGATCTTCGATCCTGATTTATCCTTTAATAGTCACTTAAAACAAATTTCTAGGACCGCTTTTTTCCACTTGCGTAATATTTCAAAAATTAGACATGTCCTTTCACAAAAAGATGCAGAAAAACTAGTCCACGCCTTTGTTACATCGAGACTGGATTATTGTAATTCATTATTATCAGGCTCCAGCAGGAAGTTGTTAAAGACTCTACAGCTTGTCCAAAATGCCGCAGCACGTGTCCTGACGAGAACAAAGAGAAGAGAGCACATTTCTCCAATATAAGCATCGCTACACTGGCTTCCAGTTAAATCTAGAATAGAATTTAAAATTCTCCTCCTCACCTTCAAGGCCCTTAATAATATAGCGCCTTTATACCTTAAAGAGCTGTTAATACCTTATAAACCCACTAGAGCACTCCGCTCCCAGAATTCAAGCCTACTTGTCATCCCTAAATTCTCTAAAAGTAGAGTAGGAGCCAGAGCTTTTAGCCATCAAGCCCCTCGGCTGTGGAATAATCTGCCACCTTCAGTTCGGGAGGCAGTCACCATCTTTTCGTTTAAAAGTAGTCTCAAAACCTTCCTTTTTGATAAAGCTTATAGTTAGAGCTAATTAGTGCGCCAGAGCGTTACTTGTTCTATTTTGTGACACATGACACACGGAGCTTCTCTTTCCAGCTTCTCCTTCCTCTTCTCCATCCCTATCCCCCTTCCCCGGAATCCCTTTGCTTTATCACCCGCAGATCCAGGGCCTCTGTGGCCGCACCATGGATTACGGTTTGTGGATCGCGCACCGGGGGTCGCGGTGTTGGATCCAGTGTGGCGGATTCTGAGTCATGTGGGCTGATCGTGGTGCTGGTGGCGGACCCTGTGTCGCGTTGGCATTGGGCATGGGCGGTGGACCAGGACCGCGGTGGTGGCTTGTGATGGGTCCTCCTGGTGGGCGGCGGTGGACGGTGACTGAGGACTGGAGTGGCGTCTGGTCTGGATGGTGGATCGTGGTCTAGATGGTTGCTGAGCATGGACTGTGCTTGCAGCGGGACTGCTTGGCATGTCATGTTGGGGTTGTCCTTCGGGATGTCTACCCTCATCAAATGCTGCTAGAGACTTTGATTATTGATGATGTTCTCCTACACATGGCATCTATTGCATTTCTGTCCGTCCTGGGAGAGGGATCCCTCACATGTGGCTCTCTCTGAGGTTTCTACATATTTTTACCCTGTTAAAAGTTTTTTTTGTAGTTTTTCCTTACTCTTGCTGAGGGGTTAAGCCTTAACCCCTCAGCAAGAGTAAGGAAAAACTACAAAAAAAACTATGATATGTAATGTTATGTAATGTATGCCACTGGGGTCTCCCAAACACAGCCAGAGACAAACTGGTTGCTTTCAGTATCTTCTTCCTTAACACACACGTGAGCAAACACAAGTTAAACTAAACAGTACTTGTGTGTCCTCTCCAGTCCACCGTCTGTCTCTCTTCATGTCCCTCCTTGCGTTGCAAAGGCAGCAGCAGAACTGCCATAGGGTGTGACATCCTCTGTCCTTAACCGTTAAGGACAGAGGATGTCACACCCTGTTAAAGCCCTATGAGATGAATTGTAATTTGTGAATATGGGCTATACAAATAAAATTTGTATAGCCCATATTCACAAATTACAATCTAAAAGCAAGAATCCTCCCTATGGCAGTTCTGCTGCTGCCTTTGCAACGCAAGGAGGGACATGAAGAGAGACAGACGGTGGACTGGAGAGGACACACAAGTACTGTTTAGTTTAACTTGTGTTTGCTCACGTGTGTGTTAAGGAAGAAGATACTGAAAGCAACCAGTTTGTCTCTGGCTGTGTTTGGGAGACCCCAGTGGCATACATTACATAACATTACATATCATTGAGCTTATGCTTTTATCCAATAAGTGCATTAAATCATGAAACCTCAAAATCTAATCCAGAAGCAAGAATCTTGTAAATACATTAACTTGAAAAAAGCCAAAATGCAAAGTGCTACATGTAAATGCAACATATAAGTACAACTTTACTTATTATTTTTATTTTAGACCGTAATCTTCTTAACCAAGGTTTAAGATGCATTTATTTTTTAGTCCCAAACACATGCACAGACATGCAAAGGCCCACTCATGCAGGTAGGGAAATTTAAGAGCAGTGAGCGACCATGTACGGCGCTCGGGGAGCAGATGTTGGGGGAGTAATGCGCCTTGCTCAGGGGCACTAGACAGGGTAAGGAGACTCTTGGATTTTTGGACAGATCAATCCAGGTTCGTCTTTTTGTTGTCTCTCCGTGGAGTCGAACCAGAGACGCACCAGAGACCTTATCTGCCCATAGTCCAAGTTTCTGCCACTAGACCACCACAAGAGATGTGTTTTTTAGCCTGCAGCCAAAGATGTGTACATCTTCTAATGTCCCTATGTGGAGGGGAAGCTCGTTCCCCCATTTGGGAGCCAGGACAGCCAACAGTTGTGATTTTGTTGAGTGGCTAGCTGTCCCTCGCAGTGAGGGAGCAGCAATTCGATTGGCTGATGCAGTGTTGAGTGGGCTGGCTGGGGTGTACGGTTTGACCAGGCCCTGGATGTAGACTGGACCCAATCCGTTTCCTGTATAGAAAAAAGAGGAGGGAACCTTGAGGGGCCCCAGTAGTGAGTGGACAAGGTTCTTACAGAGATCCTCTCTAAGTTAACCAATAGGAACGTTTTTTTGAGGTAGTATGTGAGCAGGGAGAGTGAAGAGCCTGAGAGAGCCAGATCCTGAAGGGAACCACATCACATGGTTTATGCTTCTACAATATTCAGCATAATAAGTGCTATTTTTGTATTGTAAATTAGAACACACACAGACTTTCTTCTGTATATTCAGAAGCTTCATGGAAAATCACCTCCACATATGGCGACTGCAGGATTACCTCCTCATTCAAAGTCTGCTTTGTGTGTTAACAATAGAGTGATATCAGAGTGGATGGTTTGTTTGGGATTTTAAGTTAAATAAGCAAGTGTGTGTGTGTGTGTGTGTATGTGGGTTGTGGTGATGGGGGTGTCCTGTATTATTCATATTGTGTGGACCTAAATCTGTTTGGGGACTTCTTTATGGGGACAGAATGCAAGTCCCCATAATATAATTTATTAACCCTTGTATGGTGTTCGGGTCTGTGGGACCCATTTTCAATGTTTGCTAAAAGAAAAATGATGCGATAATTATTTTTTTCAACCTGAGACTCATTGGCCTTGGCTCATTTTCTGTGATGAACATATAAAATAACATATTTTCAGTGACTGTACACTGTACACCCCCCCTACACATTTACATTACATATGAGGTGTTTGGGTCCACTGGACCCAGGACTACGTTAAGTGTTAAATTGTACATTTCAAGCACCTCTGCTCCCACATTCCTGCACATTTTACGTAAAAGTTCTCTGCCAGTTCCTGCATCTCACAGGGATTCTGTTGATTCCCCTTTGGACTTGAAAACTCCGGCAAGGATAAGAACCTCAAAGTATGCAAATAAATGGGTTTCGTCCATCTCATTCCAGCTTTTTACGAAAACACGCTGTCCCTCCAAATTAGTGCAATCCAGAATGATTTTTGTAATGAAAAGTTCGTAAGAAGGCTTGATGTCCTGCACGAGTCACTGCTATCCGTGTCTGCCCTGGTTGCATCCTTATTACATTGGTAGCCATGCGGGGTGGCTAAAGGGCAAAAAGACCATTCAATTTCATAATTTGTTGACATCCATATGTTGGCTGCTGATGGCCTGGCCTGGATTTGGGACTGTCTACAGATTCACTTTTTACGTAGCTGGCTGATGGTCAATCACATCCTCTTCTTCAAACTCACTGTCAGACTCTGAATTGAAAGAAACATGATCTTCATATTCTCTACTCTTCCCTTCATTGACAAAGATTTTCTCTCTTCAAAAATAATTTCTAAGGCTTGTTGTATCCCGCCCTTGTTGTATATAAAATATAGATGTTTCATGCAAGACAAAGGATCTTGTAGGAAATCCCACCCGATATGCAAATTGGGGCCGGGATACAACAAATAAATAGCTTTGACAATCGGGCTCTTTATCACAATCCTTGAAGATGGCAAAAAGTTTCTCTGCTCAGAGGGCCTTAGAAATGATTTTTGAAGGGAGAGCATCCTTGGTAGATAATGAAGGGGAAGAATTTTCAGAATATGAAGATCATGTTTCTGTAGATTCAAATTCTGACAGTGAGCTTGAAGAAGAGGATGAGATTGACCATCAGCCAGCTATGAAAAAAATCCATCAGCAGTCAGGCCCAAATCCAGGCCAAACGTTTTTTCCGATCATATCTTGATTGTAATTGATGTTTCTTTGTTTTATTGCATTTTTTCACAAAAAAAACGAAAAGCACTCTTTTTCATTAAGTGATTTAACAGGGGTAAATAACAAATATTAACCATATATGCTGTTTATATTGCTTGTAATTGGGATAAAGTAAACATCTGTTAAGTATTTTTACATAAATTGTTGTAGCTGTATTGATTGAAAGACCGAATAATGCAGTGGGTCCACCAGACCCACGAACATTGGCTGAGTGACCAAAACACGAACACCATACAAGGGTTAAAATAAATTAAAGGTTTGTTTTATAGTTAGTGTAAGGTTCAGATGATCAATCAATCGATCAATCAAATTGTATTTATATAGCCTGTATTCAGAGATCACAATTTGCCCAGGAGCTTAACAGGATGCGAAATCCTCTGCTTTTCTCTTAGAGAGAGTCAAGTGTGAGGAATCATCTCCCAGGACAGACAGGGGTGAAATGTTTAATTTTTATACAAAAGGGAGCAGAAGGGTAGGGAGCAGCAAGGAATATTTCTATATCAGATATAAACATTCAGATGGAGGTTTGGGGCGGCTTTTGCGAAGGCGTGATCACCTCTGGTTATGAGGCATGTCGAGGAGCAGTTGAGTGGCTGATCTGAGCTCCCTTACTGGAGTGTGCGAACTGAGAAGTTGGGATAAGTAAGGCGGGGCCAGTCCGTTTAGATATTTAAAAGTTAATACTAAGATTTTAAATCCAGTAACTAACAGGAAGCCAGTGACGTTCTCTGTTAAGAACTGAACCAGCTTTGAGTTACCTTGATAACTGTAAATCCTGCTTTGTAGTACAGGCCCTTGGTCTCTGCTCAGTATAAACAACAGTCTCCTTAATCATTGAAGGTAATGTATTTACCCTATTATGAAGAATTGCAATATGATATAGAGCAGTATATGTTGAAGGATGAGTTTCTCATTTACTCCCACCTCTCCCAGGCGACTTTGATTTGCAACCTGCATCTGACTATAACCAAATGAAACTTTAATAACCTCAGTGAGGCCGAAGCATAGGCATAGTAGTAAGCAACATAAGGAAATATGACATCAAAAACAATACAGGTGCAAAACATAAATGAAATGACAACCAGATAAACACCAGTGGAAGGTTGAGGCAGCACAGCAAGCACAGTCAATGAAGAGCAACATGCAGTACTCCTATTAGTATCAGCGATTTTGCTGCCATCTAGTGCCAAAAGGTCCACATGCAGCACAAGAATGAAATAATCTTAATCTGTTGGTTTGCTGCAGTAGTAGTTAATATAGTGGTTGTCTCTTCTTTTGAGACTGCACACGACTGACTGAGAAGTCCAACTCAGTTCAGAGATTTGAGGAATATCCAAATAATTGAATAATTTTCTACCTGTTAGATCATTTAAGCTCATGATTTCCGGCAACGCCGCAACACTGTCACTGTTATAGATGACATTATTCATTATTTATGTTATAAAGTTAAAATTGGCTTCACATTAAAAAACAGTATTCAAATTCTACTCAGTATTGGGGATTTTGCATTAAACTCAGAAGGGCACTTGGTCCATAAGTACTTCGACCCGTCATTGACTGTTATTGTTCTGGGTTGTAATGGAGAGTTTTTACAATTTGATGTTGAATACTTTTACTTCAGTAAAGTATCTGATTACTTTGTCCACCACCAATTGGACTGTATTGAATTTTGGTTGCCATTAAATTCAGCAACCTCTAGAGAGCGCTACATGAATGCTGTATCTGCATGTTACACCAGTGAATGCTGCAACATGTAAACTAGATCTTACTCTGACAGAATTATCATTTCTAAGGTGTTACGATGGCCACATGCTTTAGTGGATCAGAGAGAAAACAAGAGAGAAAAGAACCCTTTTGTCTTCAGTGAGTCAGATATCTCTTCATATTCACAGAGCACATGATGATGAACCTCCATATTATCCTGCAAAGCAGACATTCACAGACAATAATTCCTTGATCGATAATGTGGTTGTGCAATGCAGGCTGTCGTGTATTATTTCAGAAAAAAAGTCCTTTTCATTGTGTCGATATTAAATGTATCACATTGCCATAAATACTGCGTGTTTACAAAGCGTTCCTGTGAGGAGGATCATTTGGTGTACAGTGTTAGAGGCTGCCATCTTTCTGCTTTTGGAAGAGGGTTGTCCATATACGATGTAGAGCCTTTAGGTAATGTTCTCCCATCTCAGAGATAATTGGGAGGCACACAGCTGTGGTGAGAGATACCACAGGAAGGTGAAAACAGATGGGATGGACATGGAAAGGCTGAGGTGTAAAAGAAAAAGACTGTTTCAACACAACAGTTTATCCAAGTGGTATAACACCCAAAATTAAATTAAATAAAGTGAGTGATGATTCACCAACTCATTCAATACAATTAGTAAGACATATGACATTCAGATTCAGATTATCTTCAGAACTGATATCTGCTGTCACTTGTATTAAAACAGCAGATGATCTCACCTCTGCTAGGCCATAAGCACTGAGCACCTGCTTCATTGTGGAGCTAAGCTAAACTGACCGGCTCTTGATATCTGTGACTCTGAGAAACTAAAAGTATCCCTGTAACTTTACCATATAGTTTATAGCACTAGACCAGACATGGGCAAAGTGCGGCCCGCGGGCCGTATACGGCCTGTTGGGCTTTTTAATCTGGCCTGCCGAACTTGTCCAAATATAAAAATAAAATAAAGAAATAAAGAAAATTAAATACTAACAAACTAACAATTTAGTAGCACTTAAATGGCACTAACTTAAAGCACTTTGTAGTTTTGCTTTATTTTATTTTTGAAGAAATTGTACTTTCTTGCTTCTTGTTTTTCTGGGTTTGTACCCTCAGTGTTGAATGCACTTGTTGTAAGTCGCTTTGGATAAAAGCATCAGCTACATTAAATTTGACAGAGAGTGTTGTGTATAAGGCCCTTCTGTAAAATGAGTGGATCAAGGAAACGAAAAGTGGACAATGAGTGTCGGTTGTTTAACACATGGTGGACAACAAAATACTTTTTCACTGAAGTCCAATCGAAGGCTGTATGCCTGATATGCCGAGGAACTGTCACAGTTTTCAAGTAGTACAACATCAGCCATCACTTTGCAAAGCTAATAATGCAAAATGTGGTCAGAGATCATTAGCTGAGACTGTCACACAATTGGTTGATCGCGAGTCTACAGCACCTCGTAACCTTGGCTTGATCCTCCCATCGCTACTGTAGGACTCTGGCTCCAACTACGTAAGATTGCAGTGTTCATATCTGGGATGTTTTGGCTTCATTTCTGTTTAGTGGGGGGGGAGAGGAGACAAGAGACACACATAGAGACTTTAGCTTTGCATTGCAAATTTGATCATGAGCCAATAACACAATCAAACATCGATCTATAATCCATAAATGTGAAGGTAAAGGATATTGATTGCTCCCTTATGGCTGGCTGCAGTACAGGTCATGAATCCTGCCTCCTCAATGTCGGTGGATGGGACATGGACTAAATTCTAAATCTAAGTCCACATCAAATACATACTTCAAAGAGAGCTTCTAATGTAGATTTTTTTAATGGAAATGATGTCAGTTCAAGTGCTCCTTCTTATAACTGAAGGTGTCTTACAACTGCATTCCCCTGAATTTCTGATATATTTAGTCAAATTTTGAAGATTAGTTTCATTGTTGTCATGTTACCCTGAGTACTTTTTGTTAGGGGGCATTTTCATATCCTTCAGAAAAATAGGAACTTAGAGAGTAAGAGGAAGTATGGAAGAGAGTCCTATTCCCAGTATTTTGATGATTTTCCCCAAAATGTCAGAAATCCTTCACATATTCTTAGTGATTGTAAGTTTGTGTAAGAAAACATGCATTCGCCTCATTTTGACAATCAAAAGATAAAAGATGGGACACAACAGCAATCATGTTGCTTTACCTTTATTATAGACATTTGATACTTGTTGCCGTCACATATGCTGTTGTCTGACTGTTTGAGAGAACATAGTCAAAAGAAATGTGATCTTTACCATTGCTTGCAGAGATTATGGGTTTTATTTAATAACAGTAAAACACATACAGTAAAGGGTGAATTTTCTGTATTTTGCATCAGCATTTTTGTTAGCAGCTATAGAACCTGTTGATTCTCATGATGTCCAAGGAGGACATGCCCTGCCTCTGGCCGATCCGGACGTTGGAGTTGGGGATGGGGGTGATGGTGTCCCTCCCCCGTTGGATGGCGAAGGCTGTTCTTCCGTAGTGCATGATGGAGGAGTAGTCGTAGGGAGTGTTCAGGTTGTTGGTGTCCTTCTTGTAGAAGTTGTAGGCCATCCCCTGGTTGATGTTCCCCCAGTTGATCCTGACATATCTGTCGCGGTCGCTCCTGGTCTGCTCGTGGTTGAAGCCCAGAGCGTGGTTGATCTCATGCTGGATGATTCCGTTTTGGACACAGCCCCCCCTGTTGAGAGAGAGCACCTGTCTGCCTCCCACTCTGCCCAGAGAGGAGAAACATCCGCCTCTGTTCTCAATGCTGATGTAGTCGCGTTGGTTCTGACGGGGGACGAAGCGGATGCAGGTCCTTCTTTGGAAGGCTTTCATGGCACGGTCGATCTTCTGCCTCTCCATGCTGCTGAACTCTCTGCTCAGGGTGAAGGGGATCACCACCTGACCGTTTGAGGCTTTCCTCCACAGGCACTTCTGAGACCAGCACTTCATGGCGTTCCGGGTTCTCGGAGCGACCAGGTCTCCTTCCAGCAGGATCTCATCTGTGGCATTGTTTGAGGTCAGAATCCCGGTGGTGATGTCCATGGTGCCCTCGGGAACTTCTTCTTCAATTTCCTCCTCATGTATCTCATCTATGGCGTTGTTTGAGGCCAGAATCCTGGTTGAAATATCCATGGTGTTCTTAGGAACGTCTTCTTCCATTACCTCCTCCTGGAGAGGATGAGCCTGTGAGAGGCCGAGCAAGAGCAGCAGCAGCAGGCTGACACTGGGAGTCATCTTCAGGGTGGGTGTGGAGGCTGTGGAGCTTCTGTGGAGAGGAGAGACTCCTGATGCTTTATGTTTGACTCAGTGCTGTCCAGGCTCTTTATACTCTCCTCTACAGGTGTGTCTGCAGGATTATTATGGGCTGGGGTCCAAACTGTTAGGCCTAAATAAACTTTCGAAGGAACGACTCCACGGACAAACCCAGTGTTTCAACATAGTTTGTTATCTCTGGTCAGTAGGTAGATCAACACATGTGACACTTTTAAAAGCTTTATACTTGTTGAAGAATCAACTTGTATCAATAACATATGCTATTATTTTAGAAGAAGCATGACAAATTTGAACTGAGTGATAAATATTTGTATTCTCATTGAGACGACCTTTGGCACAAACTGAATCTCTTACGTTCTTCTTACACAGACACCATCTATATTTTGATGCAATCGAAATGAAATCACTTTAAAGAGGCAGGCTACCGGATGTTAATTCACCATAAAGTTAAAACAAAAAATCCCTGTAGAAAAATTGTAAAAGTGGCTCCGTCATTGTTTCATGGTCAGGTGAGCACTGTCCTTTTAGGATTAAAACGAACTATGTAGAAATAAAGCACTAGGAGTCAAAGAAGCTTTGAACTTGAATGATGACTTGACAAAATATAAACAAACAGGCAAAAACGCAGAAGGGAAGTTAAGTAGTCTCAGATTGTCCTTCTTTTATTACACTTGAGTCACAGAGCTAAACAGTCGAGTTCTAAAAAAGTGGCATTAGCATAGTTCATAAATTCTGTCCCTTCCATGTTAGTGGATGGAACGAGGACAAAAACTAAAAAGGCAAAGTACACATCAAATGTATATTTCTCAAAGATTCTTTATATATTTTATATTAAACAATGCTAATGATGCTATAGAAAATGTGGTCAGAGATCATTAGCTGAGACTGACACACAATTGGTTGAGCGCGAGTCTGCAGGACCTCAGTACCTTGGCTTGATCCTCCAATCGCTATTGTCAGACTCTGGCTCCAACTACGTAAGATTGCAGTGTTCATATCTGGGATGTTTTGGCTTTATTTCTGGTTAGTGGGGGGGAAGAGTAGACAAGTGGTTTTCTTTATACAGGGTTTATAAAGAGAACTTTTAATAATTAAAAAAAAAGATTGAAGTCAATCAACTGTCCAGATGTTGAGGAGCTCCAAAGGATTAGGGGGTTGTTTGACTATCTGAAGGTGCAATAGTAAAGATCAGGGAAACTTTAGTGATCTTACACACGTTTTATTTTTTTGTCTTCATGCAGTGCTGAAGCCTGCACACTATTGGGTTTGATAGGATATGGGAAAATGATGAGCTGATGTTAGGGACTGTGTCAAAAAAGCATGCAAAATGTCCCAAACAGTTTTTTGAATTGTCTCTATTTTCTTTAGATGCACAGACACACATAGAGACTTTATCTTTGCATTGCAAATTTGGTCATGAGCCAATAACACAATCAAACATCGATCTATAATCCATAAATGTGAAGGTAAAGGATATTGATTGCTCCCTTATGGCTGGCTGCAGTACAGGTCATGAATCCTGCCTCCTCAATGTCGGTGGATGGGACATGGACTAAATTCTAAATCTAAGTCCACATCAAATACATTTTTTCAAAGAGAGCTTATGATGTAGATATTTGTAATAGCAATGATGTCAGTTCAAGTGCTCCTTCACAGTAAGATTGGTTCTAATTAGTTATTTGATGCTTTGAAAACATGGGAAAACTTGACAGCTGACACTGACTCACGATGTGGTGATGAAATGTATAAGATGGACCTCGATACTGCGGTTCCATCCCTCAAGCGCTACTGCATAGACTCTAGTTCCAAATGATGTCATCATCGCAAAGTTGTGGTGTTTGTATAATAAATATTTTCGTTTAATTTCTGGAAAGAGAAAGGAAGTGGAGATGCATCCTCTGTCTTTAGTCTATGATCAATTACTGGAAATTTATACTGACGCACAAATTTCAATTCCGGATATTTTGTTTGTGATGAAAGAATTTTTCAGTCAAATGTGTTTTTGTGTCTTATAACTGCATTCCCCTGAATTTCTGATATATTTAGTCAAATTTTGAAGATTAGTTTCATTGTTGTCATGTTACCCTGAGTACTTTTTGTTAGGGGGCATTTTCATATCCTTCAGAAAAATGGGACCTTAGAGAGTAAGAGGAAGTATGGAAGAGAGTCCTATTCCCAGTATTTTGATGATTTTCCCCAAAATGTCAGAAGTCCTTCACATATTCTTAGTGATTGTAAGTTTGTGTAAGAAAAAATGCATTCGCCTCATTTTGACAATCAAAAGATAAAAGATGGGACACAACAGCAATCATGTTGCTTTACCTTTATTATAGACATTTGATACTTGTTGCCGTCACATATGCTGTTGTCTGACTGTTTGAGAGAACATAGTCAAAAGAAATGTGATCTTTACCATTGCTTGCAGAGATTATGGGTTTTATTTAATAACAGTAAAACACATACAGTAAAGGGTGAATTTTCTGTATTTTGCATCAGCATTTTTGTTAGCAGCTATAGAACCTGTTGATTCT
Organism: Platichthys flesus; assembly: GCF_949316205.1. NCBI lineage: Eukaryota > Metazoa > Chordata > Actinopteri > Pleuronectiformes > Pleuronectidae > Platichthys > Platichthys flesus. The sequence goes on along the minus strand of NC_084945.1, from coordinate 26,213,374 downwards.
CATGATGTCCAAGGAGGACATGCCCTGCCTCTGGCCGATCCGGACGTTGGAGTTGGGGATGGGGGTGATGGTGTCCCTCCCCCGTTGGATGGCGAAGGCTGTTCTTCCGTAGTGCATGATGGAGGAGTAGTCGTAGGGAGTGTTCAGGTTGTTGGTGTCCTTCTTGTAGAAGTTGTAGGCCATCCCCTGGTTGATGTTCCCCCAGTTGATCCTGACATATCTGTCGCGGTCGCTCCTGGTCTGCTCGTGGTTGAAGCCCAGAGCGTGGTTGATCTCATGCTGGATGATTCCGTTTTGGACACAGCCCCCCCTGTTGAGAGAGAGCACCTGTCTGCCTCCCACTCTGCCCAGAGAGGAGAAACATCCGCCTCTGTTCTCAATGCTGATGTAGTCGCGCTGGTTCTGACGGGGGACGAAGCGGATGCAGGTCCTTCTTTGGAAGGCTTTCATGGCACGGTCGATCTTCTGCCTCTCCATGCTGCTGAACTCTCTGCTCAGGGTGAAGGGGATCACCACCTGACCGTTTGAGGCTTTCCTCCACAGGCACTTCTGAGACCAGCACTTCATGGCGTTCCGGGTTCTCGGAGCGACCAGGTCTCCTTCCAGCAGGATCTCATCTGTGGCATTGTTTGAGGTCAGAATCCCGGTGGTGATGTCCATGGTGCCCTCGGGAACTTCTTCTTCAATTTCCTCCTCATGTATCTCATCTATGGCGTTGTTTGAGGCCAGAATCCTGGTTGAAATATCCATGGTGTTCTCAGGAACGTCTTCTTCCATTACCTCCTCCTGGAGAGGATGAGCCTGTGAGAGGCCGAGCAAGAGCAGCAGCAGCAGGCTGACACTGGGAGTCATCTTCAGGGTGGGTGTGGAGGCTGTGGAGCTTCTGTGGAGAGGAGAGACTCCTGATGCTTTATGTTTGACTCAGTGCTGTCCAGGCTCTTTATACTCTCCTCTACAGGTGTGTCTGCAGGATTATTATGGGCTGGGGTCCAAACTGTTAGGCCTAAATAAACTTTCGAAGGAACGACTCCACGGACAAACCCAGTGTTTCAACATAGTTTGTTATCTCTGGTCAGTAGGTAGATCAACACATGTGACACTTTTAAAAGCTTTATACTTGTTGAAGAATCAACTTGTATCAATAACATATGCTATTATTTTAGAAGAAGCATGACAAATTTGAACTGAGTGATAAATATTTGTATTCTCATTGAGACGACCTTTGGCACAAACTGAATCTCTTACGTTCTTCTTACACAGACACCATCTATATTTTGATGCAATCGAAATGAAATCACTTTAAAGAGGCAGGCTACCGGATGTTAATTCACCATAAAGTTAAAACAAAAAATCCCTGTAGAAAAATTGTAAAAGTGGCTCCGTCATTGTTTCATGGTCAGGTGAGCACTGTCCTTTTAGGATTAAAACGAACTATGTAGAAATAAAGCACTAGGAGTCAAAGAAGCTTTGAACTTGAATGATGACTTGACAAAATATAAACAAACAGGCAAAAACGCAGAAGGGAAGTTAAGTAGTCTCAGATTGTCCTTCTTTTATTACACTTGAGTCACAGAGCTAAACAGTCGAGTTCTAAAAAAGTGGCATTAGCATAGTTCATAAATTCTGTCCCTTCCATGTTAGTGGATGGAACGAGGACAAAAACTAAAAAGGCAAAGTACACATCAAATGTATATTTCTCAAAGATTCTTTATATATTTTATATTAAACAATGCTAATGATGCTATAGAAAATGTGGTCAGAGATCATTAGCTGAGACTGACACACAATTGGTGTGTGTCAGTCAGACACACACCAATTGTGTACTGAGGTCCTGCAGAGGTCTGCAGGACCTCAGTACCTTGGCTTGATCCTCCAATCGCTATTGTCAGACTCTGGCTCCAACTACGTAATATTGCAGTGTTCATATCTGGGATGTTTTGGCTTTATTTCTGGTTAGTGGGGGGGAAGAGTAGACAAGTGGTTTTCTTTATACAGGGTTTATAAAGAGAACTATTAATAATTAAAAAAAAAGATTGAAGTCAATCAACTGTCCAGATGTTGAGGAGCTCCAAAGGATTAGGGGGTTGTTTGACTATCTGAAGGTGCAATGGTAAAGATCAGGGGAACTTCAGTGATCTTTCACACGTGTTATTTTTTTGTCTTCATGCAGTGCTGAAGCCTGCACACTATTGGGTTTGATAGGATATGGGAAAATGATGAGCTGATGTTAGGGACTGTGTCAAAAAAGCATGCAAAATGTCCCAAACAGTTTTTTGAATCGTCTCTATTTTCTTTAGATGCACAGACGCACATAGAGACTTTATCTTTGCATTGCAAATTTGATCATGAGCCAATAACACAATCAAACATCGATCTATAATCCATAAATGTGAAGGTAAAGGATATTGATTGCTCCCTTATGGCTGGCTGCAGTACAGGTCATGAATCCTGCCTCCTCAATGTCGGTGGATGGGACATGGACTAAATTCTACATCTAAGTCCACATCAAATACATTTTTTCAAAGAGAGCTTATGATGTAGATATTTGTAATGGCAATGATGTCAGTTCAAGTGCTCCTTCACAGTAAGATTGGTTCTAATTAGTTATTTGATGCTATGAAAACATGGGAAACTTGACAGCTGACACTGACTCACGATGTGGTGATGAAATGTATAAGATGGACCTCGATACTGCGGTTCCATCCCTCAAGCGCTACTGCATAGACTCTAGTTCCAAATGATGTCATCATCGCAAAGTTGTGGTGTTTGTATAATAAATATTTTCGTTTAATTTCTGGAAAGAGAAAGGAAGTGGAGATGCATCCTCTGTCTTTAGTCTATGATCAATTACTGGAAATTTATACTGACGCACAAATTTCAATTCCGGATATTATGTTTGTGATGAAGGAATTTTTCAGTTAAATGTGTTCTTGTGTCTTATAACTGCATTCCCCTGAATTTCTGATATATTTAGTCAAATTTTGAAGATTAGTTTCATTGTTGTCATGTTACCCTGAGTACTTTTTGTTAGGGGGCATTTTCATATCCTTCAGAAAAATGGGACCTTAGAGAGTAAGAGGAAGTATGGAAGAGAGTCCTATTCCCAGTATTTTGATGATTTTCCCCAAAATGTCAGAAGTCCTTCACATATTCTTAGTGATTGTAAGTTTGTGTAAGAAAAAATGCATTCGCTCCATTTTGACAATCAAAAGATAAAAGATGGGACACAACAGCAATCATGTTGCTTTACCTTTATTATAGACATTTGATACTTGTTGCCGTCACATATGCTGTTGTCTGACTGTTTGAGAGAACATAGTCAAAAGAAATGTGATCTTTACCATTGCTTGCAGAGATTATGGGTTTTATTTAATAACAGTAAAGCACATACAGTAAAGGGTGAATTTTCTGTATTTTGCATCAGCATTTTTGTTAGCAGCTATAGAACCTGTTGATTCTCATGATGTCCAAGGAGGACATGCCCTGCCTCTGGCCGATCCGGACGTTGGAGTTGGGGATGGGGGTGATGGTGTCCCTCCCCCGTTGGATGGCGAAGGCTGTTCTTCCGTAGTGCATGATGGAGGAGTAGTCGTAGGGAGTGTTCAGGTTGTTGGTGTCCTTCTTGTAGAAGTTGTAGGCCATCCCCTGGTTGATGTTCCCCCAGTTGATCCTGACATATCTGTCGCGGTCGCTCCTGGTCTGCTCGTGGTTGAAGCCCAGAGCGTGGTTGATCTCATGCTGGATGATTCCGTTTTGGACACAGCCCCCCCTGTTGAGAGAGAGCACCTGTCTGCCTCCCACTCTGCCCAGAGAGGAGAAACATCCGCCTCTGTTCTCAATGCTGATGTAGTCGCGCTGGTTCTGACGGGGGACGAAGCGGATGCAGGTCCTTCTTTGGAAGGCTTTCATGGCACGGTCGATCTTCTGCCTCTCCATGCTGCTGAACTCTCTGCTCAGGGTGAAGGGGATCACCACCTGACCGTTTGAGGCTTTCCTCCACAGGCACTTCTGAGACCAGCACTTCATGGCGTTCCGGGTTCTCGGAGCGACCAGGTCTCCTTCCAGCAGGATCTCATCTGTGGCATTGTTTGAGGTCAGAATCCCGGTGGTGATGTCCATGGTGCCCTCGGGAACTTCTTCTTCAATTTCCTCCTCATGTATCTCATCTATGGCGTTGTTTGAGGCCAGAATCCTGGTTGAAATATCCATGGTGTTCTCAGGAACGTCTTCTTCCATTACCTCCTCCTGGAGAGGATGAGCCTGTGAGAGGCCGAGCAAGAGCAGCAGCAGCAGGCTGACACTGGGAGTCATCTTCAGGGTGGGTGTGGAGGCTGTGGAGCTTCTGTGGAGAGGAGAGACTCCTGATGCTTTATGTTTGACTCAGTGCTGTCCAGGCTCTTTATACTCTCCTCTACAGGTGTGTCTGCAGGATTATTATGGGCTGGGGTCCAAACTGTTAGGCCTAAATAAACTTTCGAAGGAACGACTCCACGGACAAACCCAGTGTTTCAACATAGTTTGTTATCTCTGGTCAGTAGGTAGATCAACACATGTGACACTTTTAAAAGCTTTATACTTGTTGAAGAATCAACTAGTATCAATAACATATGCTATTATTTTAGAAGAAGCATGACAAATTTGAACTGAGTGATAAATATTTGTATTCTCATTGAGACGACCTTTGGCACAAACTGAATCTCTTACGTTCTTCTTACACAGACACCATCTATATTTTGATGCAATCGAAATGAAATCACTTTAAAGAGGCAGGCTACCGGATGTTTATTCACCATAAAGTTAAAACAAAAAATCCCTGTAGAAAAATTGTAAAAGTGGCTCCGTCATTGTTTCATGGTCAGGTGAGCACTGTCCTTTTAGGATTAAAACGAACTATGTAGAAATAAAGCACTAGGAGTCAAAGAAGCTTTGAACTTGAATGATGACTTGACAAAATATAAACAAACAGGCAAAAACGCAGAAGGGAAGTTAAGTAGTCTCAGATTGTCCTTCTTTTATTACACTTGAGTCACAGAGCTAAACAGTCGAGTTCTAAAAAAGTGGCATTAGCATAGTTCATAAATTCTGTCCCTTCCATGTTAGTGGATGGAACGAGGACAAAAACTAAAAAGGCAAAGTACACATCAAATGTATATTTCTCAAAGATTCTTTATATATTTTATATTAAAAAATGCTAATGATGCTATAGAAAATGTGTTCAGAGATCATTAGCTGAGACTGACACACAATTGGTTGAGCGCGAGTCTGCAGGACCTCAGTACCTTGGCTTGATCCTCCAATCGCTATTGTCAGACTCTGGCTCCAACTACGTAAGATTGCAGTGTTCATATCTGGGATGTTTTGGCTTTATTTCTGGTTAGTGGGGGGGAAGAGTAGACAAGTGGTTTTCTTTATACAGGGTTTATAAAGAGAACTATTAATAATTAAAAAAAAAGATTGAAGTCAATCAACTGTCCAGATGTTGAGGAGCTCCAAAGGATTAGGGGGTTGTTTGACTATCTGAAGGTGCAATAGTAAAGATCAGGGGAACTTTAGTGATCTTACACACGTGTTATTTTTTTGTCTTCATGCAGTGCTGAAGCCTGCACACTATTGGGTTTGATAGGATATGGGAAAATGATGAGCTGATGTTAGGGACTGTGTCAAAAAAGCATGCAAAATGTCCCAAACAGTTTTTTGAATTGTCTCTATTTTCTTTAGATGCACAGACACACATAGAGACTTTATCTTTGCATTGCAAATTTGGTCATGAGCCAATAACACAATCAAACATCGATCTATAATCCATAAATGTGAAGGTAAAGGATATTGATTGCTCCCTTATGGCTGGCTGCAGTACAGGTCATGAATCCTGCCTCCTCAATGTCGGTGGATGGGACATGGACTAAATTCTAAATCTAAGTCCACATCAAATACATTTTTTCAAAGAGAGCTTATGATGTAGATATTTGTAATGGCAATGATGTCAGTTCAAGTGCTCCTTCACAGTAAGATTGGTTCTAATTAGTTATTTGATGCTTTGAAAACATGGGAAAACTTGACAGCTGACACTGACTCACGATGTGGTGATGAAATGTATAAGATGGACCTCGATACTGCAGTTCCATCCCTCAAGCGCTACTGCATAGACTCTAGTTCCAAATGATGTCATCATCGCAAAGTTGTGGTGTTTGTATAATAAATATTTTCGTTTAATTTCTGGAAAGAGAAAGGAAGTGGAGATGCATCCTCTGTCTTTAGTCTATGATCAATTACTGGAAATTTATACTGACGCACAAATTTCAATTCCGGATATTTTGTTTGTGATGAAAGAATTTTTCAGTCAAATGTGTTTTTGTGTCTTATAACTGCATTCCCCTGAATTTCTGATATATTTAGTCAAATTTTGAAGATTAGTTTCATTGTTGTCATGTTACCCTGAGTACTTTTTGTTAGGGGGCATTTTCATATCCTTCAGAAAAATGGGACCTTAGAGAGTAAGAGGAAGTATGGAAGAGAGTCCTATTCCCAGTATTTTGATGATTTTCCCCAAAATGTCAGAAGTCCTTCACATATTCTTAGTGATTGTAAGTTTGTGTAAGAAAACATGCATTCGCCTCATTTTGACAATCAAAAGATAAAAGATGGGACACAACAGCAATCATGTTGCTTTACCTTTATTATAGACATTTGATACTTGTTGCCGTCACATATGCTGTTGTCTGACTGTTTGAGAGAACATAGTCAAAAGAAATGTGATCTTTACCATTGCTTGCAGAGATTGTGGGTTTTATTTAATAACAGTAAAACACATACAGTAAAGGGTGAATTTTCTGTATTTTGCATCAGCATTTTTGTTAGCAGCTATAGAACCTGTTGATTCTCATGATGTCCAAGGAGGACATGCCCTGCCTCTGGCCGATCCGGACGTTGGAGTTGGGGATGGGGGTGATGGTGTCCCTCCCCCGTTGGATGGCGAAGGCTGTTCTTCCGTAGTGCATGATGGAGGAGTAGTCGTAGGGAGTGTTCAGGTTGTTGGTGTCCTTCTTGTAGAAGTTGTAGGCCATCCCCTGGTTGATGTTCCCCCAGTTGATCCTGACATATCTGTCGCGGTCGCTCCTGGTCTGCTCGTGGTTGAAGCCCAGAGCGTGGTTGATCTCATGCTGGATGATTCCGTTTTGGACACAGCCCCCCCTGTTGAGAGAGAGCACCTGTCTGCCTCCCACTCTGCCCAGAGAGGAGAAACATCCGCCTCTGTTCTCAATGCTGATGTAGTCGCGCTGGTTCTGACGGGGGACGAAGCGGATGCAGGTCCTTCTTTGGAAGGCTTTCATGGCACGGTCGATCTTCTGCCTCTCCATGCTGCTGAACTCTCTGCTCAGGGTGAAGGGGATCACCACCTGACCGTTTGAGGCTTTCCTCCACAGGCACTTCTGAGACCAGCACTTCATGGCGTTCCGGGTTCTCGGAGCGACCAGGTCTCCTTCCAGCAGGATCTCATCTGTGGCATTGTTTGAGGTCAGAATCCCGGTGGTGATGTCCATGGTGCCCTCGGGAACTTCTTCTTCAATTTCCTCCTCATGTATCTCATCTATGGCGTTGTTTGAGGCCAGAATCCTGGTTGAAATATCCATGGTGTTCTTAGGAACGTCTTCTTCCATTACCTCCTCCTGGAGAGGATGAGCCTGTGAGAGGCCGAGCAAGAGCAGCAGCAGCAGGCTGACACTGGGAGTCATCTTCAGGGTGGGTGTGGAGGCTGTGGAGCTTCTGTGGAGAGGAGAGACTCCTGATGCTTTATGTTTGACTCAGTGCTGTCCAGGCTCTTTATACTCTCCTCTACAGGTGTGTCTGCAGGATTATTATGGGCTGGGGTCCAAACTGTTAGGCCTAAATAAACTTTCGAAGGAACGACTCCACGGACAAACCCAGTGTTTCAACATAGTTTGTTATCTCTGGTCAGTAGGTAGATCAACACATGTGACACTTTTAAAAGCTTTATACTTGTTGAAGAATCAACTTGTATCAATAACATATGCTATTATTTTAGAAGAAGCATGACAAATTTGAACTGAGTGATAAATATTTGTATTCTCATTGAGACGACCTTTGGCACAAACTGAATCTCTTACGTTCTTCTTACACAGACACCATCTATATTTTGATGCAATCGAAATGAAATCACTTTAAAGAGGCAGGCTACCGGATGTTAATTCACCATAAAGTTAAAACAAAAAATCCCTGTAGAAAAATTGTAAAAGTGGCTCCGTCATTGTTTCATGGTCAGGTGAGCACTGTCCTTTTAGGATTAAAACGAACTATGTAGAAATAAAGCACTAGGAGTCAAAGAAGCTTTGAACTTGAATGATGACTTGACAAAATATAAACAAACAGGCAAAAACGCAGAAGGGAAGTTAAGTAGTCTCAGATTGTCCTTCTTTTATTACACTTGAGTCACAGAGCTAAACAGTCGAGTTCTAAAAAAGTGGCATTAGCATAGTTCATAAATTCTGTCCCTTCCATGTTAGTGGATGGAACGAGGACAAAAACTAAAAAGGCAAAGTACACATCAAATGTATATTTCTCAAAGATTCTTTATATATTTTATATTAAACAATGCTAATGATGCTATAGAAAATGTGGTCAGAGATCATTAGCTGAGACTGACACACAATTGGTTGAGCGCGAGTCTGCAGGACCTCAGTACCTTGGCTTGATCCTCCAATCGCTATTGTCAGACTCTGGCTCCAACTACGTAAGATTGCAGTGTTCATATCTGGGATGTTTTGGCTTTATTTCTGGTTAGTGGGGGGGAAGAGTAGACAAGTGGTTTTCTTTATACAGGGTTTATAAAGAGAACTATTAATAATTAAAAAAAAAGATTGAAGTCAATCAACTGTCCAGATGTTGAGGAGCTCCAAAGGATTAGGGGGTTGTTTGACTATCTGAAGGTGCAATAGTAAAGATCAGGGGAACTTTAGTGATCTTACACACGTGTTATTTTTTTGTCTTCATGCAGTGCTGAAGCCTGCACACTATTGGGTTTGATAGGATATGGGAAAATGATGAGCTGATGTTAGGGACTGTGTCAAAAAAGCATGCAAAATGTCCCAAACAGTTTTTTGAATTGTCTCTATTTTCTTTAGATGCACAGACACACATAGAGACTTTATCTTTGCATTGCAAATTTGGTCATGAGCCAATAACACAATCAAACATCGATCTATAATCCATAAATGTGAAGGTAAAGGATATTGATTGCTCCCTTATGGCTGGCTGCAGTACAGGTCATGAATCCTGCCTCCTCAATGTCGGTGGATGGGACATGGACTAAATTCTAAATCTAAGTCCACATCAAATACATTTTTTCAAAGAGAGCTTATGATGTAGATATTTGTAATAGCAATGATGTCAGTTCAAGTGCTCCTTCACAGTAAGATTGGTTCTAAATAGTTATTTGATGCTTTGAAAACATGGGAAAACTTGACAGCTGACACTGACTCACGATGTGGTGATGAAATGTATAAGATGGACCTCGATACTGCGGTTCCATCCCTCAAGCGCTACTGCATAGACTCTAGTTCCAAATGATGTCATCATCGCAAAGTTGTGGTGTTTGTATAATAAATATTTTCGTTTAATTTCTGGAAAGAGAAAGGAAGTGGAGATGCATCCTCTGTCTTTAGTCTATGATCAATTACTGGAAATTTATACTGACGCACAAATTTCAATTCCGGATATTTTGTTTGTGATGAAAGAATTTTACAGTCAAATGTGTTTTTGTGTCTTATAACTGCATTCCCCTGAATTTCTGATATATTTAGTCAAATTTTGAAGATTAGTTTCATTGTTGTCATGTTACCCTGAGTACTTTTTGTTAGGGGGCATTTTCATATCCTTCAGAAAAATGGGACCTTAGAGAGTAAGAGGAAGTATGGAAGAGAGTCCTATTCCCAGTATTTTGATGATTTTCCCCAAAATGTCAGAAGTCCTTCACATATTCTTAGTGATTGTAAGTTTGTGTAAGAAAACATGCATTCGCCTCATTTTGACAATCAAAAGATAAAAGATGGGACACAACAGCAATCATGTTGCTTTACCTTTATTATAGACATTTGATACTTGTTGCCGTCACATATGCTGTTGTCTGACTGTTTGAGAGAACATAGTCAAAAGAAATGTGATCTTTACCATTGCTTGCAGAGATTATGGGTTTTATTTAATAACAGTAAAACACATACAGTAAAGGGTGAATTTTCTGTATTTTGCATCAGCATTTTTGTTAGCAGCTATAGAACCTGTTGATTCTCATGATGTCCAAGGAGGACATGCCCTGCCTCTGGCCGATCCGGACGTTGGAGTTGGGGATGGGGGTGATGGTGTCCCTCCCCCGTTGGATGGCGAAGGCTGTTCTTCCGTAGTGCATGATGGAGGAGTAGTCGTAGGGAGTGTTCAGGTTGTTGGTGTCCTTCTTGTAGAAGTTGTAGGCCATCCCCTGGTTGATGTTCCCCCAGTTGATCCTGACATATCTGTCGCGGTCGCTCCTGGTCTGCTCGTGGTTGAAGCCCAGAGCGTGGTTGATCTCATGCTGGATGATTCCGTTTTGGACACAGCCCCCCCTGTTGAGAGAGAGCACCTGTCTGCCTCCCACTCTGCCCAGAGAGGAGAAACATCCGCCTCTGTTCTCAATGCTGATGTAGTCGCGCTGGTTCTGACGGGGGACGAAGCGGATGCAGGTCCTTCTTTGGAAGGCTTTCATGGCACGGTCGATCTTCTGCCTCTCCATGCTGCTGAACTCTCTGCTCAGGGTGAAGGGGATCACCACCTGACCGTTTGAGGCTTTCCTCCACAGGCACTTCTGAGACCAGCACTTCATGGCGTTCCGGGTTCTCGGAGCGACCAGGTCTCCTTCCAGCAGGATCTCATCTGTGGCATTGTTTGAGGTCAGAATCCCGGTGGTGATGTCCATGGTGCCCTCGGGAACTTCTTCTTCAATTTCCTCCTCATGTATCTCATCTATGGCGTTGTTTGAGGCCAGAATCCTGGTTGAAATATCCATGGTGTTCTCAGGAACGTCTTCTTCCATTACCTCCTCCTGGAGAGGATGAGCCTGTGAGAGGCCGAGCAAGAGCAGCAGCAGCAGGCTGACACTGGGAGTCATCTTCAGGGTGGGTGTGGAGGCTGTGGAGCTTCTGTGGAGAGGAGAGACTCCTGATGCTTTATGTTTGACTCAGTGCTGTCCAGGCTCTTTATACTCTCCTCTACAGGTGTGTCTGCAGGATTATTATGGGCTGGGGTCCAAACTGTTAGGCCTAAATAAACTTTCGAAGGAACGACTCCACGGACAAACCCAGTGTTTCAACATAGTTTGTTATCTCTGGTCAGTAGGTAGATCAACACATGTGACACTTTTAAAAGCTTTATACTTGTTGAAGAATCAACTTGTATCAATAACATATGCTATTATTTTAGAAGAAGCATGACAAATTTGAACTGAGTGATAAATATTTGTATTCTCATTGAGACGACCTTTGGCACAAACTGAATCTCTTACGTTCTTCTTACACAGACACCATCTATATTTTGATGCAATCGAAATGAAATCACTTTAAAGAGGCAGGCTACCGGATGTTAATTCACCATAAAGTTAAAACAAAAAATCCCTGTAGAAAAATTGTAAAAGTGGCTCCGTCATTGTTTCATGGTCAGGTGAGCACTGTCCTTTTAGGATTAAAACGAACTATGTAGAAATAAAGCACTAGGAGTCAAAGAAGCTTTGAACTTGAATGATGACTTGACAAAATATAAACAAACAGGCAAAAACGCAGAAGGGAAGTTAAGTAGTCTCAGATTGTCCTTCTTTTATTACACTTGAGTCACAGAGCTAAACAGTCGAGTTCTAAAAAAGTGGCATTAGCATAGTTCATAAATTCTGTCCCTTCCATGTTAGTGGATGGAACGAGGACAAAAACTAAAAAGGCAAAGTACACATCAAATGTATATTTCTCAAAGATTCTTTATATATTTTATATTAAACAATGCTAATGATGCTATAGAAAATGTGGTCAGAGATCATTAGCTGAGACTGACACACAATTGGTTGAGCGCGAGTCTGCAGGACCTCAGTACCTTGGCTTGATCCTCCAATCGCTATTGTCAGACTCTGGCTCCAACTACGTAAGATTGCAGTGTTCATATCTGGGATGTTTTGGCTTTATTTCTGGTTAGTGGGGGGGAAGAGTAGACAAGTGGTTTTCTTTATACAGGGTTTATAAAGAGAACTATTAATAATTAAAAAAAAAGATTGAAGTCAATCAACTGTCCAGATGTTGAGGAGCTCCAAAGGATTAGGGGGTTGTTTGACTATCTGAAGGTGCAATAGTAAAGATCAGGGGAACTTTAGTGATCTTACACACGGGTTATTTTTTTGTCTTCATGCAGTGCTGAAGCCTGCACACTATTGGGTTTGATAGGATATGGGAAAATGATGAGCTGATGTTAGGGACTGTGTCAAAAAAGCATGCAAAATGTCCCAAACAGTTTTTTGAATTGTCTCTATTTTCTTTAGATGCACAGACACACATAGAGACTTTATCTTTGCATTGCAAATTTGGTCATGAGCCAATAAAACAATCAAACATCGATCTATAATCCATAAATGTGAAGGTAAAGGATATTGATTGCTCCCTTATGGCTGGCTGCAGTACAGGTCATGAATCCTGCCTCCTCAATGTCGGTGGATGGGACATGGACTAAATTCTAAATCTAAGTCCACATCAAATACATTTTTTCAAAGAGAGCTTATGATGTAGATATTTGTAATAGCAATGATGTCAGTTCAAGTGCTCCTTCACAGTAAGATTGGTTGTAATTAGTTATTTGATGCTTTGAAAACATGGGAAAACTTGACAGCTGACACTGACTCACGATGTGGTGATGAAATGTATAAGATGGACCTCGATACTGCGGTTCCATCCCTCAAGCGCTACTGCATAGACTCTAGTTCCAAATGATGTCATCATCGCAAAGTTGTGGTGTTTGTATAATAAATATTTTCGTTTAATTTCTGGAAAGAGAAAGGAAGTGGAGATGCATCCTCTGTCTTTAGTCTATGATCAATTACTGGAAATTTATACTGACGCACAAATTTCAATTCCGGATATTTTGTTTGTGATGAAAGAATTTTTCAGTCAAATGTGTTTTTGTGTCTTATAACTGCATTCCCCTGAATTTCTGATATATTTAGTCAAATTTTGAAGATTAGTTTCATTGTTGTCATGTTACCCTGAGTACTTTTTGTTAGGGGGCATTTTCATATCCTTCAGAAAAATGGGACCTTAGAGAGTAAGAGGAAGTATGGAAGAGAGTCCTATTCCCAGTATTTTGATGATTTTCCCCAAAATGTCAGAAGTCCTTCACATATTCTTAGTGATTGTAAGTTTGTGTAAGAAAACATGCATTCGCCTCATTTTGACAATCAAAAGATAAAAGATGGGACACAACAGCAATCATGTTGCTTTACCTTTATTATAGACATTTGATACTTGTTGCCGTCACATATGCTGTTGTCTGACTGTTTGAGAGAACATAGTCAAAAGAAATGTGATCTTTACCATTGCTTGCAGAGATTATGGGTTTTATTTAATAACAGTAAAACACATACAGTAAAGGGTGAATTTTCTGTATTTTGCATCAGCATTTTTGTTAGCAGCTATAGAACCTGTTGATTCTCATGATGTCCAAGGAGGACATGCCCTGCCTCTGGCCGATCCGGACGTTGGAGTTGGGGATGGGGGTGATGGTGTCCCTCCCCCGTTGGATGGCGAAGGCTGTTCTTCCGTAGTGCATGATGGAGGAGTAGTCGTAGGGAGTGTTCAGGTTGTTGGTGTCCTTCTTGTAGAAGTTGTAGGCCATCCCCTGGTTGATGTTCCCCCAGTTGATCCTGACATATCTGTCGCGGTCGCTCCTGGTCTGCTCGTGGTTGAAGCCCAGAGCGTGGTTGATCTCATGCTGGATGATTCCGTTTTGGACACAGCCCCCCCTGTTGAGAGAGAGCACCTGTCTGCCTCCCACTCTGCCCAGAGAGGAGAAACATCCGCCTCTGTTCTCAATGCTGATGTAGTCGCGCTGGTTCTGACGGGGGACGAAGCGGATGCAGGTCCTTCTTTGGAAGGCTTTCATGGCACGGTCGATCTTCTGCCTCTCCATGCTGCTGAACTCTCTGCTCAGGGTGAAGGGGATCACCACCTGACCGTTTGAGGCTTTCCTCCACAGGCACTTCTGAGACCAGCACTTCATGGCGTTCCGGGTTCTCGGAGCGACCAGGTCTCCTTCCAGCAGGATCTCATCTGTGGCATTGTTTGAGGTCAGAATCCCGGTGGTGATGTCCATGGTGCCCTCGGGAACTTCTTCTTCAATTTCCTCCTCATGTATCTCATCTATGGCGTTGTTTGAGGCCAGAATCCTGGTTGAAATATCCATGGTGTTCTCAGGAACGTCTTCTTCCATTACCTCCTCCTGGAGTGGATGAGCCTGTGAGAGGCCGAGCAAGAGCAGCAGCAGCAGGCTGACACTGGGAGTCATCTTCAGGGTGGGTGTGGAGGCTGTGGAGCTTCTGTGGAGAGGAGAGACTCCTGATGCTTTATGTTTGACTCAGTGCTGTCCAGGCTCTTTATACTCTCCTCTACAGGTGTGTCTGCAGGATTATTATGGGCTGGGGTCCAAACTGTTAGGCCTAAATAAACTTTCGAAGGAACGACTCCACGGACAAACCCAGTGTTTCAACATAGTTTGTTATCTCTGGTCAGTAGGTAGATCAACACATGTGACACTTTTAAAAGCTTTATACTTGTTGAAGAATCAACTTGTATCAATAACATATGCTATTATTTTAGAAGAAGCATGACAAATTTGAACTGAGTGATAAATATTTGTATTCTCATTGAGACGACCTTTGGCACAAACTGAATCTCTTACGTTCTTCTTACACAGACACCATCTATATTTTGATGCAATCGAAATGAAATCACTTTAAAGAGGCAGGCTACCGGATGTTAATTCACCATAAAGTTAAAACAAAAAATCCCTGTAGAAAAATTGTAAAAGTGGCTCCGTCATTGTTTCATGGTCAGGTGAGCACTGTCCTTTTAGGATTAAAACGAACTATGTAGAAATAAAGCACTAGGAGTCAAAGAAGCTTTGAACTTGAATGATGACTTGACAAAATATAAACAAACAGGCAAAAACGCAGAAGGGAAGTTAAGTAGTCTCAGATTGTCCTTCTTTTATTACACTTGAGTCACAGAGCTAAACAGTCGAGTTCTAAAAAAGTGGCATTAGCATAGTTCATAAATTCTGTCCCTTCCATGTTAGTGGATGGAACGAGGACAAAAACTAAAAAGGCAAAGTACACATCAAATGTATATTTCTCAAAGATTCTTTATATATTTTATATTAAACAATGCTAATGATGCTATAGAAAATGTGGTCAGAGATCATTAGCTGAGACTGACACACAATTGGTTGAGCGCGAGTCTGCCGGACCTCAGTACCTTGGCTTGATCCTCCAATCGCTATTGTCAGACTCTGGCTCCAACTACGTAAGATTGCAGTGTTCATATCTGGGATGTTTTGGCTTTATTTCTGGTTAGTGGGGGGGAAGAGTAGACAAGTGGTTTTCTTTATACAGGGTTTATAAAAAGAACTTTTAATAATTAAAAAAAAAGATTGAAGTCAATCAACTGTCCAGATGTTGAGGAGCTCCAAAGGATTAGGGGGTTGTTTGACTATCTGAAGGTGCAATAGTAAAGATCAGGGGAACTTTAGTGATCTTACACACGTGTTATTTTTTTGTCTTCATGCAGTGCTGAAGCCTGCACACTATTGGGTTTGATAGGATATGGGAAAATGATGAGCTGATGTTAGGGACTGTGTCAAAAAAGCATGCAAAATGTCCCAAACAGTTTTTTGAATTGTCTCTATTTTCTTTAGATGCACAGACACACATAGAGACTTTATCTTTGCATTGCAAATTTGGTCATGAGCCAATAACACAATCAAACATCGATCTATAATCCATAAATGTGAAGGTAAAGGATATTGATTGCTCCCTTATGGCTGGCTGCAGTACAGGTCATGAATCCTGCCTCCTCAATGTCGGTGGATGGGACATGGACTAAATTCTAAATCTAAGTCCACATCAAATACATTTTTTCAAAGAGAGCTTATGATGTAGATATTTGTAATAGCAATGATGTCAGTTCAAGTGCTCCTTCACAGTAAGATTGGTTCTAATTAGTTATTTGATGCTTTGAAAACATGGGAAAACTTGACAGCTGACACTGACTCACGATGTGGTGATGAAATGTATAAGATGGACCTCGATACTGCGGTTCCATCCCTCAAGCGCTACTGCATAGACTCTAGTTCCAAATGATGTCATCATCGCAAAGATGTGGTGTTTGTATAATAAATATTTTCGTTTAATTTCTGGAAAGAGAAAGGAAGTGGAGATGCATCCTCTGTCTTTAGTCTATGATCAATTACTGGAAATTTATACTGACGCACAAATTTCAATTCTGGATATTTTGTTTGTGATGAAAGAATTTTTCAGTCAAATGTGTTTTTGTGTCTTATAACTGCATTCCCCTGAATTTCTGATATATTTAGTCAAATTTTGAAGATTAGTTTCATTGTTGTCATGTTACCCTGAGTACTTTTTGTTAGGGGGCATTTTCATATCCTTCAGAAAAATGGGACCTTAGAGAGTAAGAGGAAGTATGGAAGAGAGTCCTATTCCCAGTATTTTGATGATTTTCCCCAAAATGTCAGAAGTCCTTCACATATTCTTAGTGATTGTAAGTTTGTGTAAGAAAAAATGCATTCGCCTCATTTTGACAATCAAAAGATAAAAGATGGGACACAACAGCAATCATGTTGCTTTACCTTTATTATAGACATTTGATACTTGTTGCCGTCACATATGCTGTTGTCTGACTGTTTGAGAGAACATAGTCAAAAGAAATGTGATCTTTACCATTGCTTGCAGAGATTATGGGTTTTATTTAATAACAGTAAAACACATACAGTAAAGGGTGAATTTTTTGTATTTTGAATCAGCATTTTTGTTAGCAGCTATAGAACCTGTTGATTCTCATGATGTCCAAGGAGGACATGCCCTGCCTCTGGCCGATCCGGACGTTGGAGTTGGGGATGGGGGTGATGGTGTCCCTCCCCCGTTGGATGGCGAAGGCTGTTCTTCCGTAGTGCATGATGGAGGAGTAGTCGTAGGGAGTGTTCAGGTTGTTGGTGTCCTTCTTGTAGAAGTTGTAGGCCATCCCCTGGTTGATGTTCCCCCAGTTGATCCTGACATATCTGTCGCGGTCGCTCCTGGTCTGCTCGTGGTTGAAGCCCAGAGCGTGGTTGATCTCATGCTGGATGATTCCGTTTTGGACACAGCCCCCCCTGTTGAGAGAGAGCACCTGTCTGCCTCCCACTCTGCCCAGAGAGGAGAAACATCCGCCTCTGTTCTCAATGCTGATGTAGTCGCGCTGGTTCTGACGGGGGACGAAGCGGATGCAGGTCCTTCTTTGGAAGGCTTTCATGGCACGGTCGATCTTCTGCCTCTCCATGCTGCTGAACTCTCTGCTCAGGGTGAAGGGGATCACCACCTGACCGTTTGAGGCTTTCCTCCACAGGCACTTCTGAGACCAGCACTTCATGGCGTTCCGGGTTCTCGGAGCGACCAGGTCTCCTTCCAGCAGGATCTCATCTGTGGCATTGTTTGAGGTCAGAATCCCGGTGGTGATGTCCATGGTGCCCTCGGGAACTTCTTCTTCAATTTCCTCCTCATGTATCTCATCTATGGCGTTGTTTGAGGCCAGAATCCTGGTTGAAATATCCATGGTGTTCTCAGGAACGTCTTCTTCCATTACCTCCTCCTGGAGAGGATGAGCCTGTGAGAGGCCGAGCAAGAGCAGCAGCAGCAGGCTGACACTGGGAGTCATCTTCAGGGTGGGTGTGGAGGCTGTGGAGCTTCTGTGGAGAGGAGAGACTCCTGATGCTTTATGTTTGACTCAGTGCTGTCCAGGCTCTTTATACTCTCCTCTACAGGTGTGTCTGCAGGATTATTATGGGCTGGGGTCCAAACTGTTAGGCCTAAATAAACTTTCGAAGGAACGACTCCACGGACAAACCCAGTGTTTCAACATAGTTTGTTATCTCTGGTCAGTAGGTAGATCAACACATGTGACACTTTTAAAAGCTTTATACTTGTTGAAGAATCAACTTGTATCAATAACATATGCTATTATTTTAGAAGAAGCATGACAAATTTGAACTGAGTGATAAATATTTGTATTCTCATTGAGACGACCTTTGGCACAAACTGAATCTCTTACGTTCTTCTTACACAGACACCATCTATATTTTGATGCAATCGAAATGAAATCACTTTAAAGAGGCAGGCTACCGGATGTTAATTCACCATAAAGTTAAAACAAAAAATCCCTGTAGAAAAATTGTAAAAGTGGCTCCGTCATTGTTTCATGGTCAGGTGAGCACTGTCCTTTTAGGATTAAAACTAACTATGTAGAAATAAAGCACTAGGAGTCAAAGAAGCTTTGAACTTGAATGATGACTTGACAAAATATAAACAAACAGGCAAAAACGCAGAAGGGAAGTTAAGTAGTCTCAGATTGTCCTTCTTTTATTACACTTGAGTCACAGAGCTAAACAGTCGAGTTCTAAAAAAGTGGCATTAGCATAGTTCATAAATTCTGTCCCTTCCATGTTAGTGGATGGAACGAGGACAAAAACTAAAAAGGCAAAGTACACATCAAATGTATATTTCTCAAAGATTCTTTATATATTTTATATTAAACAATGCTAATGATGCTATAGAAAATGTGGTCAGAGATCATTAGCTGAGACTGACACACAATTGGTTGAGCGCGAGTCTGCAGGACCTCAGTACCTTGGCTTGATCCTCCAATCGCTATTGTCAGACTCTGGCTCCAACTACGTAAGATTGCAGTGTTCATATCTGGGATGTTTTGGCTTTATTTCTGGTTAGTGGGGGGGAAGAGTAGACAAGTGGTTTTCTTTATACAGGGTTTATAAAGAGAACTATTAATAATTAAAAAAAAAGATTGAAGTCAATCAACTGTCCAGATGTTGAGGAGCTCCAAAGGATTAGGGGGTTGTTTGACTATCTGAAGGTGCAATAGTAAAGATCAGGGGAACTTTAGTGATCTTACACACTTGTTATTTTTTTGTCTTCATGCAGTGCTGAAGCCTGCACACTATTGGGTTTGATAGGATATGGGAAAATGATGAGCTGATGTTAGGGACTGTGTCAAAAAAGCATGCAAAATGTCCCAAACAGTTTTTTGAATTGTCTCTATTTTCTTTAGATGCACAGACACACATAGAGACTTTATCTTTGCATTGCAAATTTGGTCATGAGCCAATAACACAATCAAACATCGATCTATAATCCATAAATGTGAAGGTAAAGGATATTGATTGCTCCCTTATGGCTGGCTGCAGTACAGGTCATGAATCCTGCCTCCTCAATGTCGGTGGATGGGACATGGACTAAATTCTAAATCTAAGTCCACATCAAATACATTTTTTCAAAGAGAGCTTATGATGTAGATATTTGTAATAGCAATGATGTCAGTTCAAGTGCTCCTTCACAGTAAGATTGGTTGTAATTAGTTATTTGATGCTTTGAAAACATGGGAAAACTTGACAGCTGACACTGACTCACGATGTGGTGATGAAATGTATAAGATGGACCTCGATACTGCGGTTCCATCCCTCAAGCGCTACTGCATAGACTCTAGTTCCAAATGATGTCATCATCGCAAAGTTGTGGTGTTTGTATAATAAATATTTTCGTTTAATTTCTGGAAAGAGAAAGGAAGTGGAGATGCATCCTCTGTCTTTAGTCTATGATCAATTACTGGAAATTTATACTGACGCACAAATTTCAATTCCGGATATTTTGTTTGTGATGAAAGAATTTTTCAGTCAAATGTGTTTTTGTGTCTTATAACTGCATTCCCCTGAATTTCTGATATATTTAGTCAAATTTTGAAGATTAGTTTCATTGTTGTCATGTTACCCTGAGTACTTTTTGTTAGGGGGCATTTTCATATCCTTCAGAAAAATGGGACCTTAGAGAGTAAGAGGAAGTATGGAAGAGAGTCCTATTCCCAGTATTTTGATGATTTTCCCCAAAATGTCAGAAGTCCTTCACATATTCTTAGTGATTGTAAGTTTGTGTAAGAAAAAATGCATTCGCCTCATTTTGACAATCAAAAGATAAAAGATGGGACACAACAGCAATCATGTTGCTTTACCTTTATTATAGACATTTGATACTTGTTGCCGTCACATATGCTGTTGTCTGACTGTTTGAGAGAACATAGTCAAAAGAAATGTGATCTTTACCATTGCTTGCAGAGATTATGGGTTTTATTTAATAACAGTAAAACACATACAGTAAAGGGTGAATTTTCTGTATTTTGCATCAGCATTTTTGTTAGCAGCTATAGAACCTGTTGATTCTCATGATGTCCAAGGAGGACATGCCCTGCCTCTGGCCGATCCGGACGTTGGAGTTGGGGATGGGGGTGATGGTGTCCCTCCCCCGTTGGATGGCGAAGGCTGTTCTTCCGTAGTGCATGATGGAGGAGTAGTCGTAGGGAGTGTTCAGGTTGTTGGTGTCCTTCTTGTAGAAGTTGTAGGCCATCCCCTGGTTGATGTTCCCCCAGTTGATCCTGACATATCTGTCGCGGTCGCTCCTGGTCTGCTCGTGGTTGAAGCCCAGAGCGTGGTTGATCTCATGCTGGATGATTCCGTTTTGGACACAGCCCCCCCTGTTGAGAGAGAGCACCTGTCTGCCTCCCACTCTGCCCAGAGAGGAGAAACATCCGCCTCTGTTCTCAATGCTGATGTAGTCGCGCTGGTTCTGACGGGGGACGAAGCGGATGCAGGTCCTTCTTTGGAAGGCTTTCATGGCACGGTCGATCTTCTGCCTCTCCATGCTGCTGAACTCTCTGCTCAGGGTGAAGGGGATCACCACCTGACCGTTTGAGGCTTTCCTCCACAGGCACTTCTGAGACCAGCACTTCATGGCGTTCCGGGTTCTCGGAGCAACCAGGTCTCCTTCCAGCAGGATCTCATCTGTGGCATTGTTTGAGGTCAGAATCCCGGTGGTGATGTCCATGGTGCCCTCGGGAACTTCTTCTTCAATTTCCTCCTCATGTATCTCATCTATGGCGTTGTTTGAGGCCAGAATCCTGGTTGAAATATCCATGGTGTTCTCAGGAACGTCTTCTTCCATTACCTCCTCCTGGAGTGGATGAGCCTGTGAGAGGCCGAGCAAGAGCAGCAGCAGCAGGCTGACACTGGGAGTCATCTTCAGGGTCGGTGTGGAGGCTGTGGAGCTTCTGTGGAGAGGAGAGACTCCTGATGCTTTATGTTTGACTCAGTGCTGTCCAGGCTCTTTATACTCTCCTCTACAGGTGTGTCTGCAGGATTATTATGGGCTGGGGTCCAAACTGTTAGGCCTAAATAAACTTTCGAAGGAACGACTCCACGGACAAACCCAGTGTTTCAACATAGTTTGTTATCTCTGGTCAGTAGGTAGATCAACACATGTGACACTTTTAAAAGCTTTATACTTGTTGAAGAATCAACTTGTATCAATAACATATGCTATTATTTTAGAAGAAGCATGACAAATTTGAACTGAGTGATAAATATTTGTATTCTCATTGAGACGACCTTTGGCACAAACTGAATCTCTTACGTTCTTCTTACACAGACACCATCTATATTTTGATGCAATCGAAATGAAATCACTTTAAAGAGGCAGGCTACCGGATGTTAATTCACCATAAAGTTAAAACAAAAAATCCCTGTAGAAAAATTGTAAAAGTGGCTCCGTCATTGTTTCATGGTCAGGTGAGCACTGTCCTTTTAGGATTAAAACGAACTATGTAGAAATAAAGCACTAGGAGTCAAAGAAGCTTTGAACTTGAATGATGACTTGACAAAATATAAACAAACAGGCAAAAACGCAGAAGGGAAGTTAAGTAGTCTCAGATTGTCCTTCTTTTATTACACTTGAGTCACAGAGCTAAACAGTCGAGTTCTAAAAAAGTGGCATTAGCATAGTTCATAAATTCTGTCCCTTCCATGTTAGTGGATGGAACGAGGACAAAAACTAAAAAGGCAAAGTACACATCAAATGTATATTTCTCAAAGATTCTTTATATATTTTATATTAAACAATGCTAATGATGCTATAGAAAATGTGGTCAGAGATCATTAGCTGAGACTGACACACAATTGGTGTGTGTCAGTCAGACACACACCAATTGTGTACTGAGGTCCTGCAGAGGTCTGCAGGACCTCAGTACCTTGGCTTGATCCTCCAATCGCTATTGTCAGACTCTGGCTCCAACTACGTAAGATTGCAGTGTTCATATCTGGGATGTTTTGGCTTTATTTCTGGTTAGTGGGGGGGAAGAGTAGACAAGTGGTTTTCTTTATACAGGGTTTATAAAGAGAACTATTAATAATTAAAAAAAAAGATTGAAGTCAATCAACTGTCCAGATGTTGAGGAGCTCCAAAGGATTAGGGGGTTGTTTGACTATCTGAAGGTGCAATAGTAAAGATCAGGGGAACTTTAGTGATCTTACACACGTGTTATTTTTTTGTCTTCATGCAGTGCTGAAGCCTGCACACTATTGGGTTTGATAGGATATGGGAAAATGATGAGCTGATGTTAGGGACTGTGTCAAAAAAGCATGCAAAATGTCCCAAACAGTTTTTTGAATCGTCTCTATTTTCTTTAGATGCACAGACACACATAGAGACTTTATCTTTGCATTGCAAATTTGGTCATGAGCCAATAACACAATCAAACATCGATCTATAATCCATAAATGTGAAGGTAAAGGATATTGATTGCTCCCTTATGGCTGGCTGCAGTACAGGTCATGAATCCTGCCTCCTCAATGTCGGTGGATGGGACATGGACTAAATTCTAAATCTAAGTCCACATCAAATACATTTTTTCAAAGAGAGCTTATGATGTAGATATTTGTAATAGCAATGATGTCAGTTCAAGTGCTCCTTCACAGTAAGATTGGTTCTAATTAGTTATTTGATGCTTTGAAAACATGGGAAAACTTGACAGCTGACACTGACTCACGATGTGGTGATGAAATGTATAAGATGGACCTCGATACTGCGGTTCCATCCCTCAAGCGCTACTGCATAGACTCTAGTTCCAAATGATGTCATCATCGCAAAGTTGTGGTGTTTGTATAATAAATATTTTCGTTTAATTTCTGGAAAGAGAAAGGAAGTGGAGATGCATCCTCTGTCTTTAGTCTATGATCAATTACTGGAAATTTATACTGACGCACAAATTTCAATTCCGGATATTTTGTTTGTGATGAAAGAATTTTTCAGTCAAATGTGTTTTTGTGTCTTATAACTGCATTCCCCTGAATTTCTGATATATTTAGTCAAATTTTGAAGATTAGTTTCATTGTTGTCATGTTACCCTGAGTACTTTTTGTTAGGGGGCATTTTCATATCCTTCAGAAAAATGGGACCTTAGAGAGTAAGAGGAAGTATGGAAGAGAGTCCTATTCCCAGTATTTTGATGATTTTCCCCAAAATGTCAGAAGTCCTTCACATATTCTTAGTGATTGTAAGTTTGTGTAAGAAAACATGCATTCGCCTCATTTTGACAATCAAAAGATAAAAGATGGGACACAACAGCAATCATGTTGCTTTACCTTTATTATAGACATTTGATACTTGTTGCCGTCACATATGCTGTTGTCTGACTGTTTGAGAGAACATAGTCAAAAGAAATGTGATCTTTACCATTGCTTGCAGAGATTATGGGTTTTATTTAATAACAGTAAAACACATACAGTAAAGGGTGAATTTTCTGTATTTTGCATCAGCATTTTTGTTAGCAGCTATAGAACCTGTTGATTCTCATGATGTCCAAGGAGGACATGCCCTGCCTCTGGCCGATCCGGACGTTGGAGTTGGGGATGGGGGTGATGGTGTCCCTCCCCCGTTGGATGGCGAAGGCTGTTCTTCCGTAGTGCATGATGGAGGAGTAGTCGTAGGGAGTGTTCAGGTTGTTGGTGTCCTTCTTGTAGAAGTTGTAGGCCATCCCCTGGTTGATGTTCCCCCAGTTGATCCTGACATATCTGTCGCGGTCGCTCCTGGTCTGCTCGTGGTTGAAGCCCAGAGCGTGGTTGATCTCATGCTGGATGATTCCGTTTTGGACACAGCCCCCCCTGTTGAGAGAGAGCACCTGTCTGCCTCCCACTCTGCCCAGAGAGGAGAAACATCCGCCTCCGTTCTCAATGCTGATGTAGTCGCGCTGGTTCTGACGGGGGACGAAGCGGATGCAGGTCCTTCTTTGGAAGGCTTTCATGGCACGGTCGATCTTCTGCCTCTCCATGCTGCTGAACTCTCTGCTCAGGGTGAAGGGGATCACCACCTGACCGTTTGAGGCTTTCCTCCACAGGCACTTCTGAGACCAGCACTTCATGGCGTTCCGGGTTCTCGGAGCGACCAGGTCTCCTTCCAGCAGGATCTCATCTGTGGCATTGTTTGAGGTCAGAATCCCGGTGGTGATGTCCATGGTGCCCTCGGGAACTTCTTCTTCAATTTCCTCCTCATGTATCTCATCTATGGCGTTGTTTGAGGCCAGAATCCTGGTTGAAATATCCATGGTGTTCTCAGGAACGTCTTCTTCCATTACCTCCTCCTGGAGAGGATGAGCCTGTGAGAGGCCGAGCAAGAGCAGCAGCAGCAGGCTGACACTGGGAGTCATCTTCAGGGTGGGTGTGGAGGCTGTGGAGCTTCTGTGGAGAGGAGAGACTCCTGATGCTTTATGTTTGACTCAGTGCTGTCCAGGCTCTTTATACTCTCCTCTACAGGTGTGTCTGCAGGATTATTATGGGCTGGGGTCCAAACTGTTAGGCCTAAATAAACTTTCGAAGGAACGACTCCACGGACAAACCCAGTGTTTCAACATAGTTTGTTATCTCTGGTCAGTAGGTAGATCAACACATGTGACACTTTTAAAAGCTTTATACTTGTTGAAGAATCAACTTGTATCAATAACATATGCTATTATTTTAGAAGAAGCATGACAAATTTGAACTGAGTGATAAATATTTGTATTCTCATTGAGACGACCTTTGGCACAAACTGAATCTCTTACGTTCTTCTTACACAGACACCATCTATATTTTGATGCAATCGAAATGAAATCACTTTAAAGAGGCAGGCTACCGGATGTTAATTCACCATAAAGTTAAAACAAAAAATCCCTGTAGAAAAATTGTAAAAGTGGCTCCGTCATTGTTTCATGGTCAGGTGAGCACTGTCCTTTTAGGATTAAAACGAACTATGTAGAAATAAAGCACTAGGAGTCAAAGAAGCTTTGAACTTGAATGATGACTTGACAAAATATAAACAAACAGGCAAAAACGCAGAAGGGAAGTTAAGTAGTCTCAGATTGTCCTTCTTTTATTACACTTGAGTCACAGAGCTAAACAGTCGAGTTCTAAAAAAGTGGCATTAGCATAGTTCATAAATTCTGTCCCTTCCATGTTAGTGGATGGAACGAGGACAAAAACTAAAAAGGCAAAGTACACATCAAATGTATATTTCTCAAAGATTCTTTATATATTTTATATTAAACAATGCTAATGATGCTATAGAAAATGTGGTCAGAGATCATTAGCTGAGACTGACACACAATTGGTTGAGCGCGAGTCTGCCGGACCTCAGTACCTTGGCTTGATCCTCCAATCGCTATTGTCAGACTCTGGCTCCAACTACGTAAGATTGCAGTGTTCATATCTGGGATGTTTTGGCTTTATTTCTGGTTAGTGGGGGGGAAGAGTAGACAAGTGGTTTTCTTTATACAGGGTTTATAAAGAGAACTTTTAATAATTAAAAAAAAAGATTGAAGTCAATCAACTGTCCAGATGTTGAGGAGCTCCAAAGGATTAGGGGGTTGTTTGACTATCTGAAGGTGCAATAGTAAAGATCAGGGGAACTTTAGTGATCTTACACACGTGTTATTTTTTTGTCTTCATGCAGTGCTGAAGCCTGCACACTATTGGGTTTGATAGGATATGGGAAAATGATGAGCTGATGTTAGGGACTGTGTCAAAAAAGCATGCAAAATGTCCCAAACAGTTTTTTGAATTGTCTCTATTTTCTTTAGATGCACAGACACACATAGAGACTTTATCTTTGCATTGCAAATTTGGTCATGAGCCAATAACACAATCAAACATCGATCTATAATCCATAAATGTGAAGGTAAAGGATATTGATTGCTCCCTTATGGCTGGCTGCAGTACAGGTCATGAATCCTGCCTCCTCAATGTCGGTGGATGGGACATGGACTAAATTCTAAATCTAAGTCCACATCAAATACATTTTTTCAAAGAGAGCTTATGATGTAGATATTTGTAATAGCAATGATGTCAGTTCAAGTGCTCCTTCACAGTAAGATTGGTTCTAATTAGTTATTTGATGCTTTGAAAACATGGGAAAACTTGACAGCTGACACTGACTCACGATGTGGTGATGAAATGTATAAGATGGACCTCGATACTGCGGTTCCATCCCTCAAGCGCTACTGCATAGACTCTAGTTCCAAATGATGTCATCATCGCAAAGATGTGGTGTTTGTATAATAAATATTTTCGTTTAATTTCTGGAAAGAGAAAGGAAGTGGAGATGCATCCTCTGTCTTTAGTCTATGATCAATTACTGGAAATTTATACTGACGCACAAATTTCAATTCCGGATATTTTGTTTGTGATGAAAGAATTTTTCAGTCAAATGTGTTTTTGTGTCTTATAACTGCATTCCCCTGAATTTCTGATATATTTAGTCAAATTTTGAAGATTAGTTTCATTGTTGTCATGTTACCCTGAGTACTTTTTGTTAGGGGGCATTTTCATATCCTTCAGAAAAATGGGACCTTAGAGAGTAAGAGGAAGTATGGAAGAGAGTCCTATTCCCAGTATTTTGATGATTTTCCCCAAAATGTCAGAAGTCCTTCACATATTCTTAGTGATTGTAAGTTTGTGTAAGAAAAAATGCATTCGCCTCATTTTGACAATCAAAAGATAAAAGATGGGACACAACAGCAATCATGTTGCTTTACCTTTATTATAGACATTTGATACTTGTTGCCGTCACATATGCTGTTGTCTGACTGTTTGAGAGAACATAGTCAAAAGAAATGTGATCTTTACCATTGCTTGCAGAGATTATGGGTTTTATTTAATAACAGTAAAACACATACAGTAAAGGGTGAATTTTTTGTATTTTGCATCAGCATTTTTGTTAGCAGCTATAGAACCTGTTGATTCTCATGATGTCCAAGGAGGACATGCCCTGCCTCTGGCCGATCCGGACGTTGGAGTTGGGGATGGGGGTGATGGTGTCCCTCCCCCGTTGGATGGCGAAGGCTGTTCTTCCGTAGTGCATGATGGAGGAGTAGTCGTAGGGAGTGTTCAGGTTGTTGGTGTCCTTCTTGTAGAAGTTGTAGGCCATCCCCTGGTTGATGTTCCCCCAGTTGATCCTGACATATCTGTCGCGGTCGCTCCTGGTCTGCTCGTGGTTGAAGCCCAGAGCGTGGTTGATCTCATGCTGGATGATTCCGTTTTGGACACAGCCCCCCCTGTTGAGAGAGAGCACCTGTCTGCCTCCCACTCTGCCCAGAGAGGAGAAACATCCGCCTCTGTTCTCAATGCTGATGTAGTCGCGCTGGTTCTGACGGGGGACGAAGCGGATGCAGGTCCTTCTTTGGAAGGCTTTCATGGCACGGTCGATCTTCTGCCTCTCCATGCTGCTGAACTCTCTGCTCAGGGTGAAGGGGATCACCACCTGACCGTTTGAGGCTTTCCTCCACAGGCACTTCTGAGACCAGCACTTCATGGCGTTCCGGGTTCTCGGAGCGACCAGGTCTCCTTCCAGCAGGATCTCATCTGTGGCATTGTTTGAGGTCAGAATCCCGGTGGTGATGTCCATGGTGCCCTCGGGAACTTCTTCTTCAATTTCCTCCTCATGTATCTCATCTATGGCGTTGTTTGAGGCCAGAATCCTGGTTGAAATATCCATGGTGTTCTCAGGAACGTCTTCTTCCATTACCTCCTCCTGGAGAGGATGAGCCTGTGAGAGGCCAAGCAAGAGCAGCAGCAGCAGGCTGACACTGGGAGTCATCTTCAGGGTGGGTGTGGAGGCTGTGGAGCTTCTGTGGAGAGGAGAGACTCCTGATGCTTTATGTTTGACTCAGTGCTGTCCAGGCTCTTTATACTCTCCTCTACAGGTGTGTCTGCAGGATTATTATGGGCTGGGGTCCAAACTGTTAGGCCTAAATAAACTTTCGAAGGAACGACTCCACGGACAAACCCAGTGTTTCAACATAGTTTGTTATCTCTGGTCAGTAGGTAGATCAACACATGTGACACTTTTAAAAGCTTTATACTTGTTGAAGAATCAACTTGTATCAATAACATATGCTATTATTTTAGAAGAAGCATGACAAATTTGAACTGAGTGATAAATATTTGTATTCTCATTGAGACGACCTTTGGCACAAACTGAATCTCTTACGTTCTTCTTACACAGACACCATCTATATTTTGATGCAATCGAAATGAAATCACTTTAAAGAGGCAGGCTACCGGATGTTAATTCACCATAAAGTTAAAACAAAAAATCCCTGTAGAAAAATTGTAAAAGTGGCTCCGTCATTGTTTCATGGTCAGGTGAGCACTGTCCTTTTAGGATTAAAACGAACTATGTAGAAATAAAGCACTAGGAGTCAAAGAAGCTTTGAACTTGAATGATGACTTGACAAAATATAAACAAACAGGCAAAAACGCAGAAGGGAAGTTAAGTAGTCTCAGATTGTCCTTCTTTTATTACACTTGAGTCACAGAGCTAAACAGTCGAGTTCTAAAAAAGTGGCATTAGCATAGTTCATAAATTCTGTCCCTTCCATGTTAGTGGATGGAACGAGGACAAAAACTAAAAAGGCAAAGTACACATCAAATGTATATTTCTCAAAGATTCTTTATATATTTTATATTAAACAATGCTAATGATGCTATAGAAAATGTGGTCAGAGATCATTAGCTGAGACTGACACACAATTGGTTGAGCGCGAGTCTGCAGGACCTCAGTACCTTGGCTTGATCCTCCAATCGCTATTGTCAGACTCTGGCTCCAACTACGTAAGATTGCAGTGTTCATATCTGGGATGTTTTGGCTTTATTTCTGGTTAGTGGGGGGGAAGAGTAGACAAGTGGTTTTCTTTATACAGGGTTTATAAAGAGAACTTTTAATAATTAAAAAAAAAGATTGAAGTCAATCAACTGTCCAGATGTTGAGGAGCTCCAAAGGATTAGGGGGTTGTTTGACTATCTGAAGGTGCAATAGTAAAGATCAGGGGAACTTTAGTGATCTTACACACGTGTTATTTTTTTGTCTTCATGCAGTGCTGAAGCCTGCACACTATTGGGTTTGATAGGATATGGGAAAATGATGAACTGATGTTAGGGACTGTGTCAAAAAAGCATGCAAAATGTCCCAAACAGTTTTTTGAATTGTCTCTATTTTCTTTAGATGCACAGACACACATAGAGACTTTATCTTTGCATTGCAAATTTGGTCATGAGCCAATAACACAATCAAACATCGATCGATTGATTGCTCCCTTATGGCTGGCTGCAGTACAGGTCATGAATCCTGCCTCCTCAATGTCGGTGGATGGGACATGGACTAAATTCTAAATCTAAGTCCACATCAAATACATTTTTTCAAAGAGAGCTTATGATGTAGATATTTGTAATAGCAATGATGTCAGTTCAAGTGCTCCTTCACAGTAAGATTGGTTCTAATTAGTTATTTGATGCTTTGAAAACATGGGAAAACTTGACAGCTGACACTGACTCACGATGTGGTGATGAAATGTATAAGATGGACCTCGATACTGCGGTTCCATCCCTCAAGCGCTACTGCATAGACTCTAGTTCCAAATGATGTCATCATCGCAAAGTTGTGGTGTTTGTATAATAAATATTTTCGTTTAATTTCTGGAAAGAGAAACGAAGTGGAGATGCATCCTCTGTCTTTAGTCTATGATCAATTACTGGAAATTTATACTGACGCACAAATTTCAATTCCGGATATTTTGTTTGTGATGAAAGAATTTTTCAGTCAAATGTGTTTTTGTGTCTTATAACTGCATTCCCCTGAATTTCTGATATATTTAGTCAAATTTTGAAGATTAGTTTCATTGTTGTCATGTTACCCTGAGTACTTTTTGTTAGGGGGCATTTTCATATCCTTCAGAAAAATGGGACCTTAGAGAGTAAGAGGAAGTATGGAAGAGAGTCCTATTCCCAGTATTTTGATGATTTTCCCCAAAATGTCAGAAGTCCTTCACATATTCTTAGTGATTGTAAGTTTGTGTAAGAAAAAATGCATTCGCCTCATTTTGACAATCAAAAGATAAAAGATGGGACACAACAGCAATCATGTTGCTTTACCTTTATTATAGACATTTGATACTTGTTGCCGTCACATATGCTGTTGTCTGACTGTTTGAGAGAACATAGTCAAAAGAAATGTGATCTTTACCATTGCTTGCAGAGATTATGGGTTTTATTTAATAACAGTAAAACACATACAGTAAAGGGTGAATTTTCTGTATTTTGCATCAGCATTTTTGTTAGCAGCTATAGAACCTGTTGATTCTCATGATGTCCAAGGAGGACATGCCCTGCCTCTGGCCGATCCGGACGTTGGAGTTGGGGATGGGGGTGATGGTGTCCCTCCCCCGTTGGATGGCGAAGGCTGTTCTTCCGTAGTGCATGATGGAGGAGTAGTCGTAGGGAGTGTTCAGGTTGTTGGTGTCCTTCTTGTAGAAGTTGTAGGCCATCCCCTGGTTGATGTTCCCCCAGTTGATCCTGACATATCTGTCGCGGTCGCTCCTGGTCTGCTCGTGGTTGAAGCCCAGAGCGTGGTTGATCTCATGCTGGATGATTCCGTTTTGGACACAGCCCCCCCTGTTGAGAGAGAGCACCTGTCTGCCTCCCACTCTGCCCAGAGAGGAGAAACATCCGCCTCTGTTCTCAATGCTGATGTAGTCGCGCTGGTTCTGACGGGGGACGAAGCGGATGCAGGTCCTTCTTTGGAAGGCTTTCATGGCACGGTCGATCTTCTGCCTCTCCATGCTGCTGAACTCTCTGCTCAGGGTGAAGGGGATCACCACCTGACCGTTTGAGGCTTTCCTCCACAGGCACTTCTGAGACCAGCACTTCATGGCGTTCCGGGTTCTCGGAGCGACCAGGTCTCCTTCCAGCAGGATCTCATCTGTGGCATTGTTTGAGGTCAGAATCCCGGTGGTGATGTCCATGGTGCCCTCGGGAACTTCTTCTTCAATTTCCTCCTCATGTATCTCATCTATGGCGTTGTTTGAGGCCAGAATCCTGGTTGAAATATCCATGGTGTTCTCAGGAACGTCTTCTTCCATTACCTCCTCCTGGAGAGGATGAGCCTGTGAGAGGCCGAGCAAGAGCAGCAGCAGCAGGCTGACACTGGGAGTCATCTTCAGGGTGGGTGTGGAGGCTGTGGAGCTTCTGTGGAGAGGAGAGACTCCTGATGCTTTATGTTTGACTCAGTGCTGTCCAGGCTCTTTATACTCTCCTCTACAGGTGTGTCTGCAGGATTATTATGGGCTGGGGTCCAAACTGTTAGGCCTAAATAAACTTTCGAAGGAACGACTCCACGGACAAACCCAGTGTTTCAACATAGTTTGTTATCTCTGGTCAGTAGGTAGATCAACACATGTGACACTTTTAAAAGCTTTATACTTGTTGAAGAATCAACTTGTATCAATAACATATGCTATTATTTTAGAAGAAGCATGACAAATTTGAACTGAGTGATAAATATTTGTATTCTCATTGAGACGACCTTTGGCACAAACTGAATCTCTTACGTTCTTCTTACACAGACACCATCTATATTTTGATGCAATCGAAATGAAATCACTTTAAAGAGGCAGGCTACCGGATGTTAATTCACCATAAAGTTAAAACAAAAAATCCCTGTAGAAAAATTGTAAAAGTGGCTCCGTCATTGTTTCATGGTCAGGTGAGCACTGTCCTTTTAGGATTAAAACGAACTATGTAGAAATAAAGCACTAGGAGTCAAAGAAGCTTTGAACTTGAATGATGACTTGACAAAATATAAACAAACAGGCAAAAACGCAGAAGGGAAGTTAAGTAGTCTCAGATTGTCCTTCTTTTATTACACTTGAGTCACAGAGCTAAACAGTCGAGTTCTAAAAAAGTGGCATTAGCATAGTTCATAAATTCTGTCCCTTCCATGTTAGTGGATGGAACGAGGACAAAAACTAAAAAGGCAAAGTACACATCAAATGTATATTTCTCAAAGATTCTTTATATATTTTATATTAAACAATGCTAATGATGCTATAGAAAATGTGGTCAGAGATCATTAGCTGAGACTGACACACAATTGGTTGAGCGCGAGTCTGCAGGACCTCAGTACCTTGGCTTGATCCTCCAATCGCTATTGTCAGACTCTGGCTCCAACTACGTAAGATTGCAGTGTTCATATCTGGGATGTTTTGGCTTTATTTCTGGTTAGTGGGGGGGAAGAGTAGACAAGTGGTTTTCTTTATACAGGGTTTATAAAGAGAACTTTTAATAATTAAAAAAAAAGATTGAAGTCAATCAACTGTCCAGATGTTGAGGAGCTCCAAAGGATTAGGGGGTTGTTTGACTATCTGAAGGTGCAATAGTAAAGATCAGGGGAACTTTAGTGATCTTACACACGTGTTATTTTTTTGTCTTCATGCAGTGCTGAAGCCTGCACACTGTGGGGTTTGATAGTAGATGGGAAAATGATGAGCTAAAGGGCAGACATGGCCGTAAGTGGCTTTTTAAACCAGCCTGCTGAACCTTTCCAAATAATTCTCCCTTTATCCTTCTCACTCCTGTTTCCTCCACTTTTTCCGTCTCACTCCTCTGTTTCTTTCCCTTTCTCCGTCTCACTCATCTGTTTCTCAACTTTCTCTTGCTCACTCATCTGTTTTCTTAACTTTCTACAGCTCAGTTGTCTGTACCTCTCTCTTTGTTTTCTCTACCTGTATCACTATCTTTGTTTTTCTATCTACCATCTTTTTATTTGTAACTTGCCTCTAACTCTCTCATCTGTCTGCACCGTAGATTCAAAATGTTAACCGCCTTGAACCACAGATTTGATTGGCTGAGTAGTATCACGTGGGATGGCTTAACTCACATGCAATTGGTCTGTGCGTTTCCTCATCTGCCTAACCACTACCATAAAGATTACAAAAAGCTGCTCCGGTTACAAATAGAAGTTCCCCTTCATGGTTTTAAATCATAACGTTCTGTTTTGGCTGTAGGTCCGGGTCCGTACGGGACAGCTTCTGGGTCCGGACTCGGACCGCAGTCCGCCTGTTGGTGACCCCTGATCTAGACTGTTCATTAAACACAATACATTTTCTCTATTAAGGGCCAGTTTCCAGTTAGCCCTGGACTTTGCACCTGTATATTTTATTTTTGCTGACATGTATCTTCAAGTGTAACATACACATAATAGAAGTCTTAAATAATTACACTTGCTTGTGTTATGTTTATTGAGTAAGCTGCTGATTTTATGTGGCACTGTATCGGTATGTCATTTTTTCTGTTTCCCCTACAGATCGGAATGAGCAAAGCAGTTACTGTCTGTGACCCTGTCGAGAGAAACGTGGGACGGCTCAAGGACAAGTTCACGGTCATGAATGTGGCAGTAGTGAAAGAGACCCAGCACATGCTCAGCAAAGTAATAAAGAAAACTCCTCTCCCTCAGAAACTGCTGAGCAGACCCCCGTTTTGATTCCTCCATGATATCTTCACTGAGGTCATCAGGACCACTGGTTTTATGAAAGGCCTGTATGAAGAAAATGAAATGAGTCCAGAAAACATTATGGAAAGGCAATCCAAGATATACTTCCTCCAGAAAGCCATAGATGTTGTGATGCTGGTGAGTGGTGAGGCCCTGCTCGCAAAGCCAGCAGAGATTGTAGCTGGTCATCAGCCTGAGAAAACCAATGAGCTGCTCCAGGCCATCGCCAAGTATTGCCTCAACAAGATGCCAAGTAATGATGCAGTGAGGAAAGTACTTGGTGGAAAAAAGGTGGACATGAGGACCAAGGCCAGCACATCCAGGTCCCAGGGCAATGGAAAAATGAACGAGAAGAAGGCAGAATGTGAACGTCACCTGAGTAGAGAGGAAAGCAAAAAGATCCCAAAGCATAGTTGCAAGGGTAACCATCTCCCAGACGAGCCCAAAGAGCAGCAGCGCCGACCAAGAGATGTGGAGAAGAAGCACCACAGGGACAGGAAATGCTCTGACAAAAATCTCCACAGTGCACAGGACCATGGCAAAGAATGTGACAAATTCAAGAGCCAAGACCAGGTGCGAGACAAAGACAGAGACAAAGGGCGAGATAAAGACAGGCAAAACTTGAAGGACAGAGAGATGGATCGATAAAGGGAAAAGGACATGGAAATAGACTCCCCCAGAGTTATGGAAAAAGACAAGAAAAAACAAAGAGACAGAGAGCGGGAGCGTCCCAAACAGGGGGAAGAGAGCAACAAAACTGTAAATAGAAAAAGTTAGGTCAAGGTATCAGCCGAAACAGAGGGCTGGGGCAAAACAGCCCAACCTGTATCAGCTTCTGAAAATCCAGGTAGAAAACCCCGGCTTTCATCTGCTGAAGGGCTGAGGCAAAGATGTACAATTAGAGAACAAGATGAATCGGTCAGTGAGGGATTCAGAGATGCACAGTTAACTCAGAGATCTGATCCTCCAAAAAATGGGGACACTGTTGTCTCTTTAGTGCTATCTGACATGGCTCCTAGAAGGGCTTTCCCAGGAACTCTTCGGTTGATGAGACAAAAGACTTACGCTGGTATGGCTTTAGCTGGGAGACTCCTTAGTGCCATAAATTATTATTACTTTATTACAAAGACTAAAACAGTTAATTAACATTAATGGAACCGCCCTTAACTGGTTTAAATTGTATTTTTCTGATCGCTCCCAATTTGTGCAAATTAATGATGAGTCATCTGTGCGCACCAAAGTTAATCATGGTGTTCTACAGGGCTCTGTGCTCGGCCCAATTTTATTCTCATTATATATGCTTCCACTAGGAAACATTATCAGGACACACTCTGTAAATTTCCACTGCTATGCGGATGACACCCAGTTATATTTGTCAATAAAACCTGAACAAAGTAATCAATTAACTAAACTTCGAACATGTCTCAAGGACATAAAAACCTGGATGACCCGCAATTTTCTCTTATTAAACTCAGACAAAACAGAGGTTATAATACTTGGCCCCAAACACCTTAGAGATGCATTATCTAATGATATAGCTGCGCTAGACGACATTGCCCTTGCTTCCAATGAAACAGTCAGGAACTTGGGAGTGATCTTCGATCCTGATTTATCCTTTAATAGTCACTTAAAACAAATTTCTAGGACTGCTTTTTTCCACTTGCGTAATATTTCAAAAATTAGACATGTCCTTTCACAAAAAGATGCAGAAAAACTAGTCCACGCCTTTGTTACATCGAGACTGGACTATTGTAATTCATTATTATCAGGCTCCAGCAGGAAGTTGTTAAAGACTCTACAGCTTGTCCAAAATGCCGCAGCACGTGTCCTGACGAGAACAAAGAGAAGAGAGCACATTTCTCCAATATAAGCATCGCTACACTGGCTTCCAGTTAAATCTAGAATAGAATTTAAAATTCTCCTCCTCACCTTCAAGGCCCTTAATAATATAGCGCCTTTATACCTTAAAGAGCTGTTAATACCTTATAAACCCACTAGAGCACTCCGCTCCCAGAATTCAAGCCTACTTGTCGTCCCTAAATTCTCTAAAAGAAGGAGCCAGAGCTTTTAGCCATCAAGCCCCTCGGCTGTGGAATAATCTATCACCTTCAGTTCAGGAGGCAGTCACCATCTGTTCGTTTAAAAGTAGGCTCAAAACCTTCCTTTTTGATAAAGCTTATAGTTAGAGCTAATTAGTGCGCCAGAATGTTACTTGTTCTATTTTGTGACACATGACACACGGAGCTTCTCTTTCCAGCTTCTCCTTCCTCTTCTCCATCCCTATCCCCTTTCCCCGGAATCCCTTTGCTTTATCGTCCACAGATCCAGGGCCTCTGTGGCCGCACCATGGATTACGGTTTGTGGATCGCGCACCGGGGGTCGCGGTGTTGGATCCAGTGTGGCGGATTCTGAGTCATGTGGGCTGATCGTGGTGCTGGTGGCGGACCCTGTGTCGCGTTGGCATTGGGCACGGGCGGTGGACCAGGACCGCGGTGGTGGCTTGTGATGGGTCCTCCTGGTGGGCGGCGATGGACGGTGACTGAGGACTGGAGTGGCGTCTGGTCTGGATGGTGGATCGTGGTCTAGATGGTTGCTGAGCATGGACTGTGCTTGCAGAGGGACTACTTGGCATGTCATGTTGGAGTTGTCCTTCAGGATGTCTACCCTCATCAATGCTGCTAGAGACTTTGATTATTGATGATGTTGTCCTGCACGTGGCATCTATTGCACTTCTGTCCGTCCTGGGAGAGGGATCCCTCACATGTGGCTCTCTCTGAGGTTTCTACATATTTTTACCCTGTTAAAAGGTTTTTTTTGTAGTTTTTCCTTACTCTTGCTGAGGGTTAAGGACAGAGGATGTCACACCCTGTTAAAGCCCTATGAGATGAATTGTAATTTGTGAATATGGGCTATACAAATAAAATTTGATTGATTGATTGATTGATAAACTCAGTACCTATTATAATGGATAGGGAGAAGCTCTCTGAGGATGAGGAGGGTGAAGATAAGCAATTTTTCAAGGAGGCGGCTGTCCATCCCCCCCCACATGCTCCTGATATAAAGGAAGACTTGTCGCCATCATGCCTCGAGTCCAAAGAGCAGAACTGGGTGTCTGAAGCAGCATTGAATAAAGAAGAGGATGCAGTGGCGAGGGAAGTCGAGTGGCTGCATTCATCCATCCAATCGGTTAGCCGCAGTTTCCTTTAGGAAAGATCTTGGACAACATCCCTGAGGAACTGGATGCCATGCTGGCTGAACATCACACTTGGTGGCAGGTTAACAAGGAGCAAGCACAGGCCTTACTAGAGGAGCAGAGAGCGACTAACCCCACTTTGGATCCTCTGAAAACAGAACTAGCTGAGCTGGAGCAGCTGACTGCAAACGAACTTGACAAGATTTGTGCTGTAAAGTCCAACATACTGAAGAATGAAGAGAAAATCCAAAAGCTGGTGACAGGAATTAAAGACTCTTACTCAACCTGAAGAGGGCAACAAGGACCATGGGAAAATAAAGAGTTGTTCAGCTTTTGTTAAGTTAAATAAACTTTTTCGTGTAAACTTGATACATTAAGTTTTACCAGTATTTAGATTCCGCTGATCTTTGATCATTGACACTGCAGGAGTGGAGTTGTTTGTTTACAGCTCAGCAACAAAGGATTCAATGGTCCATGTATGTTGGCGATACAAAACATGGTATTTTAATGGCGTTTTTTTATTTTTTTTTAAACTAAAAATTTAGTAGCACTTCAATGGCACTTACTTATAGCACTTTGTTGTTTTGCTTATTTTTAAGAAATTATACTTTCTTGCTTCTTATTGTTCTGGGTTTGTACCCTCTGGGTTGAATGCACTTATTGTAAGTCGAATTTGATAAAACCGTCAGCTAAATTAAATTTGACCGGGAGTTTGGTGTATAGGGTATATGATCTCCCTTCACTTTTTCGCTTTGCCCTGTGAGCCCTTATGTAAACTGAGCGGATCAAGGAAACTAAAAGTGGACAATTAGTGCAGAGTGTTTAACACGGAGTTCATTACAAATTAATTTTTCACTGAAGTCCAATCGAAGGCTGTATGCCAGATATACCGAGAAACTGTCAAAGTTTTCAAGTAGTACAACATCAGCTGCAATTTGCTACGAAGCATGCAAACTACGCTAGCAAGCAGTCAACGCAAGAATGGGCGGCTACGGCTCAGAGGTTGGCAGCTAATTTACAGACTCAGCAAACAAAATTTCACCGACTAACTGCGATTCAAGAGTCAACTACCAAGGCAAGTTTTTTAGTGGCATTCGAAATAGCAAAGGCTAGCGAGCCTTTCGCCGAAGACGATTTTTTGTTAAAGTGCCATTGCAAATAAATGCTTTGCTACCATTTAAAGGCCAAATCCTTTCATGTAATAATTTTTTCAATGTCATTTATATTAGTTCACAAAAACACTCCATCCATCTGGTCCTGGCCCGGCCACTCTGTCAAATTGTAGAACCCATTGTGGCCCGCGAGTCAAAAAGTTGGCCAACCCCTGTGTTAGGGACTGTGTCAAAAGTGCATGCAAAATGTCCCAAACTGTTTTTTTGAATTGTCTCTGTTTTCTTTAGATTCACAGACACACATAGAGACTTTAGCTTTGAATTCCAAATTTGATCATGAGCCAATTACACAATCAAACATTAATCTAAATTGATAATAAAGTCTATTAAAGGTCCTGTTAATGTACTGTAGAAATATGACCTTATCTAAGAGTCTTGTTCCCACGTTGATCTGATCTTTTGATAAACAACTTGGCAAATGTGTTATTAAAATGTTTAGTTTTGTAACATTAAAACAAAACTTTAACCTGAAGATTGCTCCAGGTATTTGTATTACAGCCAAGTGCTCTTAGTCGTAGTAATTTAACATTTCAGTTTAGTGGTACAGTATGCATCATATTCACAGACAGTATATAAAGACGGTCCACAGGACAAATCCATAAATATGAAGGAAAAGGGCGTTGATTGCTCCCTTATGGCTGGCTGCAGTACAGGTCATGAATCCTGCCTCCTCAATGTCGGTGGATGGGACATGGATTAAATCTAAGTCCACATCAAATACATTTTCTCAAAAAGGGCTTCTGATGTAGATATTTGTAATGGCAATGATGTCTATTCAAGTGCTCCTTCCCAGTTAGATTGGTTTTAGTTAGTTATTTGATGCTATGAAAATGTGGGAAACTTGACAGCTGACACTGACTCACGATGTGGTGATGAAATGTATAAGATGGACCTCGATACTGCGGTTCCAACCTCAAGCACTACTGCATAGACTCTAGTTCCAAATGATGTCATCATCGCAGAGTTGCAGTGTTTGTATAAGGGTTATCTTCGTTTCCTTTCTCTTGTGTCTATGATCACATACTGGAAATTTATACAAATTTCAATTCCAGCTCTTTTGTTTGTGGTGAAAGAATGTGTGCATGTGTCCTATAACTGCATTCCCTGGAATTGCTGATATATTTAGTTATATTTTTAAGATTAGTTTCATTGTTGTCAGGTTACCCTGAGTACTTTTTGTTAGGGGGCCTTTTCTTATCCTCCAGAAAAATGGAAACTAAGAGGAAGTATGGAAGAGAGTCCTATTCCCAGTTTTTTGATGATTTTCCCAAAAAATGTCAGATGTCCTTCACATATGCTTAGTGATTGTAAGTTTGTGCACGAAAAAATGCTTGAATTCCCTATTCCTGGAGAGGATGAGCCTGAGAGAGGCTGAGCAGGAGCAGCAGGCTGACACTGGGAGTCAAAAAAAAAATAAATAGATAGGCGGTGGTCTAGTGGCAGAAACTTGGACTATGGGCAGAGAAGGTCTCTGGTTCGTCTCTGGTTCGACTACACGAATAGATAACAAAAGACAAACCTGGATTGTTCTGTCCAAAAATCCAAGAGTCTCCCTACCCTGTCTAGTGCCCCTGAGCAAGGCACTTTACCCCC
The DNA here is from genome assembly GCF_949316205.1 of Platichthys flesus. Taxonomy (NCBI): domain Eukaryota; kingdom Metazoa; phylum Chordata; class Actinopteri; order Pleuronectiformes; family Pleuronectidae; genus Platichthys; species Platichthys flesus. Next base: position 26,173,386 of record NC_084945.1, on the reverse strand, counting down.
CGCATCTTAATCTTAATCTTCAGGGTGGGTGTGGAGGCTGTGGAGCTTCTGTGGAGAGGAGAGACTCTGTTAGGTGACATTTTTTTCACTTAACACTTCATGTGGTCTTTAGCCAATAAGAACTTATATTTATTTCATACAAACCAAATATAATTTTGTCATGTTTTCATTTGAAAAAAAAATATAGATGGTTTATTCTGAGTCGAAATTCATTTGTATTGTCTTTAATCATAATGAATTAATCTTAAGTATAAATATATATATAATTAACTCTGCCCTTTATGTGATATATCTCACTTATTTGTTTGGTGAAATGCTGATGAAGCAGAAATGACAATTGTTCATATGTATTCTCTGCTTCAACAGGGTCTTTGTCTTTAAAATCAAAGTGGACTTTCCTATAGATCTTCTACTACTTCTCCTATTGTAAATAGATTTTGATCAATCAATTTGAGTAAAGACATATTCATTTTTATGTTTATTGTGCCAAAAAAAATAATTATAGTTATCTTTAAACATGAATCCTAAACCTGCAAAGGGCATTTAAAGGCCCTTTAGCCTCCAGAATAAACTCTGACATCATTTACATCTGTGTCCTGGCGATTTATTTGTTTGTTAGAGGATAAAAGCACAAATGCATTCTTCTTTCAGTGGACCTTGTGATTATGACATCCTAAAATAATGTCTTCAGTTGGCTTGCACTGCATCAGCAGGCACTGTGGTTGGTCTTAAATCTCCCCGGCTACTCTGAATGACTCTATGAGAAATGGATGCTCTTCCTGCTGAGTCCACAGTTTGTCTGATAGATTGTGCTGCTTCAGATGCTATTGAATTGGTCCTGAATGGTCCCAGGAATATTGCGGAGCCGAAAGCCGCAGGGCGAGTGGTGAGTGAACTTGGCACTCGGCTCTCTCTTATTTCACGGTTATGATAGAGGATATTCGCCCTGTGTGTTTTACTGCTGTCATTTTCATTTCTTCACCGTGACCAACTCAAGGGCAGAGGAACTTCATCATTCAGTTCACTGACAAAGAAAAGACATACACTTGAACATCCTTTTGTCTAAAACAGGAAAGTTGGCACTAGTTCATGTTTGCGTATCATACCAAATAAAACATGTTTAAATTATATTGGAAAAAAATGCCTAGTATCAGATCTGCCAACATATATGTGAAAATGATAATACAGCTAAGGATGAATGGATGGATGGATGGATGGATGGATGGATAGATAGATAGATAGATAGATAGATAGATAGATAGATAGATAGATAGATAGATAGATAGATAGATAGATAGATGGATGGATGGATAATACTTTGATTTAAAAAAAAAAAAAAAAAAATTAAGTGTCAAAATGCAGCAGCTTAACATTTGAATCAAATATGGAGCAGATCTTAACGGTCCCTGAGCATTTGTCCACACTGATAGGATGATGCTTCACAGAGATTGTCTCCATGTAGAACAGCGATAGTGAGCCACTGATGTATCCAAAGAGTAATGTTTGGCAAGTGTTGAATTTTGACCCACCCTGAAGCCAGCTGAGTACACTTCAGTCAAGCCTGAAGACACAGCAGATTATCTAATAACATCACATAGCATAACCCAAGGTAACATAACATAACACATAATAACATAGCAATATTATGCATAACATAATATAATGCAACATTATACATAGCACAACAACACCTAGCATAACAAAGCATGGTATAACATAACTAGTATAACATAACCTAATAATACAAATTTAACATAGCATAACATCACATCAAGGCATGCACAGAGTGGGGGTCAGCTCCCCATGTCCTTTTTTGAGATGTATTAATCCAGGCCATGTTCCTGTGTCATGTTTTCCCTGAGGACACTTCTATGTGTGCTAAGTGTTTGTGCCTAAAAGGGACCCTGTGGTTACTTCCAGTGCAACACCAGGCAGTGAAAGGGCAAAACTTAACCTTCCGACATAGAAGTGTGGAAACACAGTAGAAATGCCTCCCTTTCTCAAAAACAAGATGATAAATCGCTCTGGAAAATTAAAGAGACCACTCCAAGTTCTCCAAGTTCAGCAATGTCTTTGAGTTCACTATTGGTGTGTATGTGCCAATATAATGTTGTGTTCTATTCTCTAAACAGCTGACAACATTTCCCCAAAATTCCCAATTTAACCGACACTGGAATGACACGGCTGCCAAACATGTGGAGATTCAGAATTTCAGACTAATCAGGAGAGGGCTCCTGATGTGTTCTGTAGCTGTATTAAAGAGAGGAGCAGTGAACATGGACTGATGAGAAAAATTACTTTGTGCTATATCATTGTCAGTCCAGTGGATTTGTGATGGTTTAGTGAACACAGGTAGAATTATGAGAAAGGGAGAGAGAGTGTGTGTGTGTGCGCATGTCTATCTATAGTTATGAGGGACAATTTTGGTGTAATACCATCATTGTGAGGACATTTTGGGTGAGCCCCACAAATCCAAATGGCAGTTATCGCTTGATTCTAGGGTTACGGTTGGAATTATGTGAAGGTTAGGACGGAGGGCTAGGAAAGGCATTATGTCAAACAGTTTCCTCACAGCTATAGCGAGACGTGCATGTGTGTGTGTGCTTAAGTGCCGCTCTCTCGCCCTGGCTTGGTTCATGGAGGGAGGGAGGAGCATCGCAGCCTGTAGGATGCGGAGCTGCAGATCGGCTGAGGAAGCCAAACCAGCACCTGTTCCTGGATGGAGATCCAACATCCGGATGTGAGAGAGACAGCCTCCTGTAGTTCTTTACATCGGCTGTGAGAAGCCGTCGCACATATACATGCGTAGCGTACGTATTTAAATATGATCTAGCCGATAGGCAGTGGCCGGACAGGCGTTGAAGAGAGCTCGCTGACGGACTGTGCGTAATGCTGAGTGGACAGCAGTATTTCTCGCCCTGTGTTCCAGCCTAGACGGGCTCCTGACAGCAGCTTCGCATTTCCTCTGCAGTGCAGCTCGTCACCAGAGCCCGATGCGCCCCGCCGGACCGAGCCCGTTCACTTTGATGCCGTCCAAGCCGAGCGGAGCCTGAGCCGAAGGATGCAGGTGAAAAACCAGATCTGCACCGAGCGCAGCAGCACCGACGACCCGGAGCAGGATGACAACCAGAAGAAGACCTCGTGCTTCTCCAACATCAAGATCTTCCTGGTGTCGGAGTGTGCGCTCATGTTGGCTCAGGGCACGGTGGGAGCCTATCTGGTGAGTTTCTGTGCCACAGCCGCGGTGTTGGTGCGGAGAAGACGCGTCGTTTCCCAGTGTCTCTCCGGCGCCCTTCAAACATTCACGGGGAGACGGCCGGTACCGATGCGGCGCTTGCGCTGATGCGGCTAATAATCATGTTATTCCGATCACATCAGAATAATCACATCATCCAGTGAGCGCCGGACGCGGCGCTCTCACTGATTGATGACTTGCTGCGTATGATCCATCAGGCCTATGCACCATCCGCACGACACAAAGCGCGTCACCGCGGCCGTAGGCTCCACGTTGTTGCTGGAGAATTCTCTATGCGTATATAGGGACAGGGGGTGAGATCAGGTTATGAAATACCGGTCAGGACACTGGCGCATCCAGTCTGCCGGCTCATGCTACAGCCATGCTTCAGTAGCGCAGGAGGCCTTTGACTCTGGAGGATACAGGCCTATAGGAGATGACGTGATCAACAAAAGATAGAAGAGAGACAACACCTTATTTTGTGATTTAAGAAAAGATTCATTTTTTACTAATTATTTAACACTGGATAATCTGTGCCATAATAACAATACTGTGCTTCAGATGATGTAAGATTTGTTGCAAAGGCTGTGATAGTAATGATTGATCTTTATGGTGTGGCCAAATAAGCCTCAGCCAGAGCAGGCGGTAATTCATCTGTGGTGACATTTACTAGAGAATTGGCCCAAACACTTCCTGCAGATCTCTTTACCATTGTATTCAGGGATACCTTCAAACATACAAGGGATATTCTCCATTTTGTCCTACATTCTACAATTATTTCTTCATTTTAGATTTTTTGATACTTCTAACAAATGTAGTTTGACAAGAGGAGGGAACTGAACTTATTTATATTGATGTCAGGAAGGTGACACCTTTACTTTATGAGTTCTAGATTTTTAGAGGCTACAGTGAAAGACAATTAAAAATGCTTTTTAAAGCTTTTTGGAAAAGCATTTTTAAACGTGAAAGGGTGACTCAGTCCAGGAAAATAAGACCTAAATATTGCCACATAGACAGTAATACTTCACATTTTGGTTTAAATTAGTTTTGTACACGTCGCAAGTTTAAAGTGCGTTAAAAGGCTTTGGCAGTAGAAGTTTCTCTTTTGAGGCAGCATCCCAAAACAAATGTGCATCTTTAGCAAATCCCTCTGCAGACTAAAGCACTACAGAAACACTGTGTGCCCTCTTTATAAAATATTGTTTGTCATCATCTTTTGTTTCCTGTTTTTTTGTCCCTACGCCACTTTTCTTGTTCACAGTGGGCATTTATTTTTTTCCTCTTCTTTTCAATGCACAATTATCTTTTAACAAGTAAATTACCTCAAAACGAAATTAAACTCCAAAGGAGTGGAACAGGAGAAAGCTGTTTAACTGAAGGTCAGTGGCTGTTCTCCTGCAGTATCCGATATGATCCCACATACAACTTTTAAGAGTAGTTAAAGCCTGAAACATGCTTCTGCGTTTTCAAGGGCCCTTAAGCCTGAAACATGCTTCTGCGTTTTCACGGGCCCGTAAGCGCAAGAGCCCTTCCGGGTCCCTTACGTGCTTATGTATCCCTCCTTACGTGCTGACGGGTGTCGACCCCCTTTTCTAAAATTTACGGCAAAGCTCCGCAAGCTCACTCAGCCCGCAAGGCTGTGATTGGTCTGCTCTACATCCCTTCTGGAGCTGCATTTCCGGTTTCATGCCCCATAATACCGGCAGAAATCACGGAAGATTTAGAAGAACGAATATGGACCAAATAGAAGAGCACTTGGCAGAATATATCCGATAGTATGATAGCTTGTATAACCTGTCATTGACTGGCGGATTTGTCCGCCAGAAAAAGGCTACGAGGAGCCGCAGTGGCTATGTAAATAAACAATCGACGAAGAAGAAAGAAGGCGTCTCTAAGGTCGTCTCGACAAAAAGCATTACTCCGCCTAGTGTTCTGGCGCGGAATTGCTTTTAAGACGCGCAACGGTTGGGGAAGCATGAATGAAAACGAGTCTTGCGCCACAGCGGCGTGAAAAGACGCAGACGCAGTCGCAGAAGCATGTTTCAGGCTTTAAGCACAAGATCCCTTCCGGGTCCCTTACGTGCTTATGTATCCCTCCTTACGTGCTGACGGGTGTCAACCCCCTTTTCTAAAATTTACGGCAAAGCTCCGCAAGCTCACTCAGCCCGCAAGGCTGTGATTGGTCTGCTCTACATCCCGTTCGGTGTGTAGTTTCCGGTTTCATGCCCCACAATACGCGGAAATCACGGAAGATTTAGAAGAACGAATATGGACCAAATAGAAGAGCATTTGGCAGAAGAGATCCGAAAGTATGACCACTTGTATAACCCGTCACTGACTGGCCGATTGGTCCGCCAGAAATAGGCTATGAGGAGCCGGAGTGGCGATGTAATTATAAGAAGTTGCTCTTCAATGTCCAGCAGCTCCATCTCAATCAATTGTTGTTCGGTTGGAATCGTGAATACACACTCTGCCATGGTTCACCGTGTGTTTGTGATGGAGAACACGACTGGTAGAAGGTAAATAAACAGTCAACAACGATTGCCACACCAACAAAGAAGGCGTCTCTCAGGTCGTCTTCGACAAAAAGCATTACTCCGCCTAGTGTTCTGGCACGGAATTGCTTTGTGAGATGCGCAACGGTTTGGGAAGCATGAATGAAAACGAGTCTTGCGCCACAGCGGCGTGAAAAGACACAGACGCAGTCGCAGAAGCATGTTTCAGGCTTAAGTCTTTGCCTTGTCGTCCAAAGGTTGTGACCTCTGTGCCAGAATTTTGCATGAACACTGGACACAAACAGAATGTTCAGTAAAGTCATTTTCACAGTAGTTAGTTTAATGGTCTTATAGTGGTGCCAGAACGGTAACACAACTAGCCCAGCGTTCCACTAAAAAGAACTGTGACATCCATTTGACCATTTGAAAAATTAAGTACAGATTGTTCATTGATTTTTTTTCTCACCAGTTTTCTGGCTTTGTCCAGATGTCTCTGGTGGCCTACCAAGGTCAGGCAAAGGACAGAGTAACTAGGCTGAGGGTATTTCACCTTCAGCATTAATAGAATTCATTGCCTCTTAATAAACATATTGTAGATGTCAGCTCTGTGATGGACTGGTGATCAGGTTGGACCGCCTCTTCCACAATGTCAGCTGGGATTACCTTCAGCACAACCCTTGATGGATGCATATTGTAGAAGTAGGACTAGTTTACCCAGAGACAATCTATTTCTTGAAAAACTACAGAACGGTAAAATGAAGTACAAGCTGCTTTGTGGGCCGTTCTTGACAAATTAGAAATGGTGTTTTCTTACGAAGTACTTAAATTGGCTGTAACAGCGGAACGATTGAGTTGAGTTATGATTAGTTGATCAACAACCTGTTATCAAATATTTTTGTTCTACAACCTCTAAATTGTTAATTTGTAGCTTTTACTTGTTTTCGCTAACACACAGCCAGAACACAGCTGGTACAATGTGTTTGTGTCGCTGCATAATTAGAATAGCTGCACCAGGTTTCTTGCCTGAAGCCACACACATGCACTTATCCCCCTCTCTCCGGGCTGGCATCAGCTTAGCCGCAGGGTTGTTCTGGGAGAAGGCGGGGGAGTGTGGGGATGAAGATGTTGGAAGCAGATCAGCCCGCAGAACGGATCAGCTTCTCTGAGGTATCAACAGGTCACTGGTGGCTGGTACGAGCTCTGGGGGAATGGCAGATGGCTGCGTTTATACTACTGCCCTTCTCCTGAATACCACCTGAAGCTAAATGTTCTGCCTCAATATTTTACTAAAAAATAATAACTACTGTATATAAAATTACATCTATAAACCAGCCCCACAAAATTAGCGCCTGTGGTTTAATGGACAGTCCTAAATGGTTGTAAAAACACTTCATATCTTTTGCTCTCTCCCTCTCTGCACCAGGTGAGTGTTCTAACCACTCTGGAGAGACGCTTCAACCTGCAGAGTGCCGATGTGGGCGTCATCGCCAGCAGCTTTGAGATCGGTAACCTGGCCCTCATCCTGTTTGTCAGCTACTTTGGCGCCAAGGCCCACAGGCCCCGCCTCATTGGCTGCGGCGGTATAGTCATGGCTCTTGGGGCGTTGCTGTCCGCCCTGCCGGAGTTCCTGACCCATCAGTATGAGTATGAGGCCGGCGACTCCTGGCACGCCGAGGATGGCAGGGACATCTGCTCCAACAACTCCAGGTCAGAAAACCGAGACTCTGGGTTTAAATGTGGCAACCGAGCCAACACCAACATGATGTACCTTCTGCTGATCGGAGCCCAGGTTCTGCTGGGCATCGGAGCCACACCTGTCCAGCCTCTGGGAGTGTCCTACATCGACGACCATGTCCACAGGAAAGACTCCTCACTGTATATAGGTGAGTCCCATTGAGCTACAACATGAGCAACCTTCTTTTTTCTTACCATAACCTCAAGCTGAACTGAGGAACTAAACTCAAACATTTATATTATCTCTGAGTGAATCCACAGCTTTTTACATTGGAGCTGCTCTCACTGTTGGCTAAAAGCTCTGTCGTTAGTTCTGCCGTAATACATGTATAGTAGAAAGCGGACTCAAAGATCACCAAAGCCACAGAAACAATCGCGATTTGATGAATCTGTTGTAGGTGGGTGGTTGCTGAGCTAATAACTTGGATAACAATATACTGAATAATGAATCATTCCGCTGTACTATTAAAAAGATGAGCCACAGACTGAAACCAGTTCAGATTCCGACACTGAACCGGGGTCGAACAGCACACAGCTAGTGTTAATTTATCATTCTGTATAGATTAAACTATGTTGAGTTCGATCAGCAGTGGTAATGCTTGAACTTTTATCATAAGTGAATCTCTGAAAATCCATGAGCCAATCTGAATGAGACAATTGAAATCTGCAAAGTGACTTGTAATTTCCACCTAGAACAGTGGTTACATCTGTGCAGAAGTGAATGAAATCATGAGCCTGGCAGTCACAGTGGCAGAGGTTTACTCCACACTGTTGTTCTTCTCTTCTGGGGTCTTTGATGGGACATGTGACTCCTGATGCTCATTTCTTTTGCAGGAAACTGTTTATCTACTGTATTCAAATTTGGCATGTTATCAAGAGGCTGCTGAACGCAGCCTGGCTGTTCACACCGGACCCACATTTCTTCACGCTGGTCAGCCCGCGATTCTCCGCTTGTTGTTGTATGTAACCCGTACAATGTAGGAGTTCGGGGGTAAATGATGATGGCCTTCATACCCCCCCCCCCCCAAACCACCTTTTCTCTCTGTCTGTCTGCTTGTTTGCTTTGTAGTGGGGGGACAGATGGGGACATTTAATAATGAGAGGTACATTTGGGAAATTGATGGGGACATTTAATAATGAGAGGTACATTTGGGAAATTGAAACTCCGGGACAACAGAAGGGAAATTAAAAGTATATTTGATCATTTTTTAGATATAAATATATGTCATTTATATCGTTAAAGTCATTTTTCAGAGTGTTTCCTGGTGCGATTTTAAGTTACAAAGTGTGTTTTTTGAGAGAAATACTGAATAAATGCATCATGTTTTCAAACTCAAAAATAATCGTTTGAATAATAATGATTTAAATATTGTCCAAAATAATCGTGATTAGGATTTTTTCCATAATCAAGCTTCCCTAATTGAAGGGTCCTAGTAAAAAACAAACAGAAAAGATTCTCGTAATCTGACCCCAAAATCAACTGGCAGCAGGTTTCCGTCTTCTTCTTTGGTTGACATTGGATGTAATAAGAAGCAATGCCTACTGGCTCAGTAAAACCTGAACAATCACAGTATCTTTCAAAGAAATTGATGATTATGTTGGCATAACTGAAACATGATTGTGAAATTAATCCTTCACTCGTGCACTAAATGATCCAATGTCAGTAATGAACAGAGAATAATTTCAGAATTACAAGATTCAAATATTATATTAAAAAAATGTAGGGATATAGTCTCTACAATACAACTCTATAATTGGTTGGACATTGGTCGACGTATCCTCATCTTGTGGAGCAGGTAACAGAGAGAACAAGGGTTGGGAGTTATGGTAGCCTGATTGGTTGCATAACTTCTCCAAATGATGGGAAAGGAGGGAGGAAAAGGAAAAATCTAAAAATAATTCTTTGAGGATAAATGCAAATTATCATGTTAACCCTAAGTGCTCCCCCAGAGCTTAGTGCTGAGTGCTTTGGTGTTTCCAGAGCGGACTTCCCAGAGATCACTCTTCAGTCAACATGTTTGCTGACGTGATACATTTGTCCCCTTGATTTACTGAAAGTGGACGTGTCTCAGTTGATGACTCACTTGCTTGAACTTCTTCAGCCTCATTTAATACCCCAGCTCACGGCAACTGCTCAGCTCGTCTTATTCATACTGAGCTATAGCCTGTTCTGAACAGTATCAAGCCTCAGCCTATCTTGCCCTCTACTCTAGCCCAAAGAAGGAAAAACCCATTGTGTGTCATGCAGCATCAATGCTTGTGTGCGCATGTGTGTGTGTGTGTCCTTGTTGCAGTGTCCAGTTTAGTGAAAGTTACATACAGGTTTGGTGGCATAGTAGATAAGAATATCTTAATTTTTTTTATTGTACATATAAAGAACGCGCTACTATCACTGTTTATTGTTTATGGGATGCACGAGCCTATCAATATTTTATTTGCTCTACTTTTAATGCACCACAATGTTGCATGGTATTTAGAGGCTAGTCTATGCCATGGGTACTATATGCAGCAACAGATGAGACATTTTAACGCTACATTCTTTGATATTGTTTCTAGCTGCTGAGGTTTTGAAACAGCTCATTTGTAAAAAATTGTGTTTGGTGCAACGACAAAATGAAATCTAGGGTTGTCAATCGTGGAAAAACTAGAAAGAGCAGGCTACACTTACAGGTTGTGAGCAGAAGGTAAATGGTTTTGTATTTACATAGCGCTTTTCTAGCCTTGATGACCGCTCAAAGCGCTTCACACAACAGTTTCACATTCGCCCAATCACCCACACATTCATACAGTGCATCTATCCCAGCACTTTGTTTTCTATGGGGGCCATTCAGGGTTCAGCATCTTGCCCAAGGACACTTCGGCAAGCAGATTGTTCAGACTGGGGATCGAACCTCCGACCTTCAGGTTGGAGGACAATCACTCTACCCCTCAGCCAGAGCCACCCGTAACGGACCAACAATTTCAGAACCCATTTCCTGTATTCATTGTTGAGAGGGCTGTTGTGGGTATGTGGCCACTCGTTTGTCTGGGCCCTTGAGCAAAGCACTTTAGTCCCCAACTTCTATTAAAGTTCAGAGGCCAGTAGCAGAGTACAGTGGTTACACTGTACAGAAACCTAAGAGGCTGACATAACCCACATTAAAGTCTGTCTGCCAAAGTTGCCAAGGCAACAGTAAAGAGAGAAGCAGGGAGGATTTTCTGTACTGTTCCTCTGACTGCTCAGCGACCTGCGCGTAACAGAGCTCCATCCGGGCAGATGGAGAGGCTGAAACAGAGGACTAGAGAGAAGAAAAAAGAGTCTCCTATTATGACTAAAACAAAGAAAAGATGTCGGCGCAGCACATGAATTATCTGATTACATATCTGAAATGTGTGTGTTAATGTACATTTATAAAAATAATTGATTTAGTCTTTTCTTCTTTTTTATCTTCTGATGACTGAGAAAATGTGTAGCAAAAATGTACATCAGATGTATATATCATTATTATTACTATTTATTTAGCCTTATTAGGCTCATAGGTCCATATCAGTAGAAAAATAAATAAAACGCATTGGCCGGCAGGTTGATACAACAGGTCAAACTGTCAAAGAAACTGTAATAAAGTTAGAGCATTGTGCAATAACAAATGTTGCATGCTGTATATTTTGCATATTATTATCATATTAATATGTTGACTCTTTAGCCGTACTACATTTTCTCTCCAATCTAACCCTATTTAATATGTTCTTCCCTTACCAATAATGCATTATTTCACCAAGTTTTGTGGTCATCCCATTTGCTACTCTTGCTAACGTACAAATAAACAAACTAACAAATGCCAATGAAAACACTTACTCCTTAGGGGAGGAAATCAATGGTTATTGTTATCAGCCCTGAAATCCCATATTTGGATGTTGGCTACAGGACAGCCAAAGTCGGTTAACTACCCCGAGTCACGACAGTCCCTGACCGTTCGAGTCCATTGGTCCTTGTACACTGTAATAATTCACATGCAGCCATGCAGCCATAATTGACAACAACCAACCACTGTGTACCCTTGACATTAAGCAGTTGTACATGATTTACTTTTTTTTATTCAACCGCGCTAATGCATCATTAAGCTCCTCTGTGGTTTAAAGAGCTAGTTTCTGGCCACAGTGAGGCTGGTTGCACCTCCTCTCAGTCATCTCTGCTCGTTCCTGGCCAGTTGTATTGTTCCTGCTTGTGTTTCAGTAAAGACCTCTTGCAGGGTGAGAAGGCCTGCGGTTTGTTCTGTTCATGTTTTGATCTGTACACTCTCTGCCAGCAGCACAGAGAGAGGAGGAGATAGGAGAGGGAGAGAGAGGAGGAGAGGGACGGACAGAGGATGGGGAGCAAATTAGGCTAGCACCACACAACCCACCCTACCTCCTGCTTGGATAGAGTCCAATTCATACCAGATGCCTGATGCTAGACTGTTAGACACCTGATATTTGTATAATTTTAGAACATTTAAAGAATGTACTGAGTTTCGAGTGAGATTTACTATGAAACCATGTAGGTCACGCTAATATCAGTCAGTAGAACAACCAGGACAACACATACTTAAAGTTGTCAGGTTTCCAGGTTGCTTTGACAAATCTTTGACTCAAATGGGATTTCTTTGGGATCTTTTTCACATATTTGCAAGTTTTTATATTCACTGGGCGATATGGAAAAAAAATATATAAAACAAATCACTGCACTGAGGGGCAGTACTCCGTCAACAAGTGACTCTGCTCCTCTGATGTTTTTTAATCATCTGCTGAACTCATATTTATGTTCCTGGATAAACAGAGTGTTGCTTCTTCAGCAACAAGGAAGTCAAATTATTTTATTATTATTATTCAGAGGATGAAAACCGCTTAAATTATGAACGTAGCGGAAAACATGAATCAATTACGTTCTGTCGGTGTATAGATGCAGAGTCGTCCACCTCTCTGCAGGAGCCCAAACATCACCATTTGTGCTACCTGCTCGTACACTGTCCTGTGTGCGTCAATCTAAACTGACCTGGCTGTAACTCTATTCCAGTCACATGATTTGTTCAGCCAAGCGCTATTCTCATTGTCATTGGCCGTTTGAGTTGTCTGTCAAAACATGGATGGTATATGTTCAATCAACATTAGAGACCATGTCTTATATTTCTATAGAGGAAATTTGATTTCACGATTATTATCTTTATCGTTTTATCACAGTCCAAATGTTATAGTGCTGGTGTTAGTGGCTGTAATGTGATGGCAAAACTAACCATGATTGCTGGGGATGCATAATGAATAATGCTGGGTTACTACTTCATATTTCATTTACTATTTGGAATTTGTGTGGTTGTGAATAATTATAATAATACCAATACTCATCTTTTTTTATTCTTTAATGTAATAACCCATGAGTAAAGCCACACATTGAACATCTCTAAAATGGAAATGAATATTGAATGATTTTTTTTTCTGAATGTCTCAATACAATTTCATGACATGGTTGTGGAAACATTTATCCTAAAACCACAAATGTCAAGCTAATGTTGGCCCTACATGAAAAGTTGACCAAAATTTGGTAGAGATTATTCTCTTTGGACCACGAATATCTGCTCAAAGTTCTAACTGAACAAATTATTAAAAGTAGATTATGGCATGGCTTTTTACACTAAAGCAAATTAACTGTGTTGTTCAGCTGGACTGTAAGTGGAAAAACTGTTGGTCAGTGATGACTGGATCCAACAGTGTGGTCGGTCAACCAAAGACAGTCCTTAGAGAGGTACCACTTTTTATTGCTTTTTAACCCCCTAAACTGATATTTTGTACTGAAATCTTGACTCGGACTCTGGTAACATGTCCACTGCTATAAAATATGTACCAGCTCAGTACTAAGTGGATTTAGCTTTTCTGTAAGAAACTGTCTAACATCCCCCAAGCTTCTTCCTTTGACACTTACAGATAGTTTTTTTTTTCCGTTTCTCTCCACCACCCCCTCTCTGTACTGACAGCATTGCCAACCAAGGCCTGTTGATTGCCATGGTTACCTCCAATGTGATTGCTGGGTCTTCTGTTATAGCTATAGCTAAATGCATATAGCCCAATCCGTATACAGTATTTACAGTATGTTTTATGTGACAATTTGTATTTCAGCTTCTTTTTCCTAGTCTCAGGGGAGGGGTGTGACAAGCTTGATGTGTGAAGACATATTTGCATTGTAAGAAACCCCCTGAATAATGCAACACGACAGAGGAGCAGTTAGGAGTCGTTTAGCAAACATCTAACCAGATGATGAAATATTAAAACAGCTGCTCTCCATGGGCTCACTAACAAACCAGATGATAGACGAGAGGTTGTTGTGTTGTGGCTGAAACAAAAACTGCCTGAATGAGAGACTGAGGACCCTGGGAGTAATAGAGTCCCCCAGCATGCACCTGTCCTGTATCTGCTCTGTGTCACTACCTTTGTTCTTATACAGTATGTGTGCATGAAGTCACTGTGAGACAGACAGCAGGCTGCAAAAAAGGTAAAGAGGTTATTCTTACTGGTTATTGTTCATCAAATTATTGTCGGAGAGAAGTTTTCCACAATTGTAGTTTAGCTTTTTAGCATGCTAATATTAGCTGGTTAGCAGCAAATGCAAACTACACCTTAAGCTACGTTTAAGGTTTCATAATTATGATTCAGTGTGTTAGCATGCTAACATTTGTTAATTATAGCAAACAAAGTACAGCTGAGGCTATAATTGGATTAGTTATTTAGTTATTTGGCGAAAAATGTATGGACCAAAACGAAAGGCCAACCTCATGGTGGTGATATATTTCATCCTCTGGGAACCACCAATTTCATCAATTCTGTAACAGTCCCTTCAGTAAACGTTGACGTCTCATCGGGTATGTGGCAGTGTCAGCTTGCTAACATGTAACGTGTAAATGTAATGTGTTATTGACAATGTTAAACTGGAGATAGGCAAGTATTCACAGTTTTAGTTTGATTTGTCAGGATGCTAGCATTGACTGATTTGCAACCAACATGAAGTACAGCTGAGGCTGATGGGAATGCCTTTAGAATTTGAGCTATATACCATAAACCACATTAATATTACAATTTTGACTGGATGCAGTGCTTAGATGGAAGTTGAGGTACCACCAAAAAGTTGATATAGGTTTAATCATTTTAGAGTAATTTAATTTGAACAACGGTTTTGCGACAATCCAATCTTGTAAATGAGATATCACAGGGAAAGATTTGACCTGTTGGTGCCTCTTAGGCTAGAGGATCACTGAAGAGAGTAGGATTCACGCTCAGGGGACCAGGACTAACTGTATACAGTTTAACTGCTATCCATCTAATAGTTGTGATTCTTCAGTCTACACAAAGTGTTGAACTGACTGACGGGCCAACACAACAATGCAGCGTACCTACTGTATCTTGCCATCTTTAGTTCCTTTTTTAATAGAAAGTTAAGCAGCCGTAGTAAATACCAATGCAAATGTGTATTTGTATCTATCCACATGGAAGTTTCAAGCGTCCTTTTAATATTTAACCTGCGGCTAGATCAGCTCTGCCAATTACCTGATAGAAGGAGGAAATGGCTTCCCAGAGAAGACCAACCTGCTCTTGAGCTGTGTTGACTATAATGTACAGGGTGGGCTGTAATTAGATTATTGATTGCTGTCTACCGCTTGACTGATACCCAAGGCAAAGGCAACTAACCCTCCTATCTATTGTATCACTCCCAGAGCATCGAACAGAAACACATTTTCAATTAGAGTATTCATGCTCTGTGCATTTTTACAGTATGGCTTTTGCTTTACATATTAATGGGGTTTAGTATGTGGTGCTGTGAAAATGTTTGTATCTTGTTAATGGAAGATGTAAATCTTGTTTTGCTACAGAATGTGTTTTGTGAGCACCACTGCAATACAACAGTGCATTGACTCAGAGGGCGATTCAGATGCCTGCGGTTTAATTGGGTGTCCACGAGTTCACATTTCTCTGTTGAATGACAAAAGCAGATTTTCTTCTTGGAAAGTAATTTTCTGAAGTACAAATAAAGTGCATTCATACACTTTCACACACATTTGCTCCAAGCACTGTGCAGCTTAACAGAGCCTGTAAATGCCCTGGTGCAAGTGCGTGTTAAGTCAAGCTAATCATTATACCTTTTGCAACATTGGTAATACTTTTGAAAAGCTAGCAAACCCCCCCTTGGACCTTCTCATTGTACTGAATGTGCACATGATCATAGACTGAGCTACAGCAGAAATGTTTAACACCTGCAGCAGTGTGCCAAATGGCAGGATCAACACAGTAATTAAGTACTGTATAGAGCTGTGTCAAGTGACTGTAATATCAGTTGAGCCTGTGGAGCTCGAGGGGGCCAGCCCTGCCCCCCCACCTCATATCTTACCCTCTACTCATCGCTGTAATGCGCATAATGAAGCTCTGTGAGGCTTGAAGTTGAGAGTCCTCTGCAGCAAAAAGCGTTTTCACTCTAGTGCAGCTATTATTCTTCCACCGTAGGACAGCACAGGAAGGAATGGACGCTGACTCAGCACGCACTGTCCGTTAGGTCCGGCTCAGGTTGTTTTATGTGTGCACCTTTTAGGAGCACCTTTGCCAAGATACAAAGTACCAGTGATTGAATATTGCCATAATGTGAGTCTGAGTGAGAAAGTATTCATGTGCTGGCAGTGTGACCAGGTAGAGGAGCCCTGTCTCACACGGTTTGACCTTGCCTCTGCTGCACTCACTATGATTTTTGTCCAGCTGCTAAATGTCTTCTTTCCAAAGTCTTCCCCACCTGCCTTTTACTCGCACTCTCATTGGCCTCTAAGAATACGAATACTAACTTCTCCTTCTAAAATGTAACAGTGGTTGACTTGTGGAAAGGCGGTGGTCTTGTGGCAGAAACTTGGACTATGGGCAGAGAACGTCTCTGGTTCGTCTCCGGTTTGACTCCACGGAGAGACAACAATAGACGAACCTGGATTGATCTGTCCAAAAATCCAAGAGTCTCCCTACCCTGTCTAGTGCCCCGAGGGCCGTACATGGTCGCTCACTGCTCTGTGTGTCCTGCACACAGATGGGTTAAATGCAGAGGTTAAATTTATCTACCATTGCATGAGCGTGTTGTGCATGTCTGTGCATGTGTTTGGTATAAATGAACATATCTTAATCTTAAATCATTTAGGCTGCAAATAAATTTTTGTTGGAAGGGAAATGTTCATTTAAAAGTCCAGACCAACCAATAAGAGCCTTCATTACAGGACCTGACTCAAGCACATAGAAATCTATGTTTTTACATAGCTTAAGTGTGGCTGTTATGGGCACCTTAGAGAAAACATAGAATCAGTCTCTCCGTTTAAATGCTATTTGAAATAATTTAATTACAGCCACTTTGAGCAAAAAATGTTGAGGTAAAAAATAGGCCGTCAAACACAAGAATAGTATTAAGTAGGGATGCACCGATATGGAAATTCTTGGCCGATACCGATATTTAAAAAAACAATCTGGCCGATAGCGATATTTGTTTATTTTCTTTTTGTTGATATTCATTCACCCTTTTGTGCCAGACATTTTTTTAAATCATTATTTAAAGGCACCATTTAAAAAATGTTCAGCCCTTCTTATCTTTTAATGAGCACAAATTGAATCAGATTTATGAAACAATCTTTGATTAACTAAACTTTATTTAACAGAGACATATTATGCCCATTTTACCACAGTTGATATGGTTCCTTGGGATCATAATGAAATGACTGTAGCATATTTTGGTCAAAATACAACAAGGATAATTTAAAATAGCACCTTTTTACCCTGTCTAAAACAGCCCTGTTAAAGTATCATTAAAGAGAACGCTCTTGTCATTGTTTTACGGTAGCAGTATTGCCCGTTTATTAGAGGTGTTACGGCTTCTGTGTGTATGACGTATGTTGTCAGTTCCCTAGTTAAGGCCAATGTATGCTTCTCCGTTTTGACCGATATGGACAGATAGGACCGTCTTCTTTGCCATGGAACGCCCTCTCCGGGCCTCTCCGGGGCTCCTCGAAGAGCTTTTCGTAAAGCTCTGATTTTTTCTAACTACACGTCGGCATGGTGGAGAGCCCACGGATAGCCCTTGGCTGTGATTGGTTCGCTAACGCCAGCATTTCGGGACGACATCATTTCCGGACCTCAAACTTCTTGTTTCATTCCCTAAATCACAATAAACCTAAATCACAACTACGACTCTATGATTAATGTGACAAGTATGTTAAGCCAGCGGCATTGTCCGGCTGATGGTGGCTGGTTAGAGCACGTACGGCATGTGTGTACGGTCATATACGGTTATGAACGAATTTTCATAACGGGGCTGGCAGGCTAGCCACCATGCTAACTGCGGTGGGAACAACGCAAAAACCCGCTGACTTTAATCCCACGGCTGTCATGACACAGTTTCTCAAACACCGTCAGGTTAGAAGCAAACACTTGGTAGTAGTTAGTATCGGGTGTCCGTGCTGACTGTGTGTGGAAGCTGGGGGGAAGACAGCTGCCTCCGTGTAGCTTCAAGCTGTTGCAGCTGTTGAATTAGCAACACAGTTTGGAAACAAGACCGGGGTACCGCTGCGCTAACACACAATAACACAAGCATTTTGACCCGCTGGGTGTCACTTTATTTCAGCAAGAACCAAATAAAGCAGAAATTTGAAGTGCTGCTTGGTGAATGTTCTTGTAGTTTTCTGGATCTACAAGGCTCCAGAAATGTTGTGAGTGTTGCTGAGACTTAAGCTGAACATGATTCTGGAGATTTATAACCTCCATCTCCATCTCCACAGGATTGACAGTGAACAGTTCAGCCATCTTTTCTGAAATCTCTGTGATGTCTACCTCCATGAATGGGTTGGCAAAGAATGCCACACATGGCTCCAGCTTATCAAAATCATTGAACCTATCCTCAAACTCCTGGCCTAGCTTTGACATGAGGTCACAATATTTATTGACATCCAAAACAAAGTCAGCCCCTGCATGGCTATCTAACATCTTAACTACTGTTGGGAAGTGTTGCAGTCTTTTGTTTTTCAGTTGCTGGAGGTAGAATGACAGTTTTGCTTTAAAAGCCTTAACAGCACTGATCATGTCAGAAATTGTTCTGTCTTTACCTTGTAACTGGGTGTTGAGCTGATTGAGTTTCTCTGTCATGTCTGTCAGGAACGCAAGATCAAGCAGCCACTCAGCATCAGACAAAAGTGTAGTGTCCTCCTCTCTTGACTCCATGAAAGCCTTGATTTTGTTCAGCAATGAGCAGAAGCGATGCAGTATTTGTCCTCGGCTCAGCCACCTCACCTCAGTGTGGAGAAGGAGATCACTTTGTTCAGCAGACAGTTCCTGGAGGAGCAGTTTGAAGCTTCTGTGCTGCTTGGCCTTTGCGCGAATGGAGTTGATGATCTTAATGACAGGTGTCATCATATGATCAAATCTCATGACTTTTTTCTTCGTCGGTCCGATGAATAAACATTGCTGTTTTTTAAGGTTTGCTTTTGCGTTTTTTAAGGTTTGCTTGTCGGTAGAGTGCTGCCTGCTGGAAAATCCCGTGCAAAGTTATGGTGGACTTGAGTGTTGTGGCGCTCCACGTTACCTCTTTGCCGACCGAAACACTGCTCCCGCATATGAGGCACACACACTTGTCCTTCACGCTAGTAAAGAAGAACTCGCATTCCCACTCCAAATGGAAATTGTATGTTTTCTGCTTTTTCTTGACTTGGCCACCTTGGTTTTCCATCTTTGTTGTTTGTGTAAAGTTCTGCTAATACCACCAAACTCCTCACTTTAGCTTAGCAAGCGCACAACGTCACTCAACGTCACAACTTCACTTTGGCTACATTTACACCGGACACCAATGTGACATATATGTGAATGTAAGTGAGATGAGGTGCATTTACTGTCGTCGGAATATAATTTTTTTTAATTTTTTTTATTATTTTTTATTTTTTTATTTTTTTCGGTCAACCTATCAGGCGAGCTACTGAAAAACCTGCCCGCGAGCTACCGGTAGCTCGCGGGCTATCCTGTGCTAAAGGATAATGTTACAGCATAAAAAAGCTTAATCGTGATTTCCCCCCATCATGCTTATTACTACCATTTACATCGGCAGCATCCCTTTGAGGACCACTCCAGGCTCTTACCTTATTCCACTCTATGGAGGACTCAGCAGAGCTGGTAGAACCCACAGTGAAGTGAGGGAACATGCAACTTCAGGGCACTGAGGATCAGACTGGCTGGCAGCCAACATTTTCTGCTGGTTTACCGCTGTGTGAGTGTGTGTGTGTGTGTGTGTGTGTGTGTGTGTGTGTGTGTGCCGGCCTGCCTGCATCACATACATTATGGATTAGTTGTCTCGTCCTTTGTTTGTCTGTGATTTGACTCCTAGTGGCAGGCAGAGGAGGTTACACGAGGCTGTTCATTGGTTAGTGTTTGAGCATCTGCACTGCTGTAACCTCTGAGCTCATGTGTTACCTTACTGCTGCTCCGCTGGTATCAGAGACTATGCTGATATGACCATAATGGGCATATTGTAGACCACAAACGTCCACATCTAATGATACTTATAAGTGTTTTGAGTTTAGTGCTAAATAGCTACCATTAGTTTCTAAATTTCTAAACTGCGCTTGTGAAAATGGTAAACATATGCTAGCATACTAGACTTTAGCTGGGGAAAATATGTTTATATCAGCATTCAGTGTATAATTCTGAGTCAGAGATATCAGTGATGGGTAAACAGTATATGTACAGACTTTTATAGCTGGGAGCAAAGCTTTGTCTTGTTAAAAAACATTATTATGAAAACCAAGCAATGAGTATCTGATTTTATCTTTTATCTGCCAGTCCTTCTTTAGGCATATAAATAAAGGTGGACATATGCATCAAGGGCTAGGGTTGGAGCCTGTGAGCATAGTGATTAGTGTTACTAATTGTAAAATTAAACTTAAAACATGTTTGAAGAATCCTAGATTGGGCGACTGAAGACGCTGATGTGTTGTCTCATTTGACTTTGTCTTTTTCCAATATGTGTCTCCTAAAAGGGAATAAAATGACCCCCAAAATGTGTATGACTAAAACTGTGTGACATTGCTTTACTAGATTTTCAAATAGCGAAAAATCCACATTTTCTTTCTGCTTCTGTGGAAATGAAAGATAACACGCTGAGAACTGAAAGGGCAATTGTGCCCTGAAATTTTTCACTTGTGATAACCACAGCACCAATCACTACATCCTATTCAGAGAAACTGAAAGGTCATCTCTGTGAGGAGGGGCCAGCCCTTTCTGTGCTATGCTCTTGTTATTAACCACTGCCATTGTTCCACTGAACACCAGCCTGTACAGCTGAGTTCCACTGCCTCTTACACACAGCCCTGCTCAATCTGCTGCTTACTTCAAACCTCTCAGCCTCTGGGCCAAAGCAGAGTATATTTTCATAGGAGAGAATTGAACTTCTGCTGTTTCCCAACTGCTCTTACAATGAGAACCCATTTCCTGATAGATTATGTATGATCCTGCTGGATAACATAGTCTTAGATCAATTAACCTGTGCAACCTATGTGCTGCATATTAGGGTGACAGTGACTAAATCTTTCAGTGTGAGACAGCTTGTGAAATGTAACATCCTTGGCTTGGAATTCAATATCTATCTTACCTTGAATAGAACCCATTTGATTCTCAATCATACTGTGGATTTTATCAACAGGAATTGTTCCGGGGGTAGGAGGCCTCTTGTTACAGCATATTTAATTAAAGGGTCAAGTAATAAACTCTTTCCAGTCTATATACAATGCTCCCCTCTGCTGGATGATCCAGTGAAGTGCACTTATTGCTAAACTAAACTTAAAAGTTAAGTAAATGCAGATTTTATAAAAATTAATAATAAGATGGAATTTGTTTTGTTGTTGCTCTTTTCATTTTAACCAACTGACATTCTATATTCTTCTGTCCTTCTTTGTTTTGCAGGTATTTTATTTTCAACTTTAGTTTTTGGCCCGGCTTGTGGCTTCATCTTAGGTTCCGTCTGTACCAAAGTCTATGTTGATGCTGTCTTCATTGACACCAGTAAGTTGTCCTTTAGTATTTGACTGCATTAAATGATATGTCCACTGTCTAATAATTTAATTTTTTAATGACTGTAGGGAAATTAAGAATATTGCAACATAGTATTAAAATAAAAGCATTCAAAATGCACATAACAGTCACAATGTACTCCTGATCAATCCTGATTTCTTCCCATTGATCTGTTAAATGTCATCATACTGCATTAATCAGCATCCATTCAATAATTGTGATAAACTCCCCTGCCCCTTGTTCAGGTAAGCTGGACATCACCCCAGATGACCCTCGCTGGATCGGAGCGTGGTGGGGCGGCTTCCTCCTCTGTGGTGCCTTACTATTCCTGTCAGCCCTCTTCATGTTCGGCTTCCCCCAGTCACTGGACCAGCAGGACATGGACGGTGGAGGGGAGAGTGAGCAGGCCATGCTGCCTCCTCCCCTGACCATGGAATACCAGGGCTCCAAACCCAATGGGACCATGCAGGGCTTTGATATAAACAGTGGCCTCACGGTCTGTGAGCATCTGAGAAGTAAGGAGGGGGGAACAGAGGGAGCGAATGGTGTAGAAAAAATATGATAAATAACAACATTTTCTTATCTCTTGTCCCATTTTCTCTGTTTTCTCCTTCTTTATTGATTCAGTAATCCCTCGGGTCACCAGGCACTTACTCTCTAATCCGGTGTTCAGCTGCATCACACTGGCAGCCTGCATGGAAATTGCAGTGGTTGCCGGCTTTGCTGCCTTCCTTGGCAAATACCTGGAGCAGCAGTTCAACCTTACCACCTCCTCAGCCAATCAGCTGCTAGGTAGGCAGGCCAATTGTTTACCATTATACAAGAGGTAGGTTAAGGCTATACAGGTATAAAAAAGGAGAAGTAAAATGCACTCAGTAGTGCGAATATCCCTGCCAAGGCCCAACAGTCTCTTTAACTTCAGTCCAGCTTCACCACGTGCTTGACTTTTTTTATCCACTTTTACATTATTCCTTGGAAAAAGTGCCCCATTTCGCAACATTTAATAAAGTAAAAAATCTGGATCGTTGTCCTGATTCGAATCCACATCAAATTTTCATGGGCTCTTCACTGACCCCATACAGGTACCACATCCTTCCACCAAGTTTTGTTGAAATCCGTTCAGTTGTCTTTGTGTCATCTTGCTTACAAACACTACTAAGGAAAATACCAGTAGGTTTTAGGATTTTATGAAGGAACAGTTGACATCCCTGTCTTTCTCTCCGCAGGTATGACGGCCATCCCGTGTGCCTGTCTGGGTATCTTCCTCGGGGGGCTGCTGGTGAAGAAGCTTAACCTGTCTGCACTGGGCGCCGTCCGCATGGCCATGATGGTCAACCTGGTGTCCACTGCCTGCTACGTCTCCTTTCTCTTCCTGGGGTGTGACACCGGACCAGTCGCAGGGGTCACTGTGGCCTATGGCAACGAGTAAGAGTGATAATAGGCCAATGTGGCCGAGGAGTCTTTTCAAGGATTTCCAGCTCTACCTGGGCCTGGCTGTTGTTTTTCCATAACAAACTATTTCAGTTATACATGACTTTCAATACAAGCATGACAATTTAGTGTTTATTATCATTACTTGTGTATGTCCACAATTTCCATCTACATGATTACCTGCTGTATTATAACAGTACCTACAGATATAGTTGGACATTTTGGGAAATACCCTTACTCACTTTCTTGCCAAGAATTAGATGAAAAGATCAATACCACTCTCATGTCTTGTGAGTATGAACCTAAAGTCAGCAGACAGTTACCTTATCTCAGCATGTAGAATGAAAACAGGGTGAAACAGCTAGCCTGGATCCGTCCAGAAGTCATAAGTGCATTTCCCAAAATGAAATAAAAATAAAATAGTCCATGCATTTTCACAAAATCTATTTCTGTCACGATGTAGCTTATCTCATAATAATAATTAGAATCAAGATGATAAACATTTTTATACATTAAGTCCACAGTAAAACCAGGTGTGTTCTCCTTATACTTTGTCTCTGTAATATGATGACAGACATTTTCAACTTTTACTCAAATACATATCCAGCTGTCAGAAATAGTTGTTTTTGCATAATTGTTTACATTGTGCTTTTAGTGTATTATTCAGCCAATTGAGGGCTGTGTTTAATCTTAAATTAACTGATGTCCATGCAGGATCAACAAGATAATTTTCATTTTACGTGAACATCGTACATATACAAATGTTTACCCTCCCTAACACAACCTTTGGCCTCCTCCACAGGACGCTGCGATCCTGGCAGCGACCTGAGTCGCCGTGCATCAATAACTGCAACTGCTACACAGCGTCAGTGAGTCCTGTCTGTGGTTCCAATGGAATCACCTACCTCTCAGCCTGCTTCGCTGGCTGCACCAAACCAGTGAGTGGAGATGAAAACACTGCAACCAGCTGAATTATGAATAACCACCAGACACATCCATACAGTGCAGCAGTCTTCATTCATTCATTCAGACAGTGGAGTAACTCGGCTCTTCCTCTTGTCTTTGTATCAGAACCTGACCAGCTGCGCGTGTATATCCAGCAACAGTGAGGAGGCCGTGGCGCTACCGGGGAAGTGTCCCAGCCCAGGCTGTCAGCAGGCCTTCCTCACCTTCCTGTGTGTTATCTGTGTGTGCAGCATGATCGGAGCTATGGCTCAGACACCCTCTGTCATCATCCTCATCAGGTATGAGACCTGCGGTTAGACACAATCTCCACAGGAGGGAGCTGTTGGCATTCATGTCTGCGATCCGGGAAAAATGATGTAGTCAAAGTCACTTTTGTCATCTCAAGTGTAGGGGAGATTTGTCAAGGTGACGCTGGTAAAGACAAATACTAACATAGTATTATGTCTTAAAGGGATCATATTAATCTTAAAAAGGACATTGTAAGGTATAGAGTATACAGTTAAGTAAATGTGTCTGGATAACTTAAGTAGTGACTTCTATCTATCTACTGAATGAGTAGATAATAATAATGATCATTATAGTAATCATTATAAATTGAAATTCAAGTCTTTCTTTGAAATAATGTTTTAAGAAGGGATTCAAAAGCGTTAACAATTCTGATCATATACCATCAAGATAAGTTTGTAGTTGACTGTCTCCCAGTAGTGTGTCGAATTAATTTCCTTAGTGCACAAATATTATTATTAATATTATTACAGTAACAACCTCAAGATAATCTGGTTAAACTGGCGGAACACTTTGCTCATACCAGATGTTTCTCTGTTTCAGAACTGTAAGTCCAGAGCTGAAGTCTTATGCCCTTGGGGTTTTGTTCCTGCTGCTGAGACTTATAGGTATGAAACTCAACATTCACCCCTTATGTCTTATTGTACACTTATATCCACAGAGAAACAATCATTTCATTTCTGTAATGACTCACACCATTGTATTTGCCCTTCCTGTAGTTTTACTCTGTATTGTAAAATTGCATTTTTCATCTTGGTTAAAATGGACTTCATCGCTCTGTCTGTGTGAATATAAAGGAAACCTCAACTCTAACAGGTTCTCTGTTTGACCCATTTGACCTGCTGTCTGTCCACAACCCCAGGCTTCATTCCTCCCCCTCTGATCTTCGGCATGGGCATCGACTCCACCTGTCTGTTCTGGAGCTCGGTGTGCGGCGAGAAGGGAGCCTGCATGCTGTACGACAACGTGGCCTACAGGCACCTGTATGTCAGCATCGCCATCTTCCTCAAGTCCTCTGCCTTCATCCTGTATGCCACCACATGGCAGTGTTTAAGGAAGAACTACAGGAAGTACATCAAGAACAGCGAGGGGTACCTCACCCCCACCGAACTCTTTGCTTCCAACGTGACTCTGGACAATTTGGGCAAGGAGATAACGCAGAACCCGGCCAACAGGACAAAGTTCATATACAACCTGGAGGACCAAGAGACATCTAACAACATGGAGTCGGTTTTATAGTAGCGCTCTGCACAGGGACCGCAGGCTGGAGGTGTTAGTGTGCAACCGACCTGATGTGCAATGTTTCTCTGGTGTTATATTGATTTAGAAGAATGTCCTCAGTATGGGTCTTATCTTCTTCTCACCCAAAACATCAAAACACAATGGAAAAAATATCCCAAATTATCAAATTATAGTCAATTTCTATTTTTGTTTTATGATACATGTTTAAGTTTTTGTTTAGCTTTTTTCACCTATTTAACACCCAAGTAGGGATTGACAGCAAACACTGGAAGAGAAAGGAGAAATGACACTTCAACAAATTTTAAACAGGGATGTTGCAGTGAAGTGTTTTGCATCCTTGTACCAGGACACCAACAGAATTGTTTTCTTTACAGATTTAGATTTAGTACAATCTTCAGTTTAGATGAACTTCAGACTCAGAGCTGTGTAAGAAGCAGAAGTCTGTTTGTTCGTCAGCTTTTCTTTGACAGTTTATTTTCCTTTAGAAGGAAATATTTCTCAGGTCGTCAAGTCAGATAGAAAGAATAAGAGTTAATGTGATTGTTCACTGTCAGATGAAGCATTTTTAGCTTATTTTTTTAGCACTTTTCAAGAACATACAGCTGTAGTGCAAGTGGGATCATATCATTCAGGGAGTTTCACTCTTGTAATTTGCTCGACAACCCCACCAAATCATTAGTCACACAGTTAACTTTAACACAGGGAGAGGTCATAACTCTCTCTTCTGGCCACATCATTAAAGATTTGGGAAATAAGGGACAGAGAAAAGACAACATATCTACTGCTCTACACCAAAACCAAATCAATCAATTTCCAAAGCATCTTAAAATAATTGCACTTCTCTTTAATCCCCAAATCATAATGTGTGCAAAATAAATGAAATATCTCATGTCACTTCTAACTTCATTGTTTAGTATTTTACAAAATAGCACGGGAGTTAAATCTATGACAATATTTATTTTACAAGTGTGGTCATTTACTTTACACCTAAGTGGGGTAGGTTTATGTCTTATTTGCTTCCAGTGGAATTGTCCTGTTCTATTTCTCGAGGGCATTCTGGGACATTTGTTGAAGAAAGAGGAGCCTTGAGCCAGTATGTAATACATATCCCTTTACTGTGTCATATTGAGGAGTTTTGCTATGAAGGCTGGACAAGATTCTGATGTTTCAGAACCACACAACTGTTTTTTTTCTACTTCATATAAATCTTTGTTTTCCCTGTGTCCTTTACAGAAATTTGGTACAATTTCCAAAAGGTAATTATTTAAAAAAAGATCAGGTCTAATTGTTTAAATGTTGACCGTACCTAAATCTGATGAGAATAATGTCTTAAGTATATAAGCATAACTGAACCTGTTTCTAATGTATAACATTATCCATCTGTCACTCATGTCATTGGCAGATGGAGAGAGAAACACAGTTTGACTTGGTTGTGTAATTCCACTACCCTCAGCAGAAATGCATGGAATACATAGCAACACGACAAATAACAAGCAGGGAACATTCTCTAACGTACGCACATGTACGTAGTAGGGCTGACACAGGTGGAGGCTGACAGAGAGTGCGAAGACGTCTAAGTGGAACGCCAAGTCAACGTAGCGAGACATGATGATGGTGGTGGGCTAGCTGTCAGCAGACACAGCATAGCATGACGCAGCCTGAGTTAGTTCTTTTAGAAGCATGCTGGTAATGCATGTAATGATAAAAAAGAAAAAATACTCAGTATGTCACTAAGTTGCACACACTGCAGTTTGGTGGACATGGAAATGGTTAAATACAGATTTAACTCTAATGGCCTGAAAATTCTATTTTTGACCACGGGAAAGCTTTATAATGCATACTGCATTGTGATGTCAACATGAAAAAAATACTCAGCTGATTCATAATCGCTCACACTGCAGAGACTGATTTTAAATACACATTGTTTTCTATGGGATTCTGATTTCTGACCAGTTTATGTAGAGTATGTTATTTTCTTCAGGCTTACTTTGTAAGTATCTAATATGTTTTGCATCAAAAAATATGGATGTTTTTCCAGCTACTCACCACTGCAATAGATTTCATTTTCCAAACATTTTTAATCCCTTTTGGGGATATAGACTGGAGGTTTGAAAGTGTTTTTATCATTTTGGGAAATACATATTCACTTTCTGGCCAAGCGCTGCAGCACTACCCCAAGAAGTAGGCATGCACATAATCCCCCCTAACATAAAAAGCTTTTACACCTGTTTTCTGTACATGTAATGTGATACAACATGTTCATAGACGCCCTCATGGCTGGATTTTATCGATGGAGCCAGGTTAATGGTTTCCCCCACTCTATCTTTCCATCTTCGTCCTACATTATGCAGAACCAGCTGCTGGTTGTAATTTCATATTTACTGTAAAGACATGAGGTCAACATCCTCGTCACCTGGCAGGAAAGGTGAGAAGTGTTTTTCCCAATATCGTTTATAGTTGAAGTCAACTACTATTTAGTTTTATGTTGCCACCCATGCTTAAAGAGCCTATTTTTTGCTAATGGTGGAGATGATTTATTCATATGATGTATTTTAGTTTGGCACCTCACTAAACCAACAGTAAAAACTCTATGGTACATTGATGCAGCTTTAGCCTCATAAGAAACACAGAGACATACAGTATTTATCATATAGGGAGAACAGACTCTGAATGGACCTATGTTCAAACCGGACCAGACTAACATCTGCCCGGTGTGATGTGACAGTGAGAATACAGATGTTTAGCTCTGCATTGTGACTTGAATCTTCAAAGTGGGGGACCCTCTGGACACTGAGACAGGTTGTGCCTGAAACAGTTTGATTGTCCCTGATGGGATGATTGACTCTGAGCAGGATCATTCAGGACAGCCGGACACAACGCTGGAATGTACAAAAATAACTAAACAAAACAAATAAAAAGGAGGCTTCCATTTTTCTAAAAGGGAGGAGGGCTATGACCAACATCACCTGCTGGTTCGCCGTCTCCTCCTTAGCAACCCCCTCCCCAACAGGTGACGCTGTCTTTGATATCTGTGACTTCCAGTGTGTCATAGTGCTGACTCCTCTGTACAAAATAGTGCCATACAAGTGCCAAAGTGACACCATAGAAGTGTTCCGTAACGTCCCGCTGAGAACGCTGTCTCAACACGCTGGAGCTCAGAGCAGATCGTCCAGCTAAATGTAGCCTTTCTATGATATCCCTCCACTTACGTTCACCATATCATACAAAAGTGTCCCGAAAAACATTTTGCCTATAAAATATTGTACATTTGGTCTAGAGAGCAGTATTATTTAGGATGTAATAACTGTTAATATGTAGGACTTTTCTACTAGTGAAGTTATAGTCTAATTTTGTCTTTCCATCAGTGGCAAAGCTACTGTTTGTTGCTTTGGTCAAAATACTAAATAATACTTTTAGCTTGAAACAAGTGGCGCCAATGTTGACATGGCGCAGTAGATATGGTCGAGTGTAGAGCATCAGCCAAACTTTACTGATAGCAGTCCTGCACCTGTGCCTGGATATGAAGCTCTACTCTGACGGGGGCCCATGTTGTGCCATATCAACCTGTGCACTGTAACATTCAACACTTTCCAAGAAGAAGCCAACATATTGTAGGTCTGTCCAACGCGCTGGCAAAGTGAGACGGCGCTCGCTTGACCTTATATTCACCTGCGGCGACAGGACTGTTTCTTTTGGCACCTAATTGTGCTTGAGATGATTTGCCTTGTGATGAGAAAACAACTTTGGAGCATAAAAGTTTTAGTTTTTTTTACATCCTCTTTTTTTCACCCATGATTCTCTTTTGATGATCTTGCCTTTTGGTAACAGCAGTCGGACTTTTATAGCAGATTTTTTTGAGACGGTGGTATTGACATATGAAGAGTTTGCTACCAAAATACCTAATGAGTGGGCAAACATTTTCTTATCTGAGGTCTCTTAACAATGGACAGTCATCCTGTAAATACATCCATGATCTGATCCTTTTAGTTGCTCTTATCATTTGTCAAGGAAAGTCACTTTTTGTAGAGGAAAGAGCTTATTTTGGAAGGAAACTCTTCATATGCAGACAGATAATCAGGTGGTTGGAGCATTTAGGCAGCATGTTGCCTTAGATTCAAGTGAAACTAACCATGTTAGTGACGGTTTTAGAGCGATGTGTTTGCTTATGTTGTGGCTGGAAGTCAATATATGAATTTTATGGTTCTTTGCAGTGACGGGACCTTTGAAATGGAGAAGGGCAATGAAATAAGAAAATATCACTTATATTTTCGAGCATTAAAAAATACTTTTAGATATGCTCTACTGCTTCTTTGGTTATTCATTTTTATTTTTCTTTAAATTACATTACTTTATTTTTAAAAAAGCTTTATGTTCTGTATATTTCTTGGAAAAGATTAAATGATTGTATGTTTATTGTAAATACATTAAATATACTATTTTTGGTTTTAATATGATATTTCTGTCTGATTATTATTATCACACATCTGAAAGGTTCAGATCTGATCATTGTTGTGATCTGAGGTTGACACGAACCTCATTTGTCCGAATCTAATATATGATAAATATTTTTCATCTGATCATATTTACATTTCACAATTGCTACTTATGTTAACGTCTACAGCCTCACTAGCAGCTCTATGAGGCTGTGCTTTGAGCTAAATGCTACAATCCTCATGCTAACATGCCTACCATGAATGCCCTATGTATGGATGACCCCACTCTCGTTTTATGTGTTTGCATGTTAACTTAAAGTCAGTGGCGGATCCAGGATTATTCCAGTCAGCGGCCTTAAGGGGGCACAAGGGGCCAATTATGTTCAACGTCCACACTTCCTGATACAGTAAGGCGCACACCTTTCTTTGTTTACTATGACCTTTATAACTTTGAGCAAAGCCTCACATCCCTTTGAAATGAGTTTTAAATAAGTGACTAGCATATATATATATATATATATATATATATACCCCCAAAAAAGGCTATTGACAGGACAGGACAAGTCATGGAC
Organism: Platichthys flesus; assembly: GCF_949316205.1. NCBI lineage: Eukaryota > Metazoa > Chordata > Actinopteri > Pleuronectiformes > Pleuronectidae > Platichthys > Platichthys flesus. The sequence continues at coordinate 26,142,926 of NC_084945.1, read as the reverse complement.
CAATTAGATTTCAGTTCGCCCCCCATGGCCCCGCCACTGGATCTGCCCCTGCATGAAGTACAGCTGAGGAAGATTGAAGTGTCACAGTGGAACAGTAGAACAAAATATTGAACAAGAAAAACAAAAAAAGATAATTGTCAGTGCCACATAAAACATTACTCCACTTTATCCTCAGGGGGACATTAGTGTTTGTACCAACTGACACAACATCCATCTTATAACACTTGGCTCAAAACTGCAAATGTTGACCTCACTGTGGAGCCAAAAAGACAGTTAATCAGTCTGTGAGATCCATTCTTTAGGCAACGTCACCATAGACCCAAGTATTAAATGACCAAAGTGATGGATCAGCATAAAATCTGCATGAAAACATTGCTATCCCGAGGGCTTAATGTTTCACATGGTGTTAGAACTCTGCCGTTATTACCAGCATTACGGTCAGATGCTGGTGAATGTGCGGGGTTGTCTTTTATCCACTTGATCTTTTATTCCCAGCCTAGGGCCCTGGCTTCCACATGGGGGGTCACATGTCAAAGATAAGGTGTCATGAGATGATAAGATTAGTAGGAAGAAAAAGATGCATTTATTTACACGTATACGACTTCAAATCTTAATTTTAATCCTGTGAATAACCACAGAGTTTGACCTTCTCAGGTTGTAGTTCAAACTCACTGAGAGAGAAACATCATTCTTTGGCTTAAGAGTTTACAGCTCATACACTGGGTTCAGAGCAGAAATTAGTTGGCAGCATTATGTGATTTAGTAAAGATGACTACAATTGTATTTGCTTCGATATTTTATTTCATACACAGAATTTGTTGTATCGCTCTAAATGACATGTAGAGCCATTCTTGCAATTAAAGGCTACATCCACTCAGTCATTGTGAGGTCAGATAGGGTGAAAGGAATTTCCTTTTCCTGTGTCAATGCACTGAGAGTAGAAGACAAATCCTGACATCAGTTTAATCGAAATGTGCTTTGCCAGATTCTAATTTCCTGTCATCCAATCTCTGTGGTCTCCCTGTGGTGCTACAACAACCAGCAGAGATAATAGCCACGGTTATGGATTGACCGGTGAACAACTATGTGCTGCTGCTTTAAGGGAGCGATGTACGTGTTTGGGGCCAGGTTGCAGTGTTGCTTTTATGCGAGCACCGGCGCTGAGAGCTCTCCTGTTTCTCGAGTGCAGACGGGGTCTTGCCAGGGCCACGGTGCAGTGAAATGGAAAGCATGCCATTCCATGTTCCGCTTGATGCCGAATGACTGTGAGAGGTTGTGTCATGTTCTTTGGCTATTGACTCAATGACTTGGGACTTCATGACAAAAGCCTGAACCCGTGCAGGCTCTATGTGTGCTGACAGATAAATGTGTCTTCCACTTGTCTTCACATTGACCTGAGGACTCTACTGGACTGACATGTCCACATCCCCAAAGTCTCACCTCCTGAACCCAGAGATAACCTTTCCACAACCTTGGCTGTCTCTCACGCTCTGTTAGCCGTGGGTCTGACTGCTATTGAAACAATTCACTGAACTTCTTTATATAACTATGGATACCGCTCTGTGCCAGTCAACCTATTCAGCTTACGCTACATGGATGACATGGCTGAGAATTCAGCTTTCTGTGGAGCATATTATTAACTGTCACAGTGGGTTGAGAAGTCGAGGCACAGAGTAAGCGCAGGCCATTAGCTGGCACTGAAATGAAAGCAAAAAGAGACAGAGTGCCATGGCCGCCTCTGGCCTGAGGTTCATCCAGGAAACAAAATCGCCATATGCCCTTCATTTGTTGTAAAATAAATATTAGGATATGTTCGCTTGCCACACTCCATGATGATGTATTCCTCTTTACATTTTATGCACGAGAGTCGCTCTGCATATTTGACTAATGCCTTGTCTTGTGACGAGGCTGGGACAGCTGACCTGATTTATTGCAAGGTTCCCCACATTGTTAAAAAAACTAACTCTGACTCAGTGACAACGGCCCAATTATCCCCTTCATGCAGAAAAGGTCCACGTTCAGAAAAAGGTTGTGAATTGCAAATCCAGTTGCTGTGCATCCTTGCTCTCCTCTAATCTAATAATGTGATCCATCATCTCAGCAGACAGCCCCACACTCAAGGCATGGGGGAGAATCCCACATGGGATTGATATTACATAGCTAACGCAATGTATGCATTTCCTCATAGATAGTCCTGAGAGGCTGTGTGGAGGAATGAAATCACAATTACGAATTTATAACAATTCGGCCCCTCATTTATTCATTTCTTAAAAAGTGTTACTTGAGTGTAGATTTCTGTCACCAGTCAACACTCACTTGACATCTATAACCAGCGCAGATGTTGTCCAGAAAGCGAGAGACTCTATTTTCAGTCAGGAGAACCAGTTCAAACTCTGTGTATCCTGCTCAGCAGTGGCACTGTTGGTTGAGGGATGGTCTTGTTGCAGAATCATCCATTACCCTGATGAGCTCACAGCCCCTGAGCTATGACAACACAGCCACACGACGAGCGAGACAGCCGACTGCCACTATTTGTCCGGCTAAGGCATTCATCACACTAATTACCCAGGGTGCCAAGCGGCTCCTGTAGCCCGGTGAAGCTTCAGCTGCTCGTTTGGAGCCGAGGTGAGAAAGGGAAACCTCACACGAGTCTAAACAGGAGGCCCTCCTCTTCTCTTCTCTTCTTTTTTTTTATCTGGTTCTCCTGCACATAATTAGTTCAGCACTCCAGAAACTTTACAAATTGGAATGATGAATCTGTCCTCTATGAATAGACACAAATACATGATCAATCAAAATAGCTGGTGGAAATGTGCTGCTGGGAAGGACAAAAGAAGTGTCTCAGCGTTAACCTAACATTTGGCCCATCTGATGAAAAAGTGAGAGGGGTTTTGTGTCTTTGTTGTGTTTTTGCTGCGGAAACGTAGAAGGAAGTCAGTGCTAAGAGGGTGCATGGTGCAGAGAGAAGTGGCTGCAAAATATCCCAATTTCATCTTTTAATTATTCATTATACTTTCCTTTCATAATGCTTGTTTCAAAGGACTACACATGCAACCTGCCTCCAAAACTACTAGCGTTTCCCAGATGTAGACAAACCCATAGTGACAGTCTCTCTGAATTACACTCATGTATGCCACCTGACCTTGAAAAGCACCAAGAAAAACTTGTGGTTTTCTTTTTCTCTTTTGAGTTTCTATGTCATTCATACAAGCCCCCATCTGCCTGTGTCCCTTCTAGCCATCACACAGCCATCTGAACCAATGTAACACCCAGCACATCACAGCAGCCCAGCACCACCTCCCTGCAGAGGCTGCAGATCCACAGATCAAGGACAAGGAAACATGTCCCCGATTGACCAAGTCCAAACAGCCTGACAGCTACTGAGAGAGTTTCACTGCCGCTCATCAGCCAGGGGAGAAAAATACACCAGTGGAACTAAAGGACTTTTTTTTCAGATGATCTGTTTACACCTCTTTGTATTTATAGAGGCAACCAGCACATATTGTCCAGTTCATTATGACAATGATCTGATCACAATGCAACACTGTTAAAACATCAGAGTAAAAACATGTCATGCTGTTTGCAACAGAAAGCAGCAATATTCATTATTTTACAATTATAAATATAATATAATATCTTGTTTTAATTTGAAGCTGTGTGTACAGTATTTTAATTAGTATTATGTAGATGAATGGTATTAGTAAATAATAATCTGAGTGAGGTGAGTGGTTAAGTATAAGGATCCAGCATTTTACCAGGGTTGCTCTGTTTATAGACTATTGGTGATGCGTTAACATTGCGCACAGGCCTGTAGCACAATGTATCTCTCAAGCATGAAATTCACCTCATGAAAGGATTCCTCCGCAGCCCTGGTAGAGTCAGGGGTCAGTGGTCTGAGGTTGATGAAAGAAGAGAGACGTCCAAGATGCCACAGGTGAAGCAGAGGCTGAAGTGCGCTAATCTGACTAAACTGTTGCTGCTCTCTGCTCGGGGCCTGACCCTGCTAAAAGGAGCCTAAGTGATTCCAGATTTGTTTCAATGACTGCCAAGGTTAACACAAAGGATATACCTTATCCTGCTCTGTTCACTGTCCAGATCCGTGTCTAATTTTTGTAATACTTAACTGTATATATTGACTCAGTCACTTATTGTACTTCAAGGTATATAAAGTAATTGTCCATATGAATTACATTTTGGGTACACTTTCCTTTTTAATGTTACTATTACTCAATGAAACATCTATGTGTCAATTTGAAACATTACACTTGATAACTTAGACAAGAGATTGCTTGTAAAGGTGCCACACACGCTGGACCCCCAATATCCCTAACGGTGAATGAAGCATACAAAGGATATTGATTTGCTCGAGTCCGCAAACGTTTACGTTGCAGTTTTCCCTGTAGTGCTTTGACCTGCTTCAACTGATGCTGTCACACATTTTTCAGAATCATCTTACAGGTCAGGTATAGTTTTAATTTAAGTTACTAATTTTTCTTTTATTAAAAATATGGTTAAAATATGCCATTTCAAATTGTTTTAAATTGTATTTGTATATTTCTGGAAATCTTCTTGGGTGCCCCGTTTCAGTGCCTCATGATGTCCCTGGGGGTATTGGCCATAGACTGTATGGTCTTGACCCCTATAGTTTTGGAGCCACTAACTTTTTCATAAATATGGTAACAAACTGACTCATTCACACAATTTGTATGTTTTCAGTCTTGTGTTGAGCCATGACAAGATACATGATGATGATGATGATGATAAACGACATCCATCAGACAGTCCCTCAGTTTTACTTAGACTGTAAAGGTCTAAATGCACCCAGGTAATAGGCCTGTGTTTGTCTCGCCCTCAGATTGTGGTAGGTGCGGTGTGTGATAGTTGTGTTCAGATGGTCGCTCTCCCTTCTTTTAAGATCAAGGTGTCCTGTCTCTCTCTCACTCCCCTGCTGGCTCGCCACTTTTCTTTTTACATTGTGCAACACAATATATTCAAATATCAACTATCAACCCACTATAAACCATTATTATGGCTTGTATCTTATGCTGTTGTTTTATTTCACTACAACCTGTGTAGAAGAGGATATGCGACAGGCAGCAGTTTACTTTTAGATCACAACCACTCATCTCATTAACGTAACAAGCTTACACCACACAGCACTACAACACTAATGAGCGCCGTCATAGAATGACTCTTTATACTATAATAATAACGTTATTAGACCCATTACAAATTATTTATTTTCTCCTACATCATTAGATCAATTGAATACAGATTGAAACACCAAATTTTACCATGCAAAATATTTCTTAGCAAACGGAACTTATTGTGTGTGGTACTTTCTTTTTAACCCTCTATGCATGCGTGGGAGTGTGTGTGTGTCTTACGGTAATGGTCATATTTTCTAACTTTTTTAACATTTGGAGCTGATCGGCCAGGGTGGGGGTGGGCAACAACACCCCTGCAGTAGACAGCTGCATGCTTAAATTTGGTCTCAAATGAGTTTATGCTGAATCCTGCCTTCCTTCTGATGACAGTTTATTACTGTAATTTTCATCTGACCTCAAACTGGTAGCTGAGTGTATATCATGTATCCAAAACTTGAAAAAACGTAATACTATGAAGGCCAGTGCATATTACTGTATATACTACATATATTGTTTGAGATATAAAGTTGATGCAACAGGAGGCTTCTCCCTCAGTCTCAGGGTTTGGATTTGATGATGAAGAAGTCTTAGAGCTTTGGTTGAGGGAAAACTGCGAGCTCCCCTCATGTTGAGTATGATACAGATCACCAACTGTATGATTTGTTAATGGTAAGTCTTGTAAAATTGTATGTATGATAGTGTGCGTGTTGTTCCGTCAGACATCTGTCTTAGCCAAGTGTTTCAGGGACCTACATCTGTTTACACAGTCACCTTAGGACTTGTCTTCTTTATGGGGAAAAAAAGTAAGTCCCCATCAGGTAAATCACTGAATTGTAAAGTAACCAAATGTTTTTAAGGTTAGATCTAGGTGTCCAATTTAAGGTTAGGGGTTATGGTTTGGTTAAGGTTAAATTAAGTCTTCAGGAAATCAATGTAAGTCATGTGTCCTCTAAAGTGATTGTTAAATGAATGTGTGTTTGTGTGTGTGTGTGTGTGCTCCTCTGTCACCTTGAGCAGGCCTGAGGTATTTCCTGTATATGACTTAAACACTGGGTGGATTTAACAGATCTCCATATAGTTCCACTGGTTATAGTTAGATGGTGTAAACGAGCTACAGTAAGGACCTGTGTTCAACGTGTGAAAAAATAAAAATGCGGGAAATCTCTGAGCAGCAAGCCAGCCATGCCTCCCACTGTGCTGTAAACAGTCACATCCTGGTGCTTTTCCAGACACAGCAGGTCTCTTGTGGTCATACTCTGCCTCACTTTGTCTCCGTTTAGCTCACTTTCAACTCCCCACTGGTAACAAGTCTTAAGGGCATCAAATCACCAAAAACATGCAGGGATTTATCATCTTTAAATCTGTGATTAATGTAAACTGGGATCGTCACTGGGTAGAACAGGCAGGGGAGAGTTCAATGAATTTAACTGTGGAGGAATTAATCATCCCTATCCAGTGTGGTAAACACTTTAGCCCCGACCTTCCACTGTTGATGGATCTTGGACATCAGCCTTGTGTTTTGTTAGCAGGCAAGGCAGCAGTGGCTGGATGACTGCAGTGCTGGCCGTCTGGAAGAACATGACAGCACGCTCAGCCACAGGAGCATGAGTCAACAATGGAATGGCCACGCAGACATGTTCACCCAGCGATGACTTGCTATTAAAAGGTTTCCATGAGCATCAGGATCATTCAATCAAAGGATTACAAGAGCATGTGCAGTCAATATTTCTATATTTTTTTTTTTTGTAATTTGGTAGTTGTCAGAATCTTAATAAATGATAGGGAAAATAATATTTAAACTACAGTAGGGCCGGCATGAAAATCGATAACATAATTATGCCACTAGAGGTTATCATAAATATTGGTAAAATTATCAATCATTCAATTAAATCTAACAATTCCATAGAAAATAGCCAATATTCACAAAAAAAACAACAACTAATTAAATTTTAACAAGGAAAATAAAGCGTGTCACAAATGATGGATCCCTCTTCCAGAACTTACAGAAATGCCATAGAGGCAGGAGATTCATTATAACGAAGTAAAGGAAACATCGCCAGTGTTAAAATGGTTCTATTGTCAGAGGAAATAACTTGCTCACTCACCATTTACACCAACACATAGTATGGTGTTGGTGTATTTATTTATTATTTATTGGTGTAAAATTTTTCCCCTATTTATTGAGGGAACATTTTTGCCAATGACTCAAACTCGAATTTCTACAGTGCAGCTCTCTGCAGTAATTTCTCTATAATGCATCACTCATACACTCGTCACAAGGGGCAATTCTGGACCCTTCTGCAAACAGAACAAGGAGGACATGGAATCAAATCGTCCACCGTCTGGTTGCCTCCTGAGCCACAGCCACTCATTTATTATGCACCAGTTTCTGAAATTAGTTTTATTCTTGAAACTCATAAACTATTATTTGAAAAAAATAAATACAGCAGCAGATGTTGGACAGCAGAAGCAAATTAAACACATTGTATTTGTCCATATATGTTTGCTAAACACATTTAATAAAGTGTTACATACCATATGTGGTCCATTAGAAATGTATCTCATCAAGCCTTGTGAGTCCAGTGCACACTCTGCTATATAAGGTATTTTGTAATGGCACTAGGTGGCATCAGATTACTGCTGTTAGAATATGCAGCTTCCGCCTCTTCTCCTATATATGATACTAATAGTGTGAGTATATTATCTCAGGGCGGACTAGGCTATGACAGATGTCTGACAGACCAACACACACACACACACACACAGACCAACACACACACACACACACTGCAGGGTGTCCTGCTGAGGCCCCTCGCTGCCGCTGCTCCCAGACCAGCGTTAACTCCGCCCTACAAATGGAGACGTCATCCAAATCACAGCCGTGACGTGTGGACGCACCACTGTCCTCATCCGTCCCGGAGCAGAGCATCATCAAAATCATCATCCATCAGCCCCCCCCCCCCCCCCCTCTCTCTCTCTCTCTCTCGCTCGCTCTCTCCTCCCTCTCTCCGCTGTCCTTTTAATGTAACTTGTGACTGATCGGGGGAGCAGGCAGCGTCTGGAGAGCATGGTACGGAGACTCCATCACTGATGAGGGATCTGCTCGGCTCGCACGCTATTCTCATTCAAGCTGGACACAGCGGACAGAGAGGACCACACTTCAGATGTGTTTGGGATACCGTGGTGGATTGGTCTCAGTGTTGTGCGTCTTCCCGTTTCCTCGGTGGATGATATTCTCTGTGTCTGAAGGAAGCTTGTTTTTTGGATGTGCCTCGCGCCCAAGCTGTTTCTGGTGACTGGGCATTCTTTAATTGTGAAGTCGCGCGTGCTCTTTTTATTAGCGTGATCCTGTGCGCCCTTATCACGTTACATTCCAGGAGTGACTATTTGATATTTACCTCACGATGCCGCAGTTTCAATGAGCGCGTTTTAGCAGCCCTTGCCAACAAATCCCGTGCGTTGATTACTGAAAAAGTTGGGCGCGCAAAGTTTCGGTGACGGTCGATATGGCTATGGTGGGGTGGAGAAACACGGAGGGCGTCGGGGACACCCAGGGGACCCTCTCCTCCCCGGTGTCCCAGGTCGCGCCTCTGTCTCTGTCCGGGGAGATGACGGGACACATGAACCCGGCGCCCCCTCTGGAATTACCCCCGGCGGCTCCCCAGGGCGCACTGCATCCAAACCCGTCCAGCGCCGCCACAGCGACCACCACCACCGGCGGCGGCAACAATAACAACAACACCTCCTCTTCCTCCTCCTCCTCGTCCATGGACAAGCAGCAGAGCCAGCACATCGAGTGCATCGTGTGCGGGGACAAATCCAGCGGGAAGCACTACGGACAGTTCACTTGTGAGGGATGTAAGAGCTTCTTCAAGCGCAGCGTCAGGAGGAACCTGAGCTACACCTGCAGGGCCAACAGGAACTGCCCCGTGGACCAGCACCACCGCAACCAGTGCCAGTACTGCCGCCTGAAGAAATGCCTGAAAGTCGGCATGAGGAGGGAAGGTACGCGCTGGCATCCTCCTCTTGTTGCTCTGGGTATTGACACATGAGCCGCTCAGCACCACACCTTACCTTCCAGACGATGATCGGGGTCACACAGCACTGCGCGTTTGTCAATATTATTTAGTTTGAACACAATAAACTCGAATTGTGTACATGCTGCCATTGTGTATATAGGCTAGCTAGAATCTCCATCCGTCTGGACCCAGGCATGTTGCCTTTGTCTTGTGTGCACACTCCGGTTATTTGCGATGGAGCCTCTCAGATATATTCTTCTTCCGTTTGTATTCTGGTGTGTGTTCTGTGTGTCCTCATATCTCGCAGATTAGTGCGCTCAGCTAGCATCCTCTAGCATGATGAGTGTGTTATTGTGGCTCCTCCTGTGTCCATCTTACGCGGCCATTGTGTGTCTGAATCAGCCCGGAGCTGCGTTAAATGTCACATGTTCGGATACCAAACCAGAGCTGCGACCTTCACTGTAGATACCAATGTTATTTCCGTTCAATTGTTGCGTTTACCTGCGTGACGTTTTCGGAATATGTGTGCGCATGTTGGCCGTGTTTATGTATGTGTAAGTAAGTGTGTGTGAGTGTGTATTTGTGCGTAGGCTATTCATAATGCATGCTGGTCGTACAGGCCCGAATGAGGCTGACTGTAGTCCACCATTACAGCCCGCAGAATAGAAGAGTTATATGTTAAATATTTTTCTTATTTTAAACTAATCCAAATAAACTTTAATACAAAGTTAAACAGCAAATAATAATAGTAATAAGATAAAGGAGAATAAAACACACACGCTTGGTATGGGGTATCGAAGCAAAACGTATAAAAAAAATTGGTATCTGCAGTTTTGGTCTTGAATTTAAAACATTAGGATTGAAAATAAAAAATACCAACAGTCCAGCGGAGACACCTCGCAGGTCGTGGCCTACAAACAGGCTGAGTTTCGTGCAGCAACTCCATTGTTAAATAATGCATGTATATTTAATAATACCATGTATTATTTCCTAACAACGCTGAATGTCTGTCCTGAAGCTGCCTTAAAGTGCCTGGTGTCCATATCTGAAGGGCCAGTCCACCATGGGCTACTACTCAACTATATTGGCTTCAAAACGAGGGAGAGGGTGTGTGTGTATGGGGGTGTATATGATTTCTGACATATTTGATAAACATCTCTTTTTGAAAGACGTTTTTAACTATTTCTGTTTCCCTCTGTGATGCTTCTTGACTTTTTGGTTTGTTTGTTTTGTTTGTTGCAGCTGTCCAGCGAGGAAGGATTCCCACCCAGTCTTACCACGGCCAGTTCGCCCTGACGAACGGAGACCCTCTGCAGTGTCACTCCTACCTATCGGGATACATCTCCCTGCTGCTGCGGGCCGAGCCCTATCCGACCTCCAGGTTCGGCTCCCAGTGTCTGCAGAGCAACAACATCATGGGCATCGAGAACATCTGCGAGCTGGCGGCCCGCATGCTCTTCAGCGCCGTGGAGTGGGCCCGCAACATCCCCTTCTTCCCGGACCTGCAGGTGCCGGACCAGGTGGCCCTGCTCCGCCTCACCTGGAGCGAACTGTTCGTGCTGAACGCCGCCCAGTGCTCCATGCCAGTCCACGTGGCCCCGCTGCTGGCAGCCGCCGGCCTGCACGCCTCACCGATGTCTGCGGACCGGGTGGTGGCCTTCATGGACCACATCCGGGTGTTCCAGGAGCAGGTGGAGAAGCTGAAGGTGCTGCACGTGGACTCTGCGGAGTACAGCTGCATCAAAGCCATCGTGCTGTTCACCACAGGTAAAACCTCCGTCTGTGCGTCTGTCCGTACGTGCAAACATGGAGGCCTCGGGCTGAGCCCTGCTACAGGAGCTGAAGAAATTATGTCCTACAGCAGTTTGAACTAAATAAAAGAAGTTAAAGGATGAAAGACAACTAAATGTATATTAATATATCAGTCTAAGCTGCATTGTGCACAGCATGACCGAATTGAGTGGTTCAGAAAAGCGTCGCACATAATTAATTCATTTTGTAACGGAAATCACCATCGGTTAAATAAATAGTTTTTGTAAAGAACAAATATTTAGATAATGATGGTGGTGTGTAGACTTGAACTGGTTAAAATCCCTGAATAGCCTGTTTAACTAGATTTGTTGTACAACAACATATATAATCAATGCTATACAGAATGGGAATTAAAAACAATAAATAATAAATAAATGTCCCCCACCTGTTTAATAAAAAATGTGGGGTTGTTAAAATTAGGGCTAGTGTTTTCAGATGGGGTTTCCTTACTTTAAAAATATTAAATAAGTAAATTAAATAAAAAAATACATTTACAACGTTTATTTTCCAACAAGTTAAAATGTAATTTGACCTCCAGGGTCATTATACAGACGAAAAAACTGAACGTTAAAAAAGAACAAATAAAAAAAATAAATTTATATATATATGTGTTCATTTAGTTTTCTTCGTCATTTTCTTCATACAAGTTACGTAATATCTTTACTACTGATGAGCTCATACAGCCCAAATGAAGCAGAATTACTCCCATTAGAAATGTAAAGTGTGTTTCTATTAAAATATTTTAGGGGCTGCTTTTAAGATTAGTTAAGTTTACATACAGCATCGAATCCCTGCAACTGCTAAAATGTAAAACACTTAGAATGAATCATCCAGTGAACGAATGAAACAGGACTGGCTATTTAGCGTCTGATATTTAACATTTAATATTAAATTTCGTTGATGAGACTTTCCTAGAGTATTTTATTAAAAAGAGTCTTTACCTAACTAAAATATAATTTTTATTCAAATAGAAAAACCCTAGATTCACTTATAATTTGTCATATTTAAATTTAGCAAATAATATATTTATTAATGTTATTCTGTTGCTTTAAAAATGAATGACACAAAGGCTATGAAATATATGTATTCATACGATACAGTTAAATTGTTACGTCTTTGGATTTAGATCACAGTTAACCTTGATAACCACTGCATTGATGAATGCATACTAGTTATTTCAGAGCCTTTTTCATCAGTCACAATGTTTGACTGCTGGATCCAAAGGACAAATGGCAGCAGAGTAAAAAATAAAACAGGTCTCCTATGTAGGTCTATTTCAGTCCCCATGAGCACATCCAAACACGTGTCCTTAAACTGGGACACAGTAGCCGTTCTTTAACCCCTGCTGCCATCTGGCCTGCAGCACTACAGTACAAACACAGAGTAATACTACGTGAAGGAGGGAGCGCAGTCGATGATGTGGCGGGACTATTGATACAGCAGTATATTTTCCTTATCTATATGTTCTGAACTTCTAAATTTGATAGTAGGATTAGCGCCATCTTTGATCCCTGATGGTCACAGATTGATGAGATATCAACTCATCACAATAGGTCAACTGAAGGCAGATTTGTTTCTCTCCACCGATGTGTTTTTAGCACAGTAGTGATCCTGAGGGCAAATTAATTTTTCTTACTTTTTTAACAATCTTGCACTTGTATAATATTACCATGCCATGTTTGACTGACTGATTAACTCTGTTCAATACTATACACAGTTAGTTATGTATCCACTCTACTGATCTCCTACTTCTGTTACTAAGGATGAACAAGATAAACTGCTGTCCGCTGTCCCATGTCTTTTCCTTTATATTCTTAATCAGAGCTGTTAAATCACTCAATGATTTTTCAAAACATATAACTAATGTTCGATCCTGGTCGTTTTTTCATCTTGTGATGATCACAGGTCATCCATTTTTCGTTAAACTTTAAATTAGCCACTGATTTCCTCCTGTCTGTTCTCTGCTGCGTAGTCACTAACCTAATACAAATATTGCTGCTGATCCTGTCTATGCCTGAGCCACTGGTCTTGATTTCTTCTCCTTCTTTGTCTGTAGATGCTTGTGGTCTCTCGGATGTGGCCCACGTGGAGGGTCTGCAGGAGAAATCCCAGTGCGCTTTAGAAGAGTACGTAAGGAGCCAGTACCCCAACCAGCCCAACAGGTTTGGGAAGCTGCTGCTCCGTCTGCCTTCCCTCCGCACTGTCTCGTCTTCTGTCATAGAGCAGCTTTTCTTTGTGCGTCTGGTGGGGAAAACCCCCATAGAGACTCTGATAAGGGACATGCTGCTGTCCGGCAGCAGCTTCAACTGGCCTTACATGCCCATTCAGTAGAGGAGAAGGTGGCTGTGGTGCTGCTTAGGTCAGGAAAGGTCTCAGACCTCAAACAGAGTCATTTCAGAGACTGCAGCTAAAAATATGTTGAATTGAACAAGGGAAAAATAAACTGCCAGTGAAATGAGATAATTACAGAAATTTTCAAGTACATTTTTTTAATTTAGTTTGAACGTGTTCATGATTCCTGAGGAGTGACCTGCCTTATGCTGTTTTTTTAATGTTTCCAGAAAGATCTGTGAAACAAATTCATCTTTTGGGCAGTGAGGAATCTCCCGACCACACTGGCAGAAGTTTTAATTTGTTCAAAGAGGGGAAAAAATATTCATGTGATGAAATGATGGACCTTTTTTACAGTGTGGTGACCACTCAGTCAGTTTTTTGGGAATAACAAACAATATTTATTCAAACCCTTTGTGTATATTTATCGTGCTTGTAAATTATGTTTTTAATGTTTCATGTATTTTTGACCTGGCCAGTGAGAAACCTGCAGGGATTGTCTCGTGTCGATTTTTTTCTTCTTTCTTTTGTTTGTTAATTTCATACCTTCCAGACTTGGCACTTTGGACTAAAGGAACATTTCAGAAAGATTTAACACAAGTGTTTGAAACCCAGCCTAAATGTGTACCAACAGAATGGTGAGATTAATGCTGTGTTTTAGTAACTTCGGAAACTGCACTTCTCATAATACATGTTAGGTTGGCCAAGTAATGCATTACTTGTTAATCTTTGCATAGATAGTATCATTACGTAATATTTCCTGCAATATTTTACTATTCTCCTGCAGATCAAATAATTTCATCCATTTCTACTTTTTTGCATACTACAAATAATATGAGAAAAGTTTATTTTTTTCTCACTTGAATGATCAGAAACCCTGTTTCTCATCACATGTATGAATTGAAAAGAGAAATTCAGCTTTTCTTTTCATGTCTCATCTGAACCAAGTTTATAATGAGGCTAAACGTGGCAGAAACTAATAAGTGGTTGGAATGTTTGCTAAGCTGTACATTATTGTGACATTTTAATATTTAGAAGTGCGAAAAGAAGAAAACAGTTTTTCTTTTGGCGTATAACTTTTTACAGTGAAAAGTAATGACATTACTCTACAGGATTAATGAGTGATGCATTACCACACACTTCTAATTCATTTATGTTTCCAGGTGTTTTACACTGACTGAGAGAGAATTAAGGAGCACTGGGCCTGATGTATAACTACAGTGTGAACTGTGCACAACTTCCCAGGTCAAATCTATTTCATTAGAATTCATGCTTTTATGAGCCCAGGCCACTAAATGGCACAATTGACCACTGCAGGGTATATTTGCTGAATTGAAAATGTGTGTCTATGTGTGTGTGCGTGCGTCTGTGTGCGTGTGTGTATGAGTGTGTACTTGTGTTTACTTCTTTTTGACAACCACTCTGATGTACTGTGAAAGCATATTGGTTAACATATTGGTACCATATTAAATTATAACTCAAGATTTATAAATAAAGTGTATTTGATTTATTTTTCCATGTCAGTTCTGTGTTGTTTGTTACTCCCCAGCCCCCCGCCCCAATTGAAAGAAAATGTGTGTTTTATACATGTATGTGTGTCACTAAACACAAAAGATCGTGTGCTGAAACGGAGTGAGAAAATGAAAGTCCCACAAAGCTGTCTGCTGCTCTGGAGCCTGTTTCTGACTGTAATGTTGTCACTAATCAGACATTTTAATCAAACTAATTGCTCTCCATTGAGAGGCTTAATGTGTGTGTCAGGATTTATTTGAATTTGCTTTATTTGAAGACCTCCTGCAGGAAAACATTTAACTTGTCTCCAACTGTAACGCTAGATTGGGCTTGATCAGGCAGTTAACCAACGGAAACACATTTAAATCTGTGAAACACTTAGGAACAAACTGTTGACCCTGCATGCATTCATTATATGCTTGCCCAGCAGCTGATGCGGGTTTTAGATTCTGTGCTGGTTTCTCATATCGTATTCTTTAAACAGTTTCTGGACCAAAGTAAAGTTGTGCATATTAATCAACATTCAAAGTTTATAAAAAAGGTGACACAAACAAAAACAAACACACACACATTATTGTGGGACGGACCATATATTACACTTATGGTACAGCATAAAGCTATACAACCTCCAGTTAAACAGTGCCTAAATATAAGCAATAACATTTATTTTTCAAGTTAAAAATCTATTGTAATCTAATTTTAATTCTAGTCTTATCACTGACTTAACACCTCTTAACAAACACTGAAGTGAAGTGATCCATTGATTGATAGATGTGGCTAAAGTGGGCATGAGGGAGGAGAGCAGCATGAACATGCATTTCTAATGGTGTCTGTGTTGGCAGATTGAGGGACAGAGAGGATTAGAGCAGCTTCTTTACTTCTTAGCCGACAGAGAGCTAATGAGGGGCCCCCGCGTGCTCTGTCATGGCGGTTTACCCTGAGGAGGATGAAGCTGGGCGCTGCACGGCCCCGACGAGCCGGAGGGCCAACATGAAACATGGAGCACTTTCCCACACACGGACAGGTCCACATGAAGAAACAGGGAGGACCAGTTCATTAGAGGACCCTCAACTGTTGCTCCAGTGGATTTACACTTGAGACGGGTCCAGGTTTACTATTTGTGTGGAGCTGAGGCTGGTCAGTCATCACACAGCATTGTTCACGCGCAGCCAATCAGCTGTCAGGACAGGAAGCAACCAATCCAAATTAAAAAAATATAGATAGTCCTAAAATGAAATGAGGAATTACCATTCAACTTAAAGGATATAAATAATGTTATATCTAATAAGAAATAACGTGAATAAAATCAAATAATAATAGTAAAGCTGTTGTGAAATTAACTATTCACTCCTAAATGTTTATTTCAGTGTGTGAGTGCGCGCGCGTGTGTGTGTAATGTTATTTATTATTATTTTTACTTAAAATACTATGATGCGTTGTTGAGGACGCTTCTGGAAATGAGTGGAAAACTAAAAATGTGTTAAAGACGTGTTACATGAGGCATTAAAACAATATATAGATATTTCAGGGGTGAATTTGAAACAGCCCCACATCAAATATTATTGATGTGATATAGGCTGTATGCATATAAAGTAATAATGTGGTATTATATTGATCTCTCACTGCCTACGTGTGCATCGATGCCTGTTTCCTGTTAACTGCAGATATGTAGCAGAAAGAAGTTTTACTTCCTCATTCTGATATTTGAGCTTTTCAGCCGAGTGGTACTATAAGAATTATTCTCAGCCTGTACAAATTACTATGTAAAGTTAAATGAAATATACTTGGTGGTGGCTGCTCTACTTCATGTCATGTGACATGAATGCGCACTGGAGCTTCTGAAATCATTTCAATGGCACGTTTAAACCGACAATTACCACTCACATATAATTAGCCGCCATTTCGACACACACATTCGGTTTTGCATCTTCACAATATATATGATGGAATAATGCAAAATAAATTATCCTAACAAATAAATCAATTTGTGTGAAAACGTACAGTAAAAAATACAGCTTTAATTAAGTTTGTTTTAACTGTGCACAAAGTCATCATGGCTACATAACCTGTTGTAAAGTAAGAGAAGCTTTACAGTGGTTAAAACCTGAATATTTAATCCCACATTTCGTCTGTTGTCGAAGTTTTATTTTCCTTTAACGAGCAAACGAGGCAAAGACGACTTTTCCGTTTGCTTTTTCACACCGGTTCCCGTTTTTATTTTGAATGCTTCATTCGTTTAAGGTCTTTATTCTCAGTCTGTGGTGGAGTGGAGCTCATTGTGAGATCCATGCCCTTTAATAACTTTAACGGAAAACGTATACAATAGATACGTTGATAATTATGACGCTGTAGATTAGTGTTGAGTCTCGAGAAGAGAGCTGAGGTTAAAACATGAGATGAGACAGAACTTAATTAATTTCTGATTTAAACCATCCTCCACCGTTCATTTAATGCATTTACATACGTATAGACAGAAGTTGCAATGTTATTTTTATTATTTTTATTTCTATTATAGTTTTTTTTTTCAAGTTTACAGTGTGGCACTATAATGAGCTGCTTCTTTCCTTTTCCCACAGCTCATGCAAATATTAAACTTTTATTACGTGGATTTATTTTTAGATGACAATTATTATTATTTTTCATCATATACACAAGCTTTTTTACATTTCAATAAATGTCTTTATTTTCAAGGAAACTCTTTCATTGCCTTAAAAAAACAAGAAACATTAAAAAATAGAAGACATTTTCCTGAGAGTGTGGGGTTTGGGCCTTACCATTTTTTTATTTTACACTGTGGTGTCTATGACTTTATATTTACACTTATTTTTTTTTTGTGTCCGGTTGTATTGTATTTGTATTTAATTTCTTATATACAATTCTGTATCTCTGCATCTATCTGATTATTTAATTATCTATTTTGGGGGGCTTCCATTGTGAACATTGTAAAGGTGACAAAGCGCCGCAGATCAGGAACAGTTGTACATTTTCAATGTTTTATCATGGTACTTATATTCAAAAACAGACCATTACTTGAGGCCTGGAGCCAAAATAACAAAATAATATAAATAAATAATCTGTAAAAAGTCCCAAAAGTTTTTAATTTTTTAAATCTTATTATTTTATTTTGGCAGATTTTTATATTTATTTCATTTAGCCACCAAAGGAGTCTAATCAACCAAATTAAATATTGTAGAGGCAATATTTAATTGCTTGTCCAGGAGGTGGCTTCAGTGAATATATCACTATATCGGACAATTCAAAGCACATTGCTCACATGGAGCTCCATCTTTACTGGGAGCTGCCATTAAACAGACCTGAAGGCTAATTCATCCGAGAAGCAGCTTCACAATTTGTACAGAATGAAAATCTATGAAACCTTGTCAGATCAGAGAAACACTTTCTTTCATCAGGTGATCAGTGGCTTACAAGACACAATTTAGTCTTTGCCTCTCTGAATTAGGTGAGGTCAAACTAAAAATCATTCTTTCATCGTCTTCATATATAAATATAATACACACACACACACACACAAACACACACATACACACACATGCACACACACATACACGCACAAACACACGCACACACACACATATATATGGGAATATTTAAGTTGCTGAGAAAAGAGAGCAAGCTCATTCCTTCTTTCTTTTTTTCTCCTCCTTGTCCCCAAATTGCCCTTCTAATCCTATTCTATGTGTCAGACTGACATCACGCCACCCTGGCTCCCTGCTCTGATGTCTTCAAGCTGACACTGTGAATCAAGAGGTTCCTCTGGCTCCCTCCACTGACCTTTCACCCCAGGCTGCCCTTTCCCTTGACACTGGCTAAAGTGAAGGGTGACACGATCACGTGAGTTGTTCAGGGACGACGAGCCGAGGGGAGTCACGCCACCAGAATCTCCTACAGTCAACATAATTTTTTATGCTATTTACCAAAACCTGAAGAGTGAGGTCGTTGTATTAATCATCTTTAAAGGAACATTGACCTCAAACGCCCACTGACACAATTCAATTTGTGCTTTGAATTGAATGGGGTCTTATCCGCCATGTTTTTCTCTTTCTCTCTCTTGAAATCTACAGTGAGGCAGGCTCAGCTCCAACGATTGTGCCACGCCTCAGCGAGCCCATCTGACGCTCATGGAAACAAAAATCTTAAAAGCAGTGTATATGGGAGGAAGCCTGTCTGCTGAGGAACCCCCTCACAAAATATTTTTGCGATGGGGGCGGGGAGTGGGTGGGTGGGGGGGGGGACGCACCAATCAACTCAAGGACTGTACAAAGAGCGGTCTGTTGTTGCTAAGAGACAGATGCAGAATAACCTCCATGAGAAACCTGACCATGACCCTTCCTCCTCCTCCTCCTCCTCCTCCTCCTCCCTCTCCTTCCCAATTACTACAAAACATTAAAGCCCACCTCCATCACAGTAAAGCTGCAAGCGAGGGAGGTGGGGGTTGTTGTAACAAGTAGATGCACATGAAGATTTTAGGTTTTTTCGTCCGCCCCAGAAACAATCCAGTTGGAGTTTTATTTTTTCTTAGCAGAGAGAATGAATGTGGTTTGGGTGCAGCAGGCTTGCACGGTTGTGATGTTGGTGTGCTGTGTGCCTGCTGGTGTGTGGGCGGAGTTTGTGCTGGTTAAGGAGAGGGTGGGGCGCACAGGCAGAGGGAGTCTGTTGCACGAATGAGAAGATGAAGATCTGACAGAGAGGTGGCAGGGAGTTCAGTTTAGACGAGGCCCGTCGATTAGTGCGTCTGTGGCTGACAGGTGGAATCCCAGGGGAGCGTCTGTCACTGCAGTCTGCTGCCAGGCCCGGCCACAGCAGCAGCAACGCCACCATAGGAGAAACCCATTGCCGGGGCGGGGATTTGCCACAGACAGGGTGGCACCTCATTGGCCTGGCCCTGGCAGCTCAGCCTCCCAGTCAGAGCCTAGATTAAAGCTTTATTGTGGACAAAAAGCAGGGCGAAAGTCATGTTAATCCCCCCCCGACTAATACATTGCTATCAGTGATCTGTTTTTACAACACGATCCAAACAAGCTTCCTGGAACGGGTATTAATCTAAATGAGGGCACAATAGATTTTTGAGCCTGTGCAAAATAGTCTTTTTTTGTTTACTTTTAATACTTACTGTTGCAGTAGTGCATGTGACACTGAACAGCACAGTGAGGAGAGGGCCTCTGCTGTTGCTAAGATCCATTAAGATGCAAATCTTCCTGTTTGGTCAGTTTTGTTCTCTCTCTGACAGCCTACTGGGGTGAAAAGGATAAAAATCATACTGGGATAAAGAAAAACATGCCAACAATTTGAGTTTTCAAATCATCTACTTAAAGCTGCCATAATCAATGTTTTTCTTAATCACATCAATATGTCAAAATAATTTTCAATAATAGAAAGCTGCTCCTCTCTGTTTAATGAAGAGTTTCTCTGTTGCAGATCTGCAGCAACTGTTTTCACTGGAAAAGAGCAGTGGATAGAAATCATTAAGTAAATATTGTTTATTTTGTATATTACTAAGTAAAACACAATTTTCTTAATAAAGCTGCACTACAACAAGCAAAATATGTTGAACCGGACAAATATAAGGAACCAATGTTCTTGACTAACAATTAAAAGCTCAACAACTCCACAGTTCAGACATTTTATCTATTATGTATGTTTCTGAAAGTGTGCTGAAAGTCCGCCCCGTCCACAGTCATGTAATAATATGTAAACTGTTACCTTGTGGCCATTATGGAAACTATGTCTTCAAATAATTGTAGGTTCAATTATAATCAAATAAATATCCGATAAAAAAAGGTCACTCACTAATGAATTGCACCACTGAGACCCTGCTAGACTCACAAACATTAAATCCAAAACATTGGTTATTTGACAGTAAAATGGTTTGTATTCATTGTTTCAGCTCTGTTCATAAGAGTATGTTATTCATAGGTTGTCACTCGATCAAATTGAACACAAATTCCACCATTATGGTTAAATTAACAGTATTGATGACAGAGAACCATGAAAAAGTCTCACATAAAAAAACACTATCACATCTGATTCCTGAGAGTTTCAGCTCTAATGACAAACTACAACATCATAACTATCTGCTGTGAAACCACAAATCTATAAACAGATCAATATAAATGTACAGCTAAAATAATTACATTGGTCTTAATAAACACTGTCTATTTTGATTTTGGGCAGTTTGAATTATTTTGTGTTGCTTTTATTAAAGTTTTTTAAGAACATTAAACAGGTTGAACAGCCGCATTTTTGGCTTTATCTCTGTGACCTCTGAGGGCCGAGGTCCACTTTGAGCGTCACACCGAACTATGAGATGAATGTTGCAGTGACTGAGGGGAGGGGTCAGTGATTCCTGAGGACCCCGTTAAGCCCGTAGAGACGTGTCGGTGCACTGATAACACGGGGAAACCCTTGTGTACAATTCTCTGCTGTGTTTGCTGTTGCCTACAGCGTAGCATTGTTCCTAATCCCAACAAAGACAGGGAGACTCTGATTCCTCCTCAGCACTTGTAAGTCATCAATGATCATTCATGGGTCACAGGAATATTGTCCGTGTGCTGTGACCTCTGACCCCTTGATCTTGTGACTACCGGTTGTTGGTGTTCTCGCTGTGGAGGAAATTGGAGATTGCGGATGTGTAAATAAGCTTATCTACTCAAATGCAACTTGTTTTAATGCAGGAGTTGTTGATTTTCAGATGGTTTATTATCTATTTGCTAAGAACTGTTTTTTTGCTGGGACATATGGGATGGGGGTGGATCGAAAATCAAGTTTAAAGTGAGAGAAAATGCAATACAATATGCAGCTTTGCAACCTGAGAGTATAAAAAATAAACAGCTTGAATGTTGTTAAACTTTTACAAGTTTGTGACGATGAACTGCTGCAGCCTCAGCTCATCTCGGATGCTTTGCGACTCATCACCTCATGATCGTGCACCACTGCCAACCGCTCAAGTAACCGTTCACATCCATAATTCTCCACACTCGGTATTACATACAGTGAAGACTTCGATGGAATTCCAAAAAAAGTTTGAAGTGTCTTCTGTAATAATTAGCACTTTACATTTTTCAAATTGTATCCAGAAATGTGTTTATTGAGGACACAGTGAACTTGACCTTTGAACCCTGAAGTCCAAGATGTCTACACAAATGAGGGGAAATGAATCTTAATCCACCAGTTTGTGCATTGGGTTTGCATGCAAAGTATCTCCCTTTAGATGTGTTATGAAATGGGAGGCTGTAAGCTGTTATATAACAAGAGACTAAGTGAAATCCACTTAAAATAGTGGGTTCAAGGATTTGTTTTTCTCTCACATCCACGATTGGGTTTTTTCCCTTTAACATCTGTAGGAGAGCAAACAATATCAAGTAAGAATTAAATATTAATTTCACAAAGTTAAATTACGCCTCATCCATGTGGACTGTGGTTTAAAGCAGCAGCAGTGTTGTTGTTTTCATAAAATGGTAAAAAGACATAGAAATAAAATATTAAGGGAAAAGAAACTATTTCCCTGTTGCAGTTTTACAGAATTTTTACTGTGATTTTTTTTTTTTGTATCCAGTGTTGTGCATTTGAGCTTCACATAGCTGTCTCTCCAGAGATATGCTTCTCTTGCCGGCCTCTCAGTGTGTGGAGGAATGTATCTGAGAGGAAAAAATAGGCATAAAAGACTGAATATGACATGGCTGACCCAACACAGAGCGAGGAATCGGGTTTGGGTTGAGCTCACTGATAGAAGAAAAAAATTGGGAATGTGTATCAAAAATCATGAAATCGCTGATAAACATTTTGATGTATTCATTCATTAATGCTGACACACTTCATAAGATTTATAGAAGCACACATACAGGACATGTGGCCAATATGATATCCGATATCCGGACAAAGGGGCGGATCCAGGGAACTTTTTAACATTGCGAGCTAGGGCCTTTCGTTGGAGGTGTGAAGTCTATCAAGTGCCTAGTTTGAGCTGCTTTTGTCAAACACAGACTGACACATTAATATAGAACCAATCAATAATATGGGGCTTTTGTGGTCTGAGTCATTCACATATTAATAACCTCAGGCAATTAGGTTATGTTTTCACCTGCATTTGTTTGTTTGCTAAGAGTGTTCAGCAAAAACGATTGGACTTAAAATACAGAACTTGGTATAAAGATGTGGTATTCATTTCCTTAAACATTGCGAGACTGTGTTTTTTATGAATAGTTTTTTTCAGCCATTGTATGGTAACAAATAGGATTAGAAACATGTAACTACTACATATATGTAGCTGAGAAGCAGAATGGGGTATCAGCTACAAGGCTGGATTGAATTTAAGGGTTGTGCTGTTGGTGCTAGGTGAAAGTGTGAGGCTCTACTGAGTACCGTTCTTTATTTATTAGTCATTGTGTTTATTCTGATATCACACAGAGGCTCTGATATAAGATAAATCTTTATTTGCCATGATATAAACTGTTCTGAAGGTACTTTTAATTTCATGTTATTTAATCTAAAATTATGTTTCACTTTGTATTACTCACTGTGAAACCCCTTATTAAACAGCCGAAACAAATTGAATGCTCTTTTTGTATTTATGTTTATTTATATCTGTAAGTGTCATGATTTAGAGCGTTAGTTAGTCCAGAGGATCTCACTTTGCAGACGATCTGACAGATCCATTCACACAGTAAAACATAAAGCAAGGCCTCTCTGTTAGCTGCATGATGAAGTCTCATCAGGCCAAACCTTATAAATACATTTCTTGTCACGGTGAGTCAGTAAGGGAAAATCATTTCATCCTCATCAGACTGAATCACATTCTGTCATCGCTGGTTTGAACTCTTCAGTATATACGTGGCTTCTCTCTGCACAGGATATTTTTGGCTCTCTGGCGGTGCACAGAGACAAGAGCGAGAGAGAGGGAGAGATAGTGATGGCTGTCATGGGGAGAGTGAGAGAGATGGAGAGAGAGGGGCTCTCAGAAATCCCCTGGGCGGGCAGTGTGTGTGAGATCTGGGGCCCCGGGGCCCATCGGATGGCTGATGCTGAATGGCTGCCCTGGCGAGGTGAGCAGGCTCATTGAGAGCAGGTTACGAGGGGAAGGGAATGCCTTTGCACTGCGTTTGGCCCCCTGACCCACTGTCCAACGTCTGGCTTGGCAGCTTTGAAACCCAACATATTTATTTGCAAAGCTCTGAAGAGAGAAGGCGGAGCAGCTGTCAGAATAAAGTCATCGTCCTGCTGACAGCTTCATCTGCTGTTGAAGGGCAGTTATGACAGGCACACAATGTCGCTGCGTTGGGCGGCCCTGGGCGAAGGACTGTCACATGTGGACAGGCTGGAAATCTAGCAGCCACCTCCTCTCTCTCTCTCTCTCCCAAGCCCCCTTGAATTATTTCTTTGGCCCAGTTAGAAATGTTTTTCATCTCGATGTACGAGGATAACAAGCGGGTAACATGAGGGAATTCTTTTGTTGTTATTGTCACATCAGGGACAAAACGTCATTCAAAAACATAACTGTAAACCACATCTAAATGTGATTATATCAATATAATTATCTTTTGGAGAATCATCCACGATCCTTATTTTGAAATGTGATTTTTGAGCCTTATCTGAAAACTAAAGGCTCATTACATAAGATGCATGTCAGTCTACAGTCACTGCAGCATGTTTCTAAAATTTGTCTGGCTGCAAACTGAGTAAATTTGACAAAGAAATTTGACCTGTAAAAACCGTTTATATCTCAGCCAAGAAGGTTCTGTTATCAGCAATTACAATACTTTACATTTCATTTAGCTGACGCTTTTATGCAAAGCGACTTACAATAGGAGCATTCAACCATGAGGTTACAAACCCAGAACAGCAAAAGACCTTCACCAGCTCAACAGCACCCCGGTTCCTTTGTTTGTTTATAAGCAAGATTACACAAAAACAACTGAACGGATTGAGCCTGGTGGATGGGTCAGGGAAGAACCTGTGAAATTCTGCCGCAGATCCAGAACAGGGAGCGGATGAAGGATTTTCAAACACCTCTAACTAGCTATTCTAGTTAGAGGTGTTTGATATGTGAGGCACTTAAAAAAAAAAATGAAGATACTGGTGTCTTTTAAGAAAAGACAAAGGTGAAGTAGAAGGCGAAGAACAAGGAAGAGTAAGATGCACAAACAGCAACATCCATTGTCAGCAGAAGAGCCTGTGTGTACAGGTCACCTACAGGTAATGCATTAGCAAATCTCTGAGTGGTAAAGCAGTGGCACTGCCAATAGCTGGCATGCTAATGCACTCGGGGTCACTCAGCATCCTTTCATATCACTAAGTCATTATCCGAGCCCTGCCACTGACGGGCATCCTGCAGCCCTCTCTGCAGCGCCGGCAAAGACGAGGGAGGGGGCAGGAGGAGGAGGAGGAGGAGGAGGAGGAGGAGGAAAGGAGGAGGAGGAGGAGGAGGAAGAGGAGGCACTGGACTACTGCCTATGTATGAGGTGTTATTAATGCCACAGTGCAGAGGGACCAGTCATCCACACTGAAATCAGCACCAGTGTGGCCATGTTTCTGCAGGGCCTGGTCTAAAAATGAAATCTAATCCAAGACAAGGTAATAATTCTCAAACAGTCACACAGGGAGCTCCCCTCTCAATTTATTTAAGGCCTCCCTCCACTTTTAAACTTTCACCTCTATTTACCTAATAAGATCTACACAGTACACGCTATCCCTAATCAAGATGAAAGGAGCTCTGAGTTTACAAACATTTTCACAGACCCTTGAGTTATTGCTGTGTGGTAGCCAAGGTTTATTTAGGAACTACTTTTTGCCCTGTTTCTGGAACAAAACACGTGTAGATCTTCTGGTATAAAAAATAAATACAGAAACTGCTCTGAGCTGAAAAAGTGCCATCGTTTTTTTTTCTATTTCCTTTTAACAGTTAGCATTCCTCTGATTACAACCTGGACTTGAAGACCATTTATCATACAGTTGGACTTTACTTTGTGTTTTTATTATGTATATTTATTATTAAGTTGAAGGTCTTTGTCAAGGAAAATTAATTATGCATATTTTGTATGTATTTAAACTATATTTCAATGTGCAGATGTAGATGATCCTAATTCTACTTATTTTAATAGGTGTAAACATTCATTAACATTTTATTTATTCTGGTAGAAAAACCTCTGAATTCATTGTTTCCCTTCTGCCCAAGTCCAGTTTGTCCAGTTTGTAGAGCAGGTCCATACGTGTGAAGAGTGATCAGCCTACACAGCAACAGCAAATGTACATTTAAACTATATTTAAACTGATTAAAAACTATAAAGTCTAGAAGTATAAATTACAGCAGTGTTGGGATCAGGCTGGAGACAGCATGTGTCACTCTGAGGAATTTGTGGGTCCATTCAGGTTTGGACAGTGGTGGGACACAGTGGAGTTAACATAGCCACACCCTTAGTTGTGTATAGAAAATGGCTTAACAGAGAGCAAACAAACAACACGCAAGTTTCCCTTTGGGACCTTCATCAAGTTACCCACTGAATTAACATGGAGCAGTGACAGATGATGTGACCTGCCTACAGCACTTCATTTAAAAAATAATATATTCATTATCAAAGGGCCTTTCAAGACAATTCGTCCACACATATAAGGGATAAGACTTACTACTGACCAATTTAGAAATACAAACAGGTTAAGGAAAATTACAAAAAATTTCACTTTTAAAAAGCCCAACTCAAGGATGGATATGGTTAAAGTGCACCTGCTTTGACCATCGGCTTTACTGTTACTCTTCACCAATCTGGTGGCCTCTAGAATAAACCCAAACCTCTTCCTGTTTGATTTACACACAGGCTGATGGCAGCTACTGAAAGTCATCATAAAGGGCATGTGTTGGGTCACTGACAATTGCTGTCAATGTTATTTTATGTGGTCTAAGCAACAGTTAGTGCCACTTAAAATGGGAACGTTACATGACAGTTTTATACACTGCTACTGAAAAATGTATAGACAAACATCCAGTATATGAAAAAATGGATCTGCATTTTATCGGCTGAATTTTAGTCAACCTTTAAATTATCTTGATGTCCCACTTTTTCCATTTTAGTTATCTGAATTTAATTTAGTTCTTTCTCTGAGTTATCTCCTGCTGTGCTTTGACAAATAATATGTATTTCTATATACAGCAGTGCCAAAGCAGTGGTGCTTTTTAAAGTTAGGTGGCCATGTCTTTTTTACATAAGCTGTGTCCCAATTCCGGGGCTGCGTCCTTTGGGGGCTGCATTTGAAGAATGATTGGATGACAGCAGCGTGACTGGGCGGTCTCATTTCATGGTTCCTTCAAAATCTATCCTTCAATTTCCAAGCAAGAGTGAATCCAATGAGTGGAACCTCTATGGGCCAACTTATCCCAGGATTCATTGTGCACCACTGGCGAATCACTTTTCTAGAGGAAAATATGGCCGCGAACACTGAAGAAAAAAGAGAGTACATATTTAAAAGGGTGACATGAATAATAAGACATCTCGAAATAGCTGCAACAATTAGGTTCAGACTTCGTGGTCTCTAAACACATGACCTTCAAAGACCATTTCCTGTAGTTCGGGATACGTTGGGACCAGAGGTGGAGGAAATATGCAAATATTTTAGTTATGTAAAAGAATAATGGATAAATAGTACATATGTAAGTTTCTAATTGAGTAACAATAAATACTTCCTTTGAATATATTTAAAGCATTAAAAGTCAAAGTATTGGCCAAGTCTAGCCTATTCTCTAATGCAATGGTCAACTACGTCATTAACTGTGCTAACGCTAGCTCTGGATAAATTGTCTACTCACACCAAATTACAACATCTACTCACTCCTAAGCACAATGACAATAATGTTGAATTTCTGTGCTCTGCTAACAAACTATAGAGGAGGGCTCCTTTCAGGCTGCAGATCGCTGACCCTGTCTCTGCTCAACTTATACTAAACTAAGTTAGCCACTGTAACATTAGATAATGTTAATTTATCAAAACACACATCTGATCTGAAAAACGGTTTCAACTTAATCATAACTGTGGGTTAGGGTTAGGTACATTTATAACACACCATTGGTTGTAATAAATTCCTTCCTTAACGAAAATCGAGGTTTTAATGGTCTGTTTCAAGGATTAGCCAACACAAGGGAGAGCACAAGGAATCCGCCAACAAAGGCAACTGGCTGCACATGCGCAGACAAAGCAGTATGAGGCAATGCAATTGTACCTATTATTTCTTATGAATTTTAATAAAATCCAAAAAAAAAATGTAAAGGTGCAGAACATTTGTCAAAAGATAAGTGAGGTTCAGTAACACCTAAAATCAATTAAATAAGCTAGATTTAATCTTTTGAAATTACTGGCAGTCAGAATCAGGTTTTCTTGTGTATATTGTATTGTTACTACATGAATAATACTTAGTTGTATTATGAAAGAATGCTGCAGATGATGTAACAGAAAACAATTATTTATATATTGTCTTAGCCTCTTCTGAATCCATTTCAGTGAGGCTGTTGCTGCAGGAGACGGGAACTAATTGTACCTGATGGCTTTGATTGGATCAATGGACCTATTCCCCACTTGTAATTGATTACTTATAAAAGCCTAAAAAAGATGTGAACATGTTACACAGTGCGTTGTAAAAGTTTATTTGCTGATAAATAAAGGGGAAAAAAAGTACCTGAAAAAAAGTACCACAAATAATACTTTTAGTAAAGTAGGCTACAGATACATAACTTATATACTTAAGCTTATACTGAAGAAATAAATACAAAGGAATGTCCACGCGCTGCCAACGAAGATCTGAACAGAAGCTGAACTTTGTTGTGACATTAATCGTCCCCCATACTCGTTCAAATCAAACCCTCAGCACCATCACCACCATCAGCTCAAATTACTGTCCACCTCTAATTGATATGAACAATAACAGAAGACAGCTTGGTAATGGTGAACGTAATCGTCCCTGACAAAAGGCCAAACACCGCAAATCACACTTTACAGCCGGAGCGAGCGGAAGGCGATGTCTGGGCAGCAGCCAGCAAATGAGGAGAGATATTTCACTGCAGATATCCATCTACCACCTCAATCACATTTCATTACTGGGGCGGCCATTAAACAGTTACTGCCAAAGCTCCACGTTCATACTCAAATACACAACATGGGGTTTCTGTTCTGAGATTTTACAATGTATAACACGTGAAACAGTGTGTGTGTGTGTGTGTGTGTGTGTGCGTGGATTGTTGAGGAAAACTGTTAACCTAAGGAAATATATTCTAATGTCAGATTTAAACCTGAAATAAAAAGAGAGGTTATATGTGTATAAAGAGGGCGATTGCACAAAAGCTCCATTATTCAGAATCCATGTTCCCTGATCGTTAATCTCCTGTGGCGTCCTTACTGGCGTGTTGTTCATTAGGTACATTGCAGTGGGTGCTACAAGAGAGAGCTGCAGTCTGCTGGAAACGTTAACTGAGGTAGACAGGGCTTAAATCCTCCACTGTGGCGGCGACTGGCTCGCCAACCTCTCTGTTTCCAACACATTGCAGAGAGGAGGAGGGTTAACTATCAGCTATAATGTGTAACTGAAGATCAGCCTCCCCCCACAGCTTCACTCCCTCCTCAGGCCCCCCACCCCCCCACCACGACCAAACTGCACCCTCCTCCCCTCCATCCCAGCCCCCCCCTCCCTCCCCTCCCTCCCCTCCCTCCCCTCCCAGCATCCCCTGCTGCTGTTGTTGGGGTGGTCCCTGTTTCTGCTGTCAGCAAGCTGCTGGTCTTTCAGCTGCCCTGCTCCCTCCCTGCTTTTTCTCTCTCTCTCTCTCTTTTTTTTTTTCGCCGGTCTCTTAGGCGTCACAAGATTACTGAAGCAGCGCTGACATCTCTATCAGCCTGACCTAACACTCTGCCCTTTTCCTCCCACCCTCCATCTCCTCTCCCCCCGCCTCTGCCCGCACTCCAGGATCCATCACACTCTGGCCTGAGCCACTCACTGACACTACAACTACTATTACTACTACTACTACTACACATACAAAACAGGGGGAACACAAACACTGAAGGCACAAAGAAAAATACAACTGCAACAAACAGCAAATGAAAAAAAAACACTTAACTGCAATAATCTCACACTATTTACATTACATTATAATATATATATCCTTATATCATTAAACTATATAACGAATACAGCTATTTAGCCCACAACTTTGAATTTATACCCATACCATTTTTATTCTCCTATTCATATTGTTTACCTTACAAATACACTAGACATCCTCTTGCAATCATCCAGTGCAACTGCACTCAAGGACATTTCTTTCCAACCAGTATTTCCATGTATTGTTACATGGTATTTGTATTTATTTAATCTTTTCTATTTCCTATTGTTTGAACAATTCTATTCTTTTTTTTATACTTTCACATGTTCTTTCATCTACATCATTCTGACTATCTGCTGTTGTAACGACTGTTACGTGTTTGGGATTAATAAAGTGTATCTTGTCTTATCAGGAGTGGTGAAATTTACCACGATTTGATTATTTTTACATAAGTGAAAATTTGATTTCTTGTATGAATGTTGAAGTTAATAATAATCAAGCAAGATACCCTTCTCTCTACACTTTATTGGACAATTTTATTTTGAGACTGAAGTAAAAGATCTGATGTGAAAGGTAATTTCTGTCTTCAGTTCTCACTCTGCTTTCCTCCACATTAAAAGTAGATTACAATGTTGGAGTCAAAGCACAGCTGTCTTTTGTGGGGGGTCTGTAGGCATGGGGCCTTTGGGCGATGACTTTCGGGAGTTTTACATGTTGTTGTGAAAATGTGGCTCTCTCTCAGACCACCAGAAAAGTAAAATGAATGAAGGGAAATTATTGATGTGCCATATCTTCTGCTCAGAGCACATGAAAGACTTTTGTTATTTCATACAGGGGATGAAAATGTCCACGTGGCCTGACCGCTCCTCAGGAACCCCAGATAGTGCTGGGTACTCTGACAACATTACAGCTAATGCTTGATAAATTATATTATTGGGATTTTGACCAAAAATAATGGGACAGATGTCACATATGTCCATGATAGGTGTCACTGAGGCTGTGAACGGTCTGAAAAGTCAAACGAGGACGTCCACTCGGTCAAAGCCACAGTTTGTGTCCCTGTACGTTCCCGAAGAGCCCATGTACTTCATCCCAACGGGAAACTAGACCAGCTGTCAGCCAGATGACAGCAGTTACATCATCTCTAAAACTGATCTGACTCTCTCAAAACACAATGTCTGCATTTACAATATGTGCTGAAAAGTGGATTTGCACAGTGTTATAATTCGTCTTTCTGCACTCTGTGTGTCGGCGTGTTTATTAGCTGTCAGTATGCCTCAGCTCCGCTCATAGAAAAACAAAACGTCTATATTATTGTTCCTGCTGAATGATGTGCTTCTTATTCTGCTCTATTCAGACATATGACCAGTTTCTCTTTTCATATGTTATATTGAATTTCCCCCACTGAATGCTGCCTTTGCTCACTGGCTGCATTCATCCAATCACCCCCCAGTGTTGGCTTTTGAGATTTGTGAGGGGAATGATTTTCATCCGCAAACAAACTGCTGTGCTCGATGGAATTCCTGCCTGGGCCCGGCCAGAGTGTTGTTATTAAGCAACCTGAAATGACACAGTCTGCTGGGGGGCCTGCCAGTGGAAAGATGCTGTCTATTAGCTGTCAACAATGACCACTGGCTCTACCCTCCCATGGGACTGGCAAGCAAGGCATCGTCTCATCCCGAGTCTGGCTGAGAGATCACACAGGCCCCATTGTTTCAAACAGCCTGGGGTCTTATTGTAGCAGTGCCTCTGGGAAAGGACGAGCCTTCACGTCCATGCTCTGCTAAAGAATGGGCTTTCTGCAGGCTAAGGCCATGAAAACTTTAAGGGATGAATCTGGGGGAACACAGAGAGGCTACCGAGTAGATTTGGAAATGGGGGCACCCCTGCTTAGACGAGATTGGAGTCCCCATCCAGACCTCCCCTCTCCCTCTCTCAGTGCTGACCTCCCTTCTCCACCTCTGTTTAATAATGCCTGGGCCTTGGTCATTATTTTGGGCAGATGGAGACGGGGGCAGCCAGTGAAAGGAGCTGGTGTCACTCCTGAGGAGAGGATGGTAGGGATGACAGAGAAGAAAAAGCGAATCAGAGAAAAGATCAAAAGCAGAAGCTCGCCTTTCACTCGCCTGAAAGCGCTAAAGAGGATAAGGAACGATCGGGCCCGGGGTCTCCTGTCCTCTCTGGCAATTAGACTCAGCTGATGGAGAGAAAGGCGTGAATGGCAGGGTTCAAGGCCCTCTCTAGGACTCACACAACGGGAAGGAGTTTTTTCCCCGACGCCTCCTTTATCTTCCTCTCCTTTCAGAGTGTCAGAAATGCAGCTGAAATATCTCTCCAAAAAGACAGCACAATCCCCAATGCCAAACCTTAATCACAAGGGCTGATGAGATTGAGAGAGAGGGAGGGGGGTGTTTGAGAGAAAACACATTCTTTTCACGATTCATCTTTACACTTTACTTGAGGCCAGGATTCAAGGGAGGTGTAGTAGATTTATATGTGATAATTAAATTCAACAAATTAAAGTTCATATATTCTAGAGACGACAGAACAAATTACATTCAGGGATTATTGTTATGAACCAAGAAAACATTTAATTCTATACGTTTAGAAATCTGCATTAGACCTGACTTTAAATTAAAATGGTTTACCAGTCTGGACCCTTTCAGTTAAATGATCAATTAAGTAAAGAAGAAAATGAAAGATGCTTAAGTTAGAATTCAGATTCATTACACAATAGAAAACAAATTTAATGAAAAAACACAACACATTTGCATTTATGTGTCGGTAAACAAATAATAATGGCATACACACTGAGTGTCCCTAATGGATGGGCAGCCATGATGGTTTTATACAATGAACTGGACTGTTACACACAATTAAGTATTCTTCTTCTTTTTTTCTGACTAGCTAGCCGTCTCGGGCACAGCCACAGCAACATGTCCCAGAGGAACCTATTACCATCTTTTACATATGCAAGAGTTTCAATAGGCCGTCTATCATCCTCACAGAGGGACACGCAGCTTTTGGTACAACTTTAACAGCTTGTCATAGAAGGTGCACAGGGGATTTCAATTACCCAGGTCATCAAAAACTGAGGGAATGCTATTTGGGTCACACAAATTAGATTTTTACATACGTATATGCCTCGGTAAAGGTTGTCTAAAAGCCATTTGTAAAGAACAGGGACATGAAACCAGCTGTGATAAAGGGTAATTTGACACACAAATAGACACAAAGACCAAATAGACAGAACAACTTTGGCGGATTAGATGCTGTGTTTAAAAAGTAGGTTTGTCCGTGGAGTCCTCCCTTCATAGGTTTGTTTAGGCCTAACAGTGTGGACCCCAGCCCATAATAATCCTGCAGACACACCTGTAGAGGAGAGTATAAAGAGCCTGGACAGCACTGAGTCAAACATAAAGCATCAGGAGTCTCTCCTCTCCACAGAAGCTCCACAGCCTCCACACCCACCCTGAAGATGACTCCCAGTGTCAGCCTGCTGCTGCTGCTCTTGCTCGGCCTCTCACAGGCTCATCCTCTCCAGGAGGAGGTAATGGAAGAAGATGTTCCCGAGGACACCATGGACATCACCACCGGGATTCTGACCTCAAACAACGCCATAGATGAGATACCATGGGAGGAAATTGAAGAAGAAGTTCCTGAGGGCACCATGGACATCACCACCAGTATTCTGACCTCAAACAACGCCACAGATGAGATCCTGCTGGAAGGAGACCTGGTCGCTCCGAGAACCAGGAACGCCATGAAGTGCTGGTCTCAGAAGTGCCTGTGGAGGAAAGCCTCAAACGGTCAGGTGGTGATCCCCTTCACCCTGAGCAGAGAGTTCAGCAGCATGGAGAGGCAGAAGATCGACCGTGCCATGAAAGCCTTTGCCAGCTGGACCTGCATCCGCTTCGTCCCCCGTCAGAACCAGTATGACTACATCAGCATTGAGAACAGAGGTGGATGTTTCTCCTCTCTGGGCAGAGTGGGAGGCAGACAGGTGCTCTCTCTCAACAGGGGGGGCTGTGTCCAAAATGGGATCATCCAGCACGAGATCAACCACGCTCTGGGCTTCAACCACGAGCAGACCAGGAGCGACCGCGACAGCTACGTCAGGATCAACTGGGGGAACATCAACCAGCGGATGGCCTACAACTTCTACAAGAAGGACACCAACAACCTGAACACTCCCTACGACTACTCCTCCATCATGCACTACGGAAGAACAGCCTTCTCCATCCAGCAGGGGAGGGACAGCATCACCCCCATCCCCAATGCCAACGTCCGGATCGGCCAGAGGCAGGGCATGTCCTACTGGGACGTCATGAGGATCAACAGGCTCTATAGATGCTAACCACAATGCTTCTTATTATAGTTATCATTTAAAAAAATAAAGTAGCTGAATCAAATGTACAAGTTTTCGTTATATTCTTTCACAACTAAGGCAAGAGGAATAATGGATTTACTGAAAAAACATGTCAATGATACTTAATTTGACTTATAAATCGAATAAATCCAAGCAAAACTAAAACACAAAAATGGGTTTGTCTTACTTATCAATGTGTTCATATTCAAAGCCTGGAAAAGCTGATTCCTCTAAGCTACAGAGCTCATTGGACAGAATTCATAAACCTCCATCAGCATGAACTCACCCAGTTTTGAGTCAGACTGGGCGGCTTTGGCCCAGGAGTTAATCAGTGGGTTGGTGGTTCGATCCCTCCAGTCCACATTTCAAAGTATCCTTGGGCAAAAAACCTGAATCCCAAAATGTGTATGAATGATGTGTGATAGTACAAGAGCAGGTGAACCGGAATGGGTAAATGTGTCTGGAACTGCTTTGACTGGACGATTGCACTGGAAAACCAGATCTATAAGTGCTATATAGATATTCTCCAAGTTGTAGATTGGATGATATATATAAATGA
Source organism: Platichthys flesus (assembly GCF_949316205.1). Classification (NCBI taxonomy): domain Eukaryota; kingdom Metazoa; phylum Chordata; class Actinopteri; order Pleuronectiformes; family Pleuronectidae; genus Platichthys; species Platichthys flesus. The sequence goes on along the minus strand of NC_084945.1, from coordinate 26,108,085 downwards.
ATTGACTGAGCAATAATATTATATAAAATCAATAATTGGAAATACATTTGGAACAAGTGGAGTCGGCAAAGCGGCACCACAGGATCAATCCACCGCTGAAAATAGTCCCAAACAAATGCAGTATACACAATCATTTTGAGTGCATTAAGGGTAATTATTTTTGCTTTTTAAATTATTATTTTTCAGTTTCTTTTTCCAGTAATGCGATAGGGTTTGAGAGGCACAGGCAGGTGGAAAAGGTCAAAAAAAGCTGGAGACAGTTTTGACTTTTTCCATGAGGTTTGCTATACTTATCAAAAACTTAACTTGATCCAGCCTGATCCTTAAAAATAAAAAAGAATCTCTTGAGTGAAGGAGTTCATTTTCATGACTACAACCTTCTAATCGTGTAGATGTAATACATTTAAATAATTTTGCAAAGGAACAAGTTAATCATTCACATCCTGAGGATCAATGGATGTTGCCTGTTGTGGAGAGCAAAAGCTATAGACAAAAATAAACACTTCAAAAGATTTAAATATGGCAACAAACTGAAAAACAGGACTGTGACTGTTCCAGTTTTTTTCAGAGTTCAGTAAGAGGTCTGCTGTCCGCTCCATCATTTGACTGTGTAAGTCAGTGAGCTGTGTGGCATAGTGAACTGTTCATCTTTTTAGACCTGAGAGTTTGAGATTCTAACACAGTTCTAGCACAGACAAACAAAGCTCAGACAAAAGGCCCCATCTAACATCAGTATAATGGTTTGTCTCAGACATTCATGTTGCAGCTCCTCTGTCAGTCAGAGCTCTCGGCTGTTCGTAGCCTCAGGCTCTTCTGTATCAAGAGCTTTGATGTCATCCTGCTCTGAGACGCCAGGGTGGCCCCGCAGCCTCTGGGCAGCAGCTCAGTCACTACACACAGCGTCTGTGATTTACCTGCACCCAGACTCCCTGAAGGATTGTTAACACTGAGCGGAGCGGTGGGGCAGCATGTGGACATTCTGCATGTGCAAAATCAAGCTCATTACAGGAGCAACACACAACTAATGATTGATGATTGATGACAAGACTTGTGAGGAATTTGATATGAAAAAAACAAAATTAAGACTTGCAATGACAAAATGGTCTATCACAGATAAGTTGAAAATGTTGACTGTAGAAAAAACAAGTAGAAGTATCAGCTATTTTTGGAAATGAGGTCATTCACTTTCTTGCTGAGAGTCAGAGGAGAAGATTGGACAAAGATTGGAGAAGAGTGGACAAAACAACTCTCAATCTAAAAGTATCTCTGTTCTCATTACACTGATGTTTGTCCAAGTGTTTTTTCCGATAAATTTGATTTAATTCGTTATTTGATGATACAAAAAAAACTGTGAAAGGGCTTGATTGATAGCTCAAACCCAGTACCCCTTAACGATGCCATCACGTGCTGTAGTAGTTCATTTCTGGATAATGGGAGGAAATATAGGCTGTATAAAGGTGGACAATGCTTCTCTGAGTGGCAACGATGCTAATGCTGCAGCTAACAGTCAGAAACAAACCAGCAATGATTCCTTGTCTGTTTGATAATCTGAATAAAGAACACCTTTCCTGGTCTTTCTAAATTGAGCGCCAGTGAAAATTATGATATTCTGTTGATTGAATGCAAAGTGATCTGGCCTTTGTGACACTGGCATCAACATTAATACCACTTGGACACATTGAGGGGGGGAAAGGTCATCTATTGCCACTTTAAATTCATTAACCTTACACTTTGCTTAATTTATTTCTCTAATTGAAAGCAGTAGTTCATTGAAAAGTGTGTTCATCTGCTCAGGTCAAACTGTTCACTCAAACCCTGCAGTCTGAAAAACTCCTCTTGATCAAAACACATTAGCAGTTGTTAGCCAGAGGTCAACAGCAATGCTGGTTATAGTGATTCCAATGCTCAAAAATGTTTTCTCATCATTCGATCTATTATTATGTGTGCAGAGAGAAATGAGGGTTAGAACACAGAGGATATGTCTATCACTGAACACGCAGCTCTATAGGGATAGAACGGGAAGTACACTAACCAGGAGGTTGGCGGGTCGATCCCAGCGTCGCCCATTGGGCAAAACACTGAACCACAAATTGCCCCTGACAGCTGTGCTGCTCAAGTGCGAGTGATGTGTGATAGAGATAGTGCTGCACATTATGAATGAGAGATTGAACGGGTGAAGCCCTTTGAGGAGTCATCAAGAAGAGACAAAGGCTAGATGCAAACAGACCAGTAGCTGGGTAAACAATACTGTAGAGCTTGATATGATCTAAACAGGGATTTAAACAGAATCTGTCTCAAAGTGTAGGTTGTATCAAATCTCTGCTTTTATTGCATGTTCTGTTCCACGATTTCAAACTAGCAGCAGCCTAGAGATGAATAGTCACAGAAATAGAGACAGAGAGAACCACAAACCAACCAACTGGGCCGTCGGTGTTGAAACGGCTTCCTGCTGCTCTGCAGTTTGCTCACTGGCAGTGTCCTATGTTTTCAATCATCCAACCAAACAAACCACCCACACATATACACACAGTACATGCTGCATGTAGTTATTACAGAATTGAGAATGACTTAATGGATAATACTGGACGTTTACGGTCTGTACAGAGCCTTAAATGAAGCTCCTGTCTCTACACACACACACACACAGCTGACTGTTTTCAGTTCAATACCTAGTTGTAACAAGTCTTTTGAGACCTATCAGCCGCCGTATTTGTGGCTCATCAGAATGCATGTGCCACATCACATTAGTCCCCACGTGTGGATCATGATTTTACTTGGTAATTCTGAAGTGTCTCGCTGCCTATACATATTCATGCTGGGCCTATAAGTGTCAAATTGAGTTGTCCTTCCTGTGTCCTTGACAGTGGGTTATTAATATTGAATACGTAAGTCAGCATTATAACTAGATGAGGAGATATACAGGTCAGCGTCTGCCATGTTCTCCACACCCTCCGTCCTCCAGACAACTGACAAATGATCATATTAATTGATATGGTGCAGCACTGTATGGGATATTATGTGTATATTACAGTGTATTACAAAGCTCTGATTTCTCCAGTATATAATCAGGTCAATCATCTTATACGTTCATGTGCAGGACATTGTTGTAGCTTCTTGTACAAAACTAGATGATTCTTATTGTATTTTATGAGAGAAGTTTTTCTATAATTTTATTCATTTCATTCTGCCCACGCGCGCCGACTTAAAAGCCATAAATCCCAGGGTATTGCTCTGAGCGCCAACATCTTAACTATTCCAATTCTCCAATCCCTAAATTGGTGCGGCTGTTGTTGCTTGTGGCTGGTTTTTAAAAACCCTGCTCCTGTGTGGTGTGCAGCCGTACCGGAGGTTTGTCTGGCTGCTGCACTTGATAGGATGCTGGCTCCAGGCATCTCATCACTGCAGCTGAGAGGAGGTCGCGGAGGTCCTCCTGCTCTTGGCGACGCCCAAGGGCCATCTACACAGCGGGGAGCCAGGGTGCCAGTGAGGTCTCGAGCAGCCTCGCTTCGCTTCATGAAAGCCTAATGAAGAGAGGGGGCTCGGAAACTGTTTTCCAACGCCCACAATCCTGCAGCACAGGAGCATGGAGAGGATGAAGAAGCCATGCAGGGGAGTTCAGAGACGCAGAACAGAGCAGAGACAGACAGGAAGACAAAATATAATACACTGTGCTATTGTTTTTGTTTATTGCTGTTAGAAATGAAAACCACAGTATTCATCAGTGACTGTCATCAATAAATAAAGTTAGGTGAGTACAAACTACAGTGCATCCACTGTGAGGGACCTGTGCATGTAAAGATAAATCCATATCATCATGTTGAAGGAAAATGAGTCAGTCAGTACTGAATGAACACAGATGTTTATCCATTTTCAATATGAATCCAAGCAATACAGGCATATGATGCAAGCTATTGGCTACTAACATTGATATGTTGCTGTTTAGACAGTAGAGTGTGACAGGTTGTAAAAGGGATTGTGACCTGACATTCATTCAGATTAAAACCACGATGTCCATGCACGTAAAAAAAACTACTTTATATTATAGGTAATCTATTGTTTTATCTCAGCTACAATTTGTGATTTTTAAAAATAGTGAATCATGTATTTTATAATGAAAGTCTTCACATTTGTCAATGTAGAAATATAGACACACAAATGATGCCAAACATATACATTCACTAAAATACAAACTGATATGGCTGTTGTTTTCAGGAAAACAAAACATGGGACTAGGTAAATACTACATTTAAAAAAGTAGCCTCTGATTAAATATCTAAAAGAATAAACTGTACATCCGATGAAACTTTGGAAGTTATTTCACAAACTGCTCCAGAAATGCACAGTGGACACATTAACACAAATGTGGTGAAGAAATCTCTGCGGGGTCTTTGGTGTAGATGTCTTTGGTTGAAAGGTCTTTAGGTGCTGGTGGATATGAGCGCTGCGCAGCTGTGCCCTCACCACAGCAGATTAAGATTCAAACCTTCCACACACCCTGAAAACAAGAAAAAGTGACAATCTGCAGATCCACTGGAGATGATGTACAGAGCAGTGGCAGCGTCAGGTCCGTTTACTGGACTTTCTTCTTCCGGGTGCCTCTCACCTCACCGAACTGAACCTGCAGGAAATGAAACAATTTATCCATTAAAAGTGAAGGGATTAGTCTTTATGGAAAATGTATATTCATCCACCAAATTATGTTTTATTCCATTACTACAGCCCAATACTTTATTTACTTATGTAGTGTAGCATGATGTTGTGCATTGACTGACTATGTCCTGTTACAGACGAACAGCAGCAGTCAGTGGTGAGACTGCAGATTCAAACACAGACCCAGGGGCATGAGAAAAGGGGGTCAAACAGCTTAGAAAGAGCAGGAGACAGAGGGTGAGGAGGAGAGAGGACGGCGTATAAAAAGAGAGGGGACAGAAGGGAGAGTGGGAATAAAGGAAGAAAAGAGGTCAGCACAGATGGAGGAGGAGAGATTTCTTCTGAATACTTTATACTGTTAAAAAGAAAAATCTGGTTTTTGGACAGAAGGCAGCCATTTTGGGCCTGAATTGCAAAATCCTGCAACTTGAAGAAGAATCAACTAAAGTGTTGATTCTTCTTCAATACAAGATACATTCGGTTAATTATAATAGTTCTTTCTGGTTGATGAGAGCTGGAGGACAATTACTATATTAAAGTGTTGATTCTTCTTCAATACAAGATACATTCAGTTAATTATAATAGTTCTTTCTGGTTGATGAGAGCTGGAGGACAATTACTATATTAAAGTGTTGATTCTTCTTCAATACAAGATATATTCGGTTAATTATAATAGTTCTTTCTGGTTGATGAGAGCTGGAGGAGCCTCAGTGAGCTGCTAGTTGACAGTTCACACTCGTGCTGGGTTCAAACAGGAGACACCAGGAGCAGCGTCTGCTGTCTCAGCCTGGGAACAGCCCGCGCTGCAAAGACCTCCACCAGGGATGTATCATGGCCAAAACACAACAGAAATTATACGAGGCTACATAATTATACAGATGAAGCTAATTATACATATAAGAGTGAGGAATGCCTGGGAGTTGTGGTAGTAAAATGCAAAGCCAGCGGGCTCTGGGATTTTGGGCTTCCTGGCCGGTTGATCCAGCGGGGCTTACCTTCTGCACATCTGAAGGCACCCTCGTCAGGAAATCAAGCACCTCATTGTTGTCGATGCTGTATGGGTTCCGTAGTTTCTTGGTGAATTTATTGATGCCTAAAACAGAAATTCACACCAACATATCATTACCAGGAGTCTGTTGTGGCTGCACTCTTTGTTTCCACACAAACAAATCCCTGCAGAGGAGGCACACGCTGTCCAAGAAACAACACTTCTAGTACTCCCTGATTCTGTTGTCCTCTCGTTTTACTTTCACTTTACACACTGCAAGAGTTACATTGTACTCCCCAGTCATTCAGCTAGTATCTTCACTCATTTAACAACAGAATGTGTTTCAATTCATCATTAAAATCGTCATATATTGTACAGAGATAAAAGTGAAAAAGTCAAAGCAGCAAAATATATATAGAAAAAATCATGTGAACTTGTAAATCCAGTAATTAATACAATGATAGAAAATAACAAAAAATGGTAAGTAAAAGGATGTTTATGAGACAAACCCTCCGACAACAAAGCATCAGTGCTTGAGACTCACCCCATATTAAAACTACGTATCGTATAGGGATGAAGTATGTGAGGACTGCTCCGATGGTGAAAACCAGGAGGGCCAGAGCCGACAGGAACGGCACAGACCAGTTGAACGTGCTGACAAATGAAGATTAGAGACATCAGTACGTTTGTTCAAACCTGATTCGTTGATTGGACATTATCATCCGCTAATAATAGATGTGAGTGAGGCCCCTTTGACTTAGTTTTTCTTTTTATATATATATATAATAATTTTTGCATTGGACAGTGAAAGAAAATGTTGCTAAAATAAGGAACAATTACCATCCTTTTTGACAGTGGCCATAAACATCTGAGATATCTGCAGCTGAAATTAACATAAATATTCGTTCAAATTCTTACTTTTTAATCCTCTCCCCGAAACAAGCGATCGTGTCCAGCAGGTTCTGAAGTGTGATGATGGTTTCTTGTACCATGTGGATTTTCTCCATCAGCCCTTTTCTCTCTGACTCCTGTGTTACAGCAAACAACACAAACACATCTCAATTCTTCTCCTCCGTCTGGTAGGTGTTGGTAGTTAATTTGGGCCAAATGGATAATTTTTTCATAATCAACATACAAACAGATTTATCCACAGAATAAAAAAATGAATAAGTGGCCAAAGTATAAACTCTTCTGTATTAGTTTTCAGAACAATTGGTTCAAATAAGTTAGTTTATTTGTGGTGGTAATTAGTCAGCTCAATTAAAATGAACTGATCTTTGGTCAATTTTTTCTGATGAATTTGATTGTAGAGATATTCTCATGGCCACGGATGATTTGATTTCTGCAACATTTCATGAATCATCTCTGAAAAAGAAACTAAAACAGTGAAATAGACTCATTCAGCTCTGAATAAAGAGAGTCTGCAAAATGTGAAAGTACAGGCTGGTAGTTTGAAAGTTTGTCTTTTTGAAGCGAACGCTCTTTAGAATGAGACTGGACTTCACATTATGAAAGGGAAGGCTGGTCCAGACCCCAAGAGGGACAGACAACTTTAAAGTAAAACAGAGGAGAGCAGTTCCTCTGAAGATGGCTGCGGTGAGAGCCAGACTTCAGACAGAGGCTTGGCCACATGTTCACATCAAACACTGAAGAGGGTTATAGGACTAGAGAAAGGTGACGGGGTCTGTGGGGATGTTGGACTGGTAGTGGTGGTGGTTATTATAGGGGGAGTGTTTACTGGCTGAAGCCAAGGTCTTTGTCACTATGTGATCTCTGTGATATGCGTTCGCCTCTGCTTGGAAACAGTGGGCGATCGCTGGCTCAGTGCCACCGAGGACGAGCCTGGGAACAGATCTGCAGAGGGAAACAAACCTGGTATATTCCAGATGCACGGTGACTATCAGTCTGAAAAACCACATGTAAGACAATTTAGCTTCACCTCACACAAATATCCATCACTGCAATAAACCACTGCAGGGTCATGTTCCCACTGGAAGCAGCATGAGAACCGCTTTACATCAGCCCGACACAGGCCATTCAAAACGTTTACAATAAACTGCTGCTGTTCTACAGAAATATTCCATTGGCTAAAAGCTTTGTAACACTCTCAACGCAAACTGTCAAGAGGAGCTTAGAAAAAGCATGTCTAAGTGCTGTCATTAGTTCCATATTGATGGTATTATAGGGCGTGTTAAGCTCAGGGACTTTCCCCAAAGCAGGCAGAATCTTTCTCCCCTCCCCTCTATTTGCATATGAATGTGTTGTGACATGTGGAAGCGGGCCGATGAGGTCTTCATTAAGCCCAAATGTATTCTACAAACCACAGGTTTACAAAGAAATCCATCCAGTTGTTGGCAGGAATCAAAATGCATCAGATTCGGTAGTGAATAAAGAGCTTAACAAAATGGATCAATAACAGGTTATAAACAAATTCGACTCTAAACATGAAATACAGATTCAACAAAGAAGTGGGAAAATACAAGCCACACGTACGCACCTTCTCATCGTCTTCATCCTCATCCCCCAAATCCATATTATCCTGGGAACATAAGAATCATAAAAGGAGAGTTGACATTCTCATGGTTCCAAGATTTTACATGATAAACTCATCACACCTCATCTCTCTGTGTTAACTCAGTGGTGACACCATCATCAGCCTCTACACAACCCCAGCATGGCAGGACACAGCAAACTGACAGGCCTCAAAGTGAAGGTCAGACAATGGTTATGTATTTAATATTTTTATAATAACATGACCATCAGTGAGTTGCTCAAATTGATGAACCCACAGAGAATTATCAGCTGAATACAACTCAGCTGTACAGAGTGTTTTGTTGTCTTTTAGCTCATTGTTCTGATTTTTCTGTCCACAACTTCACCATCTCTTAACTCTTTCTTGTGGTAGCAGCAGGCAGCTGAAAAACTCTAAAACCCTGTGGATGCATTGGACAGACAGAAAAACTAGCTCATGAACATAGTTAAGACGAGAGGATATTAGGCAGAAATGGAAGGAAAGTGAGTATTGAATTCACATTTGCTAATGGACTGGAAACAGAAGAAAACAAAATGCTAAGGTTGCGCCACATTTATATTTTCATTCTGTAAATAGACAATTAAAATGTAAGTTTGGTGAAAATCAGATTTTTCTGCAGCCTGCAAACTCAAAGAAGATAAGTGCTAAAAATCAGTTTGGATGTGTCATTGTGTTGCATGCAAGTAAAAAAGATGGGAAAATTGATTTGATCTATGAGTAATATTCCTGATTATTTAACGCAATATAATTTTTTTTTGCCTGGCCCTGTGATACACTGGCAACATGTTCAGGCTGTGCCCCGCCTCTCAACCAATGACACCTGGGATTGGCTCCAGCTGCTCTTTAAGGATAAAAGGTATAGATGATATAATGTAATGTAATATAATAATACTTAGTCATGATGAAAAAAAATTTTAATTAGAAATCAAATTTTGTCTATGCACTTACTGTATTCAGAATCATTACGTTATCAAACTTTTGTCCTTTTCTTTGAAAAGATGAAAGAATTATGAGTTTAATAAGATTGCTGTAACATTTAGACAGGACTCAGGTCAATAAATAGAAGTGGACCGAGGAAAAAGAAGGAGTGTTAACAAAGGTCAAGCACTGCAAATTAGCTGAGGCTATACTGACGTGTTGCGTTAGTCTATTCAATGTGTTATTTTATTATTTTGTGTTATGGAGAGGTGTAGCTAGTTGCTATGGAAATGAACCAGCTTTTTAAATTGCCAGAACAAAATAAAGACGGACGAGGCCGACGGCGCCGCTCTTCACTTACCAGGTCGTGGCTGACGGGACCGTAGCGGATCTGGAGGTAGTTCCTCAAGATGAGCAAAACCAGGAAGAAGGGCAGCATGTAAAACTCCCAGTACCAAACTGTCACCACAAACACCTGCAGGCGGAGGGTCGCAGAGGTCAGACAGGAGGGTGGTGAGGGGACAGAACTATTAAGTCACATTCAGATACATTTCCAATGAATCCCCGCCGGCTGAAGCTTGATCCACTCCACGACTGATTACATAAGCAGTGATCAAGCTGATGCAGGCTGAACTGCTGCTATCACAGCCAAGCTTCCTACATACAGATATTTTGCAGACACTCACCAGGACCGACTCTACCTCCATTTGCTTTGACACTAACAACATAAGCCTAATTGCTCTCATCTCGTGTACATTAGTGGACTGTCATCCACGGCCATAATGGCACTTGTGATGAACATTCCACCTGTGTCTGTCTGTCTCTGGTGAAATGAATGAGAAAATAAAGAAATATCGCTTGTGATGTCTGGACTGCACGGCTAAATGGAGCTATAAAATAATCCTGTCAGAGAGGCAGTGCCGGCCAAAATGGCAGCAAGCCAAAAGGCGTGGGGGGGCAGTTTACAGGTTTTTAAATGCTAATAAAAATAGAAGTGAACATCTGGTAAAGACATCATTCTCCTCTGAGGCACCAACGGACATAAAAGATGGCAGATCTCCCCCGCTCCCTCTCCTCCTCCTCCTCCTCGCCTACACTGCTGCCGCCACTATCGGCTTTAATGTGCAAAAAGCCAAGCACGCTCTTGTCTGTGTTATCAGAAGCCAAACCAGAGCCTGGGAGAGGAGATGAAACCAGTTCCTCACTGAAAGGGTTATATTTTATTAGCAAGGACCAAGCTGGGGACAAGGGGGGAAAGCCAAGTCACGCTTTGGTGGAAATGTATACTCTGCCCGTAAAGATTGTGATAACTGCGGCGTATTTCAGGTTGAGAGGCATTACAGAGTCTTCAACAGCAAAAGGAGGGACCTGGAAATACAATCCAGATCAGAGAAAATAAAAAATGTGAAGGGCTACCAAATGTAGGGGAGAGCTACTGAACTGCAGGGAAGCAGCACATTATCTGAATGCAGCAGGATTTCCACACCAATTATAAGGGGAAGGGTTTCCATGACACAGAGGTAATCCAAGAGCACTTGATTCACTGAGAGAGGAGGGGGTGTGCTGAATATTTTTCTGAAATCATTGACTGGTTGGCAGTAATGACTGGACGCCAACTCATTCCCAGGGTTCGGAAAACATTAGAAGAGCCTCTTCGTAAGGACCAGGAGACAGAGGAGTTGGAGCTGTCTTATAAAATATGTAACAAGATAAATTAACATTAATATACATTTCTTTATATTATGGGAGGAGGGGGTGGAAGCCCACTGCTGCCTCTGACCATGTGGGTGTTATGCTGCTGTTCTGCCTCTCAGCATTGTGTTGTTGTTTTCTTCTTCTTTGTCTTACTTCTTAGAAAGCCTCTTTGTATTTTGGGTGACCCCTCTCCTGTTGTGTGTTTGGGTGGAGGCTGCAGAGAACTGGAGGATGGGGATGTGCGACTTGGAAATCGCTCGTTGCTTTAATGTGCGATTAACAGTACAGATGTTGTTTATTTTGAAAGAAAAAAATAAAATCAACAGTAAGGCAGACCATCCAATAAAATAAAGCAATGAAGGTCAGTGATGTATTATGCTGTAGTTCAGAGGGTATTGCACTGACACTGCCGGGACTGAACTGAGATAACCTGCACCTAATAATTTGCACTTACAGGGAAGTGCAGCAGCTAAAGCTGTTTGCACGAAGGTGTGTGACTCAGATGTTGCAGGTGGTTTGTCACAGTATCCGGTCGTGTACAGTGAAGCTTTCAATCATTTCTCTTATGTGGTGGTATTAGGCAGGAATCTAGTTGTCCTCAGTGGGGCTTAAAAAAAGCAGGGAGCATTAGTGTGAAAACAGGAGTACAGATGGTACCGTATTTCCAACCCTGAGATGCAGTGGGAGGATGTGTGTGTGTGTGTTCATGCTTGTATGATGTAATTTCACTGTATATATGTGTGCGTGTGACTGAGTTCAGGCAAATTTCTGAATTTTCCTCAGGATTAATAAAGTATCCATTTATCTATCTATCTATCTAAATCTACAGTATATACCCTAAGAATTAACACTAAATATAAATAAAGAGGAGACTTGGTATTCTTCAGAACTATTATAATCATATCGTTTTTTGCCAACCAAAAGTGTTGTTTCACTGTGAGCACCTATACATGAACTGCTGTACAAATATTTAAATTGTAAGCAGTTTCTGGTAACGTACGCCCTGGACCACAGAGCTCCAAGATTATAAGCCACATGCACGACTCCAAGCTAAAACCCAGTCAGTGGCGTGTGTTCAGATAACAGATCTGTGCTGGTGTACAGTCTCACTTTACCAGTCTCATAAAGAAGTCTTCAGATGCTGAGAAAAGCTTTAGTGCCATCTACAGGACGTGGGCTGTAAAAACAAAAAGAACTCTGAATGACCTTGATTGCCTGCATCGTTAATGCACATCTTGCTGCACGTAGTTTCGATGGAGCTCGATCTGAGAGAATAAGTCAAAAAGATCAGCACCCATTTCAATAAAAAGATAAGGGCTGTGATTTTGTCTTTACACATGTCTAACGCTTGTACTGAACAACGGACTCTTGGAGAATCTGTGTTATCTACGAAGAGCCTTTTAATTGGAGTTCTGTCGGTAAAGAGGGGTCTAAGTTTAACTGAGCACAGATTGGACAGAGGGTTAATGAGTTGTCAGGGAAGAAGAACAAAAATAGACCATCTCGACTCCACTGGGACTCTACTCTCCTCCAGCTGAGGCTTAACTCTGCATCCACGGCACACGCAACACTGAGAGCCTCCACGACACACAGAGCCGTTGACGAGCCTGCGTTTTCTGCTGAGCCCAACGCCGCATTGATTAAGATTCGAGCTGGGAGGGTTCAAGCAGGGGTTGGACCAGACTGCGGTTGTCTTCCGAAGCCTTGGAGGGAAAACAGAGGAAATGCAGATAAGTGTGTTGATAAGCAGTTAAAGCACTTCACCATGAAGGCGAGCAGGCTCCTCTGAACGCTCTCCCACTGGAAGCAGCTTTTGATGTACTGCAGCGTCGACATGATAGCCCTGTACAGTGTCTGAACACGCAGTACGTTCCTCGCCAGAGCCTGAAAGACACAGATTATAAACATTATTTTAAATATTTTTTTTATATGGATAATAACACACTAAATGATGTTTACGCTCTAATCATGCCGCAAAGGAAACATTCCACTGTGAGCTAGTGAAACAGTGAGAATAGCTGGTGGGTTTTGGCATGAGCCATTGTGGTCAGGGGGGCAGTAATCTGACCTGATTTTGTCAACCAAGACTTTCAACATTTAAACAAACTGAAAACCTGCACGGTACAATCCGGGTCCTCCGTGTGTAAGCCAATTTTGGCGTTAGCGAACAACGTTTTGTCTTGCAACAATGAGTCTTTGTGAGGAGTACAGACAGTCAGGCACCCCGTGTCACAGCCTGTCATGCACACTGTATATCAAACTAATCTAGAACAGTAGACAAGAGCTCCGTCACAGTTGGGGTCAATTAAAGCTCAATTCAACTAATTTGTGGGCAAAGTGAAGCCCTGCTTCTGGAGTTGCTGCCTTTTAGAGAAAATCAAGGCTAAAGGTATTCATGTGCTGATAAATAATATGCTGATAGTTGTGCCACATTTCTTCTCCCTTTCTGCATCCATAAGCTCTTTAAATGATTAGTCAAGCATGAAACAAATACAGAAATAATTTGTCTAGACCGCCACAGTTTGTTCCTTCTAACTTTTCATTTGATGGGGTTCAGAGTGAAAATGACCTGTTATCTTTATAATCGAACCAGCCATCACTTACTTTCTTAATCAATTGTTGTTGTTGTTTTTTTTTTTTGGGGGGGGGGGGGGGGGTTAAAATCTTAACAACAGTTAATGGATTAACCATAAATTTACCTTTTTGGAAAATTTTGGATTATCCTCAATGAATCTTCTCTCTCTGGGTTGAAAGGTTTTTATGCCTGCTCTGACCTGATAAAAAAAAAAAAAAATTAGTACAGAAGCATTGAGAAGCAGACAGAATCAGGCCCATATTTTATATCCATCACGTCAGTTTCAACCTTTACTTACAGGGTTAAAAATAACATCCAGCTGCAGAGTGATGCTCCCCTTCGACAGGCCACCTAAGTCCTCTTTCTTCAGCGGGAAAGTGACCTGCTTTCCCTGGCGGATCTGCAGGACAGAAAGGGCATCAGGTGCTGAACTCGGCCATGAACCTGTCCATCAGTCATGCTGGATTAGATCTTAACAGGTCTTCAACCCACAGGACTGTCATCACCTTCTTCACTTTCATTTAGACACAGAGTGTTAATAGATAAGTCAAAAGTCTGTATGATGGACTCTGAGTGAGGTGGTGTGTACCAAGAGCAGGGGGATGGCAACTTTTCCCAGGAAGTCTGGCGCCTTGTCTCCATCCTCATCAAAAATGGTCACCACCAGCGCTTCATGAATGTCTTTGACAGGGCTGCAATAAACAAGGTCAGGGGATCTTTACAAACTGGCACTCACAATAGAATCAGGTCATAATTCGTAAACTTGCAGTAAAACACACACGTGGTCAAAGTGCAAACATCAGGGGGTATTTATGATAGAAAAGATAGTGAGACTGACAATGTGAAGACTTGGTTCCACTCTGGGTAGAGGGTCTTGTAGATGGTGTGAGTCTGAAGTCTGTCATTCCCCAGTTCCAACACACAGAACGGGTCACTCTTTCCTACAGAACATGACACAAAATTTGACACAACACTTTAACGCTGGGGTCCTGCCGGCCACTGCACTGAAAAAACAACAAAACATCAACGCACCGTTTAAATCAGCAGCCAGTAGATCTGCAGCCTTGATAACTTTGACTTGAAGGAAACCAACATCTCTGAGGTTTTGAAAGGACTTTTTCAAACTCTGTGGACAGGAAGCATGAATTATTTTAAATTATCATTAAATTAATGTGAAAGATTTTCTTTCCATTGCAGTACAGGAGTGAGAAAACACTGAAAGAGTCTAAACATAATCCTTGTATAGAAATGATTCACAAAAAATCTTCATCTTCATTCAATCTTCATGTCTTTATCAAGAGCAAAATCGTTGTTCCTAGGCCTCAGGTTTCTATTAAAATCTAACAGAAAAAAGTATTGCCATATTTATAGTCCTCTGCATTTTCTATTTGCACACTAAAAATGTTTACATAACAGATGTAGGCTTGTCGGTATATGCAGTTTTTTTCCCTCAACAAACTGCTTAATAGACCCTTTTACATTTTAAATGATTTATGGGACATTGTGACGTCTAGAACAGACTAATTGCTGAAGGCATGAAATGATTGAGGTGAATTCGAATTTTTTTCTTTTCTAGTATTTCCTTGAGAAATCCATAAAAACACTCATATATTTAAACATTCAAACGACTACTCCAATCACTGCATTTTCATTTTTAAATGTGTTACAGGTTATAACCACTAAAATTGTGCTCTGCCAAGGAAAATGTTTCCAATCAATGTAAAGGAGGCTATGCATGACTTATTTAATAGACTAAAACATAAAAACCATTGTTTAATTTGAACGACCCTTTGATAAACATGGTTAAGGCCTGATGCAGTGGCACAGCATCTCTGGAAGGGTTTCTTTCTATTGGACCATTCCATACTTAATTCAGCAGAGGAGATTTTTGAATATAGTCCATTCCAAGCAAGTCATCGCCTGTCATTGCTAGAAGCATAACATCCAGCTGTATTTGGTGATAACACATGAAAACCCCAATTTTCTGAATTCACTACACAGCGGCCTATTTGATGTTAAAATTAGAATTTTATAATTATGTTAGATTTTACTATTCAGCTCCGCACTGACATAGCAGGATTCCCTGTTACAGACTCTCAGCACTCAGATACTGCCATCTTTTGGTCCTTCAACTAAGAGCAGAGGAAATGCTCTCTTCAAACTTCCCTAATATTCACTCTATAAACACTCAGACTATCTTGTCTGGATTTCTTGTCATTTTTAAGAAAACTGTAGGAAACTTTTACTTTTATAATAAAATTGAATAAACATTGAGGATGAGGGCTGGTATGGATCAAATGACAGAGGTGTCAGGTAAAGTGACACTTGAAGGGAGCACATACAGATGATACACAGCACAGAAATACTGACAAAGTTGTCCAGCTGGTTCTGTTGTTCCTGAGGTTCATCGAGAGGTGCAGCGCACAGATCTGAGATGGAGACGCCGCTGCACGTGTTCAGCATGAGCAAGAAAACCAAACGTCCCCTCCCCGGTACCAGCGAGTGTGTGAACAGCTGCTTCTGATTGAGAGGGACATTGGATAGGTCCACTTCACACCTGCACACACAAACACACAGCACAGTCACTCACACTGTGGCATGTATACAATCTCTTCTTTGGTATCTCAGTCAATGCATTTACAGAATTATACTTAGGTTTATATTTATTACACGTGCACAGTTATTCACAAGGCATTCATGGCCTGGTGAGACGCATCATTCGTTTTTAGACTCATGGAACAGACCCAAGTCTTGTGTAAACTGAGCCTGTGTGTTTATATGTGCACAATAGATGACATGTCACAGAGCTGAATCCAGACTCACGTTCCCAAACACTCCTCTGTCCTTCGTCCTTCCTTGGACCAGAGCTCCACCTCTAGCACTCCTGGACTGTCCACGAACTGATTGAAGGTGAACCTCTCTCTCCACTGAGGCTTCGCCACTTTGCAGTGATTCTGAATCAGAGAGAGACCGTGAACATTATAAGATGCTTTCACCATCATTTGTGTATACTTTAAAACAATGACAGGAGCCATTCAGATTCAGGCAGGCAACATCGCCTCAATAATCTCCTTAATGTTGTCATTGTAGTAATTCAACTTATGCTAGATGTTGTTGAAGTTATTATTATTGTACAAATAAAATGTAAAAAACCATACAAGGAGTTAGTGGTTGTGCAGATGTGCTCGCACAATTCATATTTATAACATTAACTGGTTGAATTATGTTCATTTTACCTGTGTTGGTAAATGTGATTTTCCCACAGACTAGAGTGTGAACGTTTGTTGTTTAGCAGCATTATAAATTTCCACTGCTCATGAAAGTCTAATGAATAATTACTGTCACTTTGAACCTGCATATAAATAAAGGAAAAGAAAAGGAGCAGAATACAAAACATGTACATATATCTAGTGCATTGCTATTATATGGTAATCTCATCATGCATAAAACATGATATAAAAGTAATCCCTTTTTCTGTTATTTGAAACATCAAATTGACCAGTATTACTTACACAAATATAGAACATTTACATTCCAACTACTATAATGTTATTTGTATAGCCCATATTCATAAATCACAATGAGCCTCATTGGGCTTAAGGTGTGACATCCTCTGTTCTTAACAGATGTTGTTCAGATGTTCTTAATTGGTGTAAAGGTATTACCTGTAATGCTACAAATGTATCTTAAGCAACCATCAAACATTTATATCGACCAAATTAATGAAGAGAGTTTTTACTTGGAACGATGCTAAATGCTTTGTCAAAAAGAAGGGATGAATATTAACGACCACCTTCAGTAAAATTTTACTGCAGTTTTTGTGAGGAACTAACTAATCTTCACGTATAAAATCTGTGCAGAGCTTCTTTATTATCATTGTAATGATTATTTAAACTTATTTCATTTTTTCATTCTTTGTGTAGGCGATACTCGTAGTTGAAAAATATACAAATAAATATATATTAATTTCAAAATAACAAAAAAAATATTAGTAAATAAGTGGCTGTGAGAATGAAAAAATGAATTGCAGTCAATTTAGAAGAAGGAGGGTGTTGGAAAAAACAAAAGGCGAGGGGGTGTGGAGTGGATGAAAAGCATCAAATCTCTATCCAGTACCTTGCTTTTGAATCTCTGCTCTCCCAGTCTGAAGCGAACAAAGAGCTGACCTCCCTGAGTGTCCACCGGCAGCTCTTGACCCTCCACCAGAGTCACCGACACCACAGATGTCCAAAGCTGACTCTTCTTCAGCGTCTCTGACAGACGAAGACTCTGAGAGGACGCTCCCGACTAAACGTGAGGAGACAAGAGGAGACGACAACGACAGGAGAGGGAAAGGATTTCACAACACGAAAATTAATCCAATTCCTTTAAAATTTTGATTTACATTGTTACTATGTAACACAAATTCATTACATAAAGATGAACTACTATATATACACTATTAAAATATAAAAATCCACCACATCAATGTTTTGAACATCACAATCAGCACACTACAAAGATGGACAATTGACAGATAAAACGAATAAGACACCCTTATTCCACTTCTCCTGTGAAAATCTATTTCCTTTTCATTTCACTGAAAGATTAAGCAAAGCACAGAGCAGTAGTAGTCTCTCTTGGTCTCCTCCATACACAGCACAGTAGAAGACCGAGCCATATTCTCAGATAATAAGCTAAGCTTTCATGAAGACACAACGCTGCAGGGAGATACATTTAACACAGATTTAATTAACACAGATCAAGCTGACACTGCTGTCTTGTCTGACTCAGTTCTGCCTCATGCATAAGCAGAAAATCGTGTTTCCATTAACATGCTGCGCTGCATGCACTTGGCAGATGACGACGCGTATCTGAAGCAGCAGGGGGAACATGCATTCAAAGCAATTTATTAGGTACACCCGTTTAGTAATGCAAACACAGTTATAAGCCCGCAGCTCATGAACATGCAGACACGGTCAAAAGTTTTAGACCAGGGATGAGGCAAGACGCCTGTTTGCAACATTTGAAGGAGAACTGTCATTCTCACGCTACTGAGAGGTCCATGCACTACTGACAACAGTATGACAAGTAAAAGTCATGTTTTCAGCAGCTGCTCTGAGGGCAGAAAAAAAAACAACCTAATCTGGGACATAGGATAAAGCTGTCAACTCCCTATGTGCGTATAAATATATGTATTTTTTACTATCGTAAAATACTTTAGTCCATCTCTGAATACTTCCCAGTGTAACATCTGTTTAAAGTTTAAATAACATTTATGTTGTTCCATTCTTCAGACTAGAATTATTGCCCTGCGATTGAACGCCTACCTTTGACCACTAAAAGTTAATCACTTAATCTTTCAAAAATGGAGTAGATCCCCTGAAAGCAGACTAATGTTCAAGAGGCCAAAAGCATTTGTGAGGTCACTGTGACCTTTGGCCAACCATATCGAAACAGAAAATCTGTGTCTTTGCGTCAAAGATAACAAATTCCGAATGCAAATGAGGTCATTGTGACCTTGACCTTTGACCTCCATTTTGGAAGTTAATCTGAATGAATTACCTGAAGATGTTTTTATTTGAAAATAATAAATGCATTCTTCTCCTTACATATGACAAGTTTAACTAATAAGCACATTATTTTGCATGCTCATCAATCTCAGTGGTTTTGCTTCTAAACTGACTTTTTTCTTACTGTGCGCTTGTGATGGCTGATGTAGATATTACATTTCTTGGTCTAATCATTTCTAAATTACTGTGTGGGAGGATGTGTGGGACCGATTCAAACAAACTCAAGAGTTGTTAGATCACAACAAGGCTCTGTGCCACTGATTGATGAGTTATAGCAAGTTTTTGTTACAAAGACTATACATCTTTATACAATTTTGTTTTTGGAAAAACAAATTAAACACTTAAAACATGTTGATGCCGGATCTGCTGCCATGTACCTGGTGGTATTAGTTTGTTTAATCTGCGCTGTAACAGAAGAAGGCCAAACCATAAGTATGATGGTTGAAGCTCTAGATTTGTCTTTCTGTCGGTCACTGTAGCTTTTCCTCTTTTATCCAGTAAAGTCTTCTTCACATTTAGCAGAAAGGTATGCAATGTTCAGCGTAGTAAATATAACTTAATGTCTGTCAAGCGTTTTCCCTCCTTCATGTCTTACCCTAAAACTTCGTTTTCGTATTTGGGGCCACCGCTGCAGACGGGAGCATGCATGTTAGGTGCAAACAGAAACACTTTGGTTAGTAAGAGATACATAGAAACAAACATGTAATATAAGGTGCAACAAACATCTATGGCTTGAAAACCTGCAGTAATTACACAGTACATGTGAGCTTGTCATACTTGGCCTCTTTTACTGCCTCCATCTCTGACCGAAAGGTTCATGTCCAACAGCACGACGCCCATGTCCTGCTCCAGGCTGTTTGGGTCATTCAAGGGCAACGACAGCTCACTGACTCTGGAACAAAAATAAAGTACAGTTTCAGTTTAGATCTACATTTGGCCAAACACACACCATCTGATTTCAAACAGTTAGCTACCCTGGAGCAGATGTGTGTTATTTGTTTAATATGGGCTGTATACAAGAGCATATTAGGAAATAAAATGTGCTAATAAATTACCTCCCTACGGTCAAATACAATCCTGCAGTAATCTTTACTAGATTTGCTGATACAGTTTCGGGAGGGGGCTGTCACATAACTTCATGTCGTTGTAATGACTTAAAAACACCATTGCAACACTATCATCAAAAAACACCCAAAGTAGGCTTCATAAAGATGCAACTTTCTGTTTGGGATGTTCTCCCTGTGTCTGTGGGGTTTTTCTCCAGCTTTCGCCCACAGTCCATAGACATGCAGGCTGGGGTTGGGTTAACTGGAGACTCTAAATGAGCTTTAGCTATGAATGTGAGTGTGAATGGTTGTTGTTCTATGCATTTTGATGCTGCGATACATTGGCGACCAGTCCACAGTGTACCCTGCCTGTCGCCAATGACAGTCCCCAGCAACCCTCAAATGATAAGCGGTAAAGATAATTATGTACTGATAATATTTAAATTATATTTTTTCTAATCTTTAATTTTTGCTTAGGGAACTCGCATCCTTAGGCCCTCTGGGTCTTTAGTTGAAATGTCCACCATTCATAGAAAAAATTATCAGGAACCTCTGGTTTAGTAAATACTTATTTAATAGTAAAATCACCTATTCAGTTTAACCTAGGTGATATTTTATTCTAATTAGCACAACTGCAGCTAATGTGGAACAAGAAACTATAGTATGGACATGGCAAAGGTGTTTTGTTGACCTGAAGAGCATCTCCACTTGATTCTGAGACAAATTTTTTTGAACTGCCCAGTGTTCCTGTAAGATTTAAAGAGGTAAGGTTTTCCTTATGAAAAATGTTTGTTCTGAAAAAACTATCACTCATATCTGTATCAGTATTGGCCTCAGACTTTCAGTAAAGTGCATGGTCCAGCTGCTTCCAACTCGACAACCAAACTGCTAAGGAACTTACTTGTCCATCTCCAGATCACTCAGGACAACACTGGCAGAGCCCATAAAGTCATCCGTTGTCAGGTCACGGTCGTAGACCTGCGTCCCGTAAAACAAGACATCATTGATACAGAGAGGGAGCTGCTGTGGAACATCATACACCGTGATGAAGGTTGATTCATTACTGTCAGTGATGTGCATAAACTGAGCAGGCACATGCTCACATAGCAACACAACACAAACTTTCATTGCAGACATGATTCACTGGAATGAAATGCAGCAGAGAAAAAACTAAACGTGCAGGAACAAGCTTGATAGGTGGGTGAAACAACAGTTGACTTCAGGTTAAGTACGGTAGGAGCAAAACTTGATGAATAAAACATTAAATTCATGTTCTGACTTCTCCCATACAGATGACAAAAAACTCACTGAACTTGTTTGTATCCGCAAATTAAACTTCACTTATGCATAACTCTGCAGACACATCACACGAAGTGCACACAAGACCCCAAAGCTCTGTGAAATGTGAAAAACCTTTGAACATCAGATGATTCAGCCAGATCTCACACCTACACATACACATACATACTCTACACATACAGGACATTTTCTTATCCCACGTCCCTAACGTTAGCAGGCTCTTTTATTAAAAAACAATGAATTTCTTTAAGCCACAAAGAGTGACAGAATTTACCTTGATGTACAGTTTCTGATTCAGATCCTTCACAGGTAGAGAGAAGGTCTCGTTCCATGTGGGGTTCAGGTTTTTATAAACCACTTTACTTTTGTAGAACGTTTTCCCATCAAATTTGAATTTGACGTAAGGGTCACTGGTACCTGGAAAGGATAAACAACATCAAACAAGCAGTTTAGAATATTTTCTGATAGTTTTAGCTGATTTAGCATCACATTAATCCATCACATTTGGGTTATATTCACAGAAGTATCACAGTGATACTTCATGCACCAAAACATGCGACCCACTTTATAATATATAGTGGGGTATTATTTTACTCTATAGGTCACAATATTTCTCATGATCTGTAATTTAACATTGGTTTAGTTTCTAAATTCACTTAATCTTTTAAAAGTAAGTCACCCTGCTGCTAATTTCCAAACATAGTTGCTAAATAGCCTTTTAAACTTCTCATGAAGAGCAGCCGTTTCCAGTAAAAGGGTGGACCCTGACCCCGCTCACACTGTGGTGTCACCATATGTCAGTATAGAGGATGTGGGGTTTTTTCATCCTTGACAGAGCAACCACAATTTCCTGAGACATCAACCAATCAAATTTCAGCTTCCACTGTAATAAGAAACGGCTTCTGAACACGTCGTTTTTTGTGAGTTAACTTGTCTTAATTAAAATATTGCATCACGTATAGACAGGGCAGCAGGAAAAGGGGATTGTTCCAGTTATTCCTATTTTATAATAATTATTTTTCAGCTTTTGGGACAGTGATTTTGACTTTTATGTCACTTCAGCTCAGAGTAATGGACGTACAACCTGGGACCAGCTGTTCTGTCAATCAACCACATGAGGGCAGCAGACACTATGATCATGTTTGGTTCCGTGTGCGTGGTGTCACAGTATAAGCATGGCATAATAAACTCATTGCGCATCAAACCAGCATCGTCCATCGGCAGCATAATCTTTGAGTGCAGTGCATATAATCTGAACAAACAGAAAAAGAAAAGAATGTTCGTGAGCTACTTCTAAAAGACCATATGGTTTTTCGTGGTTTTAACAATAATGTGGTGAAACCAAATCCTCCTGCCTCTTGATCCTCCGCCTGCCTCTCCTGCATTATCTCTTTACCCACAGCCTGCTTTTGTACATAGAAGTCCATTTGATTAAGAGAAATTAAACCAAATACATGCCCAGAGTGAAAAACCTGTAGTACTGAAGTCAGGTTGCGGCCCAGACAGGTTGTAGATGGAATCCTGCCCTGGCTGTTATAAGAGACAAATGGCTAACCTGACACCCGGCTGTGTTTAGTGTCCATAGAGTCAATAACCCTGTGTGTATAACTCAAGCATTCCTGGCTGTCATTAAGCCAAGGCTAAACACACAAACTGAGGCCGATGCAGGCATTATACGCACAACAGCAGAGAATGCAGTGACGTTTGAACCTTCCAGGGAAACATCACACACTCCTCTAGGTGCAGATACTGTCAAAAGATTTATGAGTTTAGGAAACACACACAAGATAAGGTGAGATAAGAGTTGATACAGGGTGATCAAAGCATATTAAACATGAGAAAAAGAAACCGAGTGACAGAATAAATAAACTTAAATGTCTCTCAAAAGAGTACATAACTCCATAAAGACCCAAAGACCCCTTAAATTCAATCAAACCACACCAAATTCTAAGTCATAGCCAGGAAATGATCCCCGGTAAAAGGTGAAAACCTTTTTACAAATGCTCAACCTATTAAAGAAAGTGAAAACGTTATAAACCTGAAACTCACTAAGAGACAAACAAACAAATAAATCGACAGGGGTGAAAACAAAACCTCCTCGGTTGAGGAAATAACAGTAAGAGCACTCACATACAAGGACAGCTCGGCACATCAAATATGTGATGATGTACACGATGATGTACAGTAGGTGATAAGATGAAAAAGAAGATGTCAAGAGTAACAGGAGTTACTTACATAATTTCCTTAGATTCTATAAAAAATTAAAACATATGCTAAATCAATTGATATTAACACTAATCATTCCTAGTAAGTCAACTTCATTCCCCATCTTACGAAGATCCATGACAAGATCCAATCAAGTTGCAGCAACCAATTTCTACAAAATGTTTAGGAATGTCACAATTATTAAAAAATAAGGAATACATTAAGGAGTAGTAACAAACACACTTCAGTTCACATCTTTTACTCCTGTGACAGAATTATAAAGTCAACCACACAGCACAAAGTATGTACTCTACCAGTTGGGAAAAATGCAGTGTGTAGTCTTTCAATTTAAGTTTTGGGGCTGAAGTCTCCGGGACAGAAAATACATAGGGACAGAAAAAGGTAGTGTGGTGAAGATCTTACTAAACACTGTAAAGGCAGTTTGACTTATATAAAGCCATGACTTCACATATTAGTTTGTGTGTTTCCGAACATGCTGATGTATCATTTGCCCGTGCAAGAGCCCAGTTCTAATACTGTTGATTCAGTATTGTTTGCTCAGGCTCAGACTCTGTGTGTGTTTTCACGTATTGTACCATCTTTACTGAACATGTGCAGTACCTTCATTAGGTCACGCCACAGAACAGCTGCCACCTTCTCCATGGGATACTACATGATTAACTAAAGACACATCTGCTGTGTGCACTCTACTGTATTGATCATACATGTATGTAAAATGATCTGTGCCCCTTTTTTTTTTACATCCCTTTGGCCCTGCAGCATCAAGTGTCACTTGATCATCGTCATATGCAGACATGATAGAGTTCATATAGTGGTAGAGGAAACAAACAGTGCCTTAGTGATAGGGACAGAACATGTGCAACATTGCCAACATTACTGCAACAACACGGTCCTGTAGATTCATGCTGTACAACATCAGGAGAATACGCCCCCTTCTCACTCAGAAGGCGGTGCAGGTTCTGGTCCAGGCTCTGGTCATCTCACGTCTAGATTACTGTAACTCCCTCCTGGCAGGTCTACCTGCTACTGCCATCCGACCTTTGCAGCTCATCCAGAATGCAGCAGCTCGACTGGTTTTTAACCAACCTAAATTCACTCACACTACTCCTCTCCTCCGCTCCCTTCACTGGTTACCAGTGGCTGCTCGCATCCGGTTCAAAACACTAGTACTTGCGTACCATGCTGTGAACGGATCCGGTCCAGTCTACATCCAGGACATGGTCAAACATTACACCCCACCCTGTTCACTCCGCTCTGCTTCGGCCAATCAGCTCGTTGCTCCCTCACTGCGAGCTAAACACTCATCAAAAACACGACTGTTTTCCGTCCTGGCTCCTAAATGGTGGAATGAGCTCCCCATTGACATCCGGACATCAGAAAGTCTACACATCTTCCGCCGAAAACTAAAAACATACCTCTTCCGACTTTACCTTGAATAAAAAAAAAAACACTAACACTTTAGTAGCACTTAAATGGCACTTACTTATAGCACTTTGTAGTTTTGCTTTATTTTAAGAAATTGTACTTTCTTGATTCTTGTCGTCCTTGGTATGTACCCTCGGGTTTGAATGCACTTATTGTAAGTCGCTTTGGATAAAAGCGTCAGCTAAATGAAATGTAATGTAATGTAATATGTAGTAGTTTAAGGTGAGGTTCTTACCACAGCGGTCCCTGATGACCAGGTTACGTCCTTCCTTCAGGTTGATGGTGAGTAGGAAGGACCTGGACCGACCTCTGATGCTGTCCGACACACTCAGAGTCTCGTCACCCATCTCACACTGGACACACACACCAAAATATCGTCAGTATTTTTTCTAGAAAAAGCAAAGTCTCATTACATCCAGACTTTCTGAGCAAGTCAACAGCAGTATGTGAGTATGAACACACAAGCTCAACATATGCAGTCAAATTGTTCAGGCTCTGAGCTTCAACGGCTTTAAAATAAATATAAAATAATGGACATTACATTAATGCCAAGCCTTCGGTTTATTTAAGAGGATGTATGTCAATTTAGAAAGACCTTTTTGGAAATAAAGACCGGCTGCACAAAAAAGGTGAATCGCTGCTGGTGTATGTCGTCTGTTTATTTATATTGACGCATCTCACATCCAAATCTCAACACTTTCAAGACTATTGCTGTTTGCTCTTAACAATTCCTATGCCCAGTGTGGAGCTGATGAGATGAACAGCTCTAGAGATATGTCTGCTACAGACAGACAGACAGAGAAACATTTCTGAAATTAGAGTGTCAAGTTGCCAAAAGAACAGCTTGACACACGCAGTTTCTAAGTTTATCAGTGTATCTTACCAGATAATGTCAGAGTGGCCGTCTGTCAGCTGAAGATCAGAGGAAGCTTGGAGATGTCGCTGGACAATGACCTTAAACACTAAAGTAAATCGACTACTGAATGAATAAATCATAAGAAAATCCTGGTCCTGTCAGAGCCCAGATGCTTACCCAGTAGATATAATGTGCACCTCAGAGAGTAGTTGACTGCAGACATATGACTGAGCTGAAGCAGAATGCTCTTGAACTAATGAAGTTCCCAGACTGGAGAGGCCTTTGAGTCTTTTTAATAGTAAGCGCTGCAGAGTTTACACAACAAGCCCAGGTGCTCAAAATGGAACTGTCCACAAGTTCACAAAAGCCAGTATTTATACAGTTTCATATAATTTAATATGAAAAAAATGACATGAGATCATCATCTGTGTCTATCTGCTGTGGCAGTTGGAACAAAACTCACAAAAATCACTGAATAAGAGCATAAACCCTGTTTATCAAGGTCATAGCAGTGAGACACCACCAAATACCATCAAACACCTGGTTTGTGGAATTTTCTTCCACACTTGACAATAAAGAGTCTTGAAATCAAAAAAGGTTCAACCAATCAGTAAATCTAAGGGTTAATTTACTTTCCCAGCAGCACTTTGATTGTTTAAGAGGTGTGCCCAGCAAACACATGACAGATAACATGTGTTTGTGTTAATAGCTTGGGCACATTGTGTCACTTGTAAAGATCAGGTCATATTGAATTTACCAGGTCGTCCCAAAGACTTCATAAAATGGAATATCTAATAAACCTAAATTAAAGGGCCCATATTTTAAGTCTTTCTGGGAGTTACTCTGAGGTATTGGTACCTCTAAGATGATATATCAGTGGTTCAAAGAAAAAAAAACCTGCTGCAATGTGTATTTCCATGTCCTCTCTGCTTCCTCTCTCTGGAGCTGCAGACAGAACAGGCTGTTTTCGTCTGCCTCTTTAGCCCCTCCTCTGATTGGCACTTTGAGTGACACATGACCAGGCCTATCACCGGGCTCATTCTGGCACATTCACTTTTGTAAACACAGCTGAAAGTGACATTGGTATGTTTGGATACCGCTATAAAAGAACAGTCACATATTTACAGTCAGTTACAACAGGATGTTTCTGAACGGTAATTTATCATCATCCTCATGTTTGTTCAAGTTTTAGATGGACAGTCGGTCAATGTAGGAGTAACGTCCCGAGTTACAGTATGGAGTTTCACAACAGAGTTTCAGTCCCGAGGAACGAGTAACGTCTAGGTTACACAGCCATATGGTACGTCAGAAGAAATAAAGCGTAACCGCTGGTTTCGAACAGTAACGTTCTTAGGAGGAATGTGCACATTATTTTTCTTGCATCCCTCCATGTTTGCAGTGTTTCTGCAGTGTTGTTTGTTGTGGTTAGCCTGTGGTAGCTAACAAGCTGCCAGCTCAGCAACAAGGCCGCTTGGTGCTGTGTTCAGTGTGGAGGGGTGGTGGTGGAGTTGACAGGGAGGGAGGGTGGTGGGTACAGAGGCTGGACTGATACCAGCTGGGTGGGGCGAGTGCGATCCCGAGTGACATCAAACGGGGGAGGAAGTACGGAACAAGACGTTTCAATAACATATTTCTTAGAATGGACTGAGTGAAAAAGTCAGCGGAGTGACTGTTTTCATACTTTGAGGCTCCATACTGACCCCTTCAAGTATAAAGGATAGTAAAATCCCAGCAAATGTATTTAACACAATATGGGCCCTTTAAACACTTGACTATTGTTTTTGATACAACAAAAATGGCTTTCTGCAGTTGTAGACTATCTATTTTCGCTGTTCATGCATTGGATTATTTAATAACTCTCCACCAAACCAAGCATCTTTCACAGAATAAAAACTCAGTTGCCTGGAATCACCCGGGGCACACAGCGTCCCGATCCTGACACGACCACAAAAGCCAGGGTGACACAGACTGATTACTGAGCCACACACAGCCTACAGTCCCTTCATGTCCCGAACACAATAATCTGGAATTAAACTTTGACATCAGTGTGTGTGTGTCAGCCGAAGCACAATGCGACTGTCTGAAGCCTACATAACAATAACACCGGCATAGGCACGTGACAAAACCTCACAACATACCCACACAATCCTTTTTTAGCATCTTGTTTAATTTGTGAGATAAATCCTTTGTAGAACTAATAAATAGTAACAAATCAGGTCAATTCAGGAACACAAAATCACAAATGAACACATCCACAAACTGGAGAACAGCACTTACGTTATGCACGTCTCCCTCCTTTAACACTTGACCAGGGAAATCACGATTATCAGACTGCGGAGACAAACATAAATACATGTCAATAATCCACCATGTGACGTAAACATTCTTAAAAGCATGTGAAGTACCAAGTACTGCCCTGTTGTTCAGCTCAGTAACTTCAATTCTGACTTTTGCTTCAAACTTAAATATTAGGAATCAAGCATTTTCCCTTGAGACAAATTGTGCACTTTGTTTTTCTAAACAGTTTTTTGATAAATTAAAAAGGTACATCATTATTCATTGACTTCTTCTATGGATGTGTCCAGAAAAACGTTCCTCTACCACTTTATAAATACCAGAATGACACTCATGGGAGTGCATACATCGACCAAGGTTCAATAGGCACCAAATTTCACAACGATTCACAAATTATATCCTGGGAAAATGTAAAAAAAACAAACATTTATCTTGCAATGTTAATAAAAGTAACAAAAAAACAATGGATTTCCTAGATCTGCACCAAAGTTTAAATGGTTCTTTCCAGAGCCATACCAAATCCTTAAACCAAGAGCTGGCGTTTTTATGAAAAATCCTGCTTACCAGCAAACAAACACACCAACAAACAAACAAACAGACAGGGGTAAAAAACTGAATTCATCGGCAGGGTAATAGTATTTTTTACTGCCGGTTTTACAGCTTAATTTACGAGTTACTTAGCTTGTTTTTAATGTATTTTTTAAGGTAGAATATATGAAGGTATTACATTCATTTAAAAAAGGTGTTTTTAGAAATGAAACCAGAAATGCTGATTTTCCTGTTTTCAGCTATGTAGTTTTAACTTTCAGGGACATATGTTTCAAAAGATCCTGGCTTGATTAACCTGTTCTGTTGCATCAGGGCAAGTGAAGTTAACTCAACTTTAACCAGACTGACCACAGTAATCCTGCAGGTTGCAGTTTACACGACAGTCGACAATATACTCACTGGCCTAGTGTGTGGATCTAAACAGTGTAGTTCTGTCCCAAATCAGGCACAGTCAATGCACACGCTACACAAATGATGATCAAAACATGTGACCACTATTGTTGCCTCCCTAAACATCTGCCAACTTATACATTTGATTTAATTTCTTGTGTGAGCCCCCTGTAAAATGGGACACGGTAAAATAAGCAGACCTCATCTCTAATGTCCTTCTTTGTCGGGAATCATTTTCACCAATTTGAATTGAGGTAAAAAGATAATAATGCATGATGAAATTTAAGGAATATGACCAAAGGACAATTCATTCTGAGTGGAAGATGAATGCAACAGCAATCCATCCAATATTTATCCATTTCCCTAAAACCTAATCACTTTGAAAGATGTTAAGCATATTTTTTACAGACGATAGTGCGTGAGTTTAATTTCCATCATTCAAAAGTGAGAACAGGATTCTAATGTAACTGTCAAGGGTGTGGTATGAAGTCCTAAGTCAAAATGTATTATTTGCTGCTGTTGTTCAGCAGCACATTTGGTTCAGTCATTGTCAATTTGAGTCCATGTGACCGGCATCTATTTCGCCTGTCCAACTGCATTCTAACCACCACCCCTCTAGGGCACTGTTAAGAAAAAGAATCCAAAAGTGTTTTTAAACTTTAACTAAATCAAAGTACGGGAAGCTCCGTCATGTCGAACAGTGAAGACAGAAACTCAGCAATTTTAACCCACAGAAGAGAAATGGAGGAATAAAGTACTTGGAGATGATTCAGGACACATCCAATGAGCCAAGTATTTACTGATTTAAGAGCTTAGATACAAATGGTAAGTCAACCAAAAAGGTGTGTATGTGTGTTCAGTTAACAAAGACGAGGTTAGATCACTTAGGTATCCAGGCCCAGACTTCTCCAATCCTATGTGTCCTTAGATAATTATGAAGCCAATGCAGACTTCTGTGACACTTAGAGAAATCCAACAGAGCTAGATCAATGGTGACTTTGGCCCAATAGCCATAACATATCAGAGGAGTTATAATATCAAATTTGCCATAGGAGTTACTGTTTGGAAATGTTTTTGAATAATGAAACATTACAAGAAAATATAAAAATATGAAACCATATTGCTAAACTATTCGAGCTATAAACCCTGACTAGTTATGAACTGAAACACTGCTTCAATTCCTATAATACTATGTGCATTGTTGCTGTAGTGACACACATACTATGCAGAACTTAAGGCAATTACACAATATGTTCAATCATGTCCAACTAAAAAACAATTGATTGACATTGAGTCAACTATTTCTTCATAACATGACACCAAGTACATTTAGGTTCTGTTGAAAACTACTGTTGTACAAAATGACTGACAGCTCTTGTCCATGTGTTTTACTTTTACGAGCAGAGTATATGAAAAACTTTAATTGAATGTTTCAGATTACATTTTTCAAAGATATTTTATACCGCATAAATAAACTGGATCTTAATGTTTAGAAATGGAGGATGAATAATGATTCATTTAAAAAATCCTACACATTTCTCTGTTATTGTTTTGTGTTTAGTAGAGCTCAGATGGCCCCCTGTTGACTAAACCCGATCTTAGAAATATCCAATCATTCCTATTATGACAGACAGACGGACAGACACACGGACAGACAGTTTGCTCACTGCTGGTGGAGATTATTCGGAAGGAACTCCCATGTCATCTCAAACTAGCTTCAAGTTAAACTTTGTATGTTCTGTGCAAACACACCTGACCACAAACACCTGCCAATGTACCATCCACCTGATCACAGGCACTTCACCCTCTTAAACTTGTGTGTTTCAGGAAAACAATATACACGACTACTCAAGCTTGTTCGACTGTCATAGTGCCTGTTTATATTCTAAAAATGTATTGACTGAAAGACAAATACATGAATTAAATATGAGATATATTTGGAAATAAGAATATTGACCTTAGTACCATCTAAAGGCCTGTTTATGCATTTAAGAAGAGTCTGGTTTTTTTTTAAATAGTGAAATAACTTTTAACATGAACTATCTGTACCTGTGAGCTGTCCTCTGAGACGTCCACAGAGGGCTGGTCTGGGCTATAGACAGTCATCATCTCCGGCAGTACCAGCTCCTCAGGCTCCATACCCCTTGCAGGCCTGTAGTTTGTCTCTGGAGAGTTTTCCTCCACCTCACCAACACTGTTGAATGACTCCTGGGAGGAAGCCCAGTCTGTACTGTCTGCAGCCTCGCTCAGTCTGTGTTCACTCCTCCCAATTCCTTCACCACCTACTCCCATGTTCAGGCCACTCCCAGCTTGTTTCTTGCTTCTCGAAAGCGTGTTAAGAGGTGTGGAAGGGTTACTGTAGCTGAGAGTGTTGAATTGTTGAAGCTGCGGGCTGGAGGAGATGCCGGCATACTCCTGCCTCATGTTCCTCATGTCAGGAACAGAGGAGCTCATCCGATGGTCCATGGTGTGTTGAAGGTGGGCAACCTCCTTGTTTGAGCTTGACTTGTCGCGCCGAAAATGCGGCATCATCTTCTTGCGGAGATGGTGCAGCATGCTTGGCTTCTTGGAATCCATGATGGGAGGGAGGTTCAGTCTGTGTCTAACATCTGTATTTCAAGCACAACTAAAATAAAAAAAATGATAGAGGAACAGAGAAGTCAGTCACAGTCATATGCTTAAGGAAACAATTCATCAATGTTCATTAGGGCTTGGTTGAAAGTTAGTAACGAGTCAGATACTCTGACTTTCATGCAGCTGTATGAAACCTCTTCATAGATCAGCATATGGGTCATTGACGTGACAACTATATTTTCTGTCCGACTGCATTTTCTTCCGTTAAAAAATGGTTTAAAATCATAAAGAAGTAACATATATGTCGTACCTGTCCCGTATATGTACACACTTTAGATCTCCAAAAAACATTAGTTATTTAAATGTTTCTGTTTTTGAAAGTGACAAAATATCATGTGGTGCAATCGTCCCGCCATGACTGCTGTTGTGAAAACTCAAAACTCAAAATCTCTTGACATTTATTTTCTCCCATATTTGGCATGATTTCCAAAGTCTTTTTTAATCCTGGCCCTATAAGAAATAAATAATACTTGGTCTCACACAGAAAAGTATACTCTCTAACACACTACTATACTTTCTTACATGTTCTGCCATACATTCTATCACACACACTACTATACTCTCTCTCATGTATCGTCATACTCTATCACACTACTATACTCTCTTACATACCATCATACTCTCTCACACACACTACTATACTCTCTTACATGTATTATCATACTCTCATATTTACAATCATACTCTCTCACATTATTATACTCTCTTACACGTACAAACATACTCTGTTACATGTACAATCACACACACACAGGTTAACCAACCTGTACATGCCAAAGCATTATTAAAGTGACTTTGCCCAGTCTGACTTCCAGAGGTATTACATTGTGTTTCTTCCCCCTGTCCCTGTAATATCTGCGTAGTATCTCAATCACTTTACTTAGGTAAGCACTGAAAACAATGCAGCCTGTGAAGGAATCCTGACCTGCTCATTTCTTTATGAATATAGCTTCATACACAGTCAATGAATACGTTAGAAAATTTGCAATCCAAAAGAGTTGTTGTTGGTCAATACACAAAACATACGTGCACACAAGTCCATACACACAATGGCATAGAGGAGGAAGTGAGAGGCAGTTTCAGACCACAAACCAGCATCATTCAATGGATCAAAAGAAAAGCAGAAACTAATCATGACCTGAGCAGCTTCCATCCTCCTTTTTTAGTTTCAACCATAGAGTAAAGGTTCTTAAATACTGCCTCCTGTATGTAAGTGGAGGAGACATGGACAAATTCGGAAAAGTAAGTTCTTTCAATTAAAGTAATTATCACTCTGCGTTATGTAGTCTGTTTTAGGTACGCACTGTTTAATAAGTTATTTGATTTTATGTAAAACACTGATGCTGTGAAACATCATGGTTGAAAGCTGAGACTGAATCTTAACTGGTCGAGCATGTGTAGTCAGACCTAAATTCATCCTCTGATCACTTTGGCACAGACTCTGCTCCAAATGGACAAAATTGTGGAATCTGGATCTAGGATATTTCGGCTTCATTTCAGCTGAATTTAGTCTTGATCTAAAACTTGTATTAGAAAATGTACAAAGTTTTTACATGTCTGTAAATTAAGGCAGGGTCAAATGAGCTTCAATATAAAAATTCCTAACAACTGTAATCCCAGACTCCTGTTCTTTGACGGAGGAAAAATGGCTAAATATAAAAATCCTCTCTTGTTCTGACAGCCAGTGCGCTGAGCCACCTGGTCACCATTTACCATTATTTACTTTTATACTCTCATACACACACACACAACACTGATCTCTCTTGCACAGAAATATTATATTTGAAACAGGATAAAAGCACATGTGAGAGAAATTAAAAGTACATGTGAATTCAAATAACCATGTGTAAAGAACAAAATGACAGTGAATTTGAGACAAAATTATATATACATGTATATGTGAATGAGAATAGTAGTATGTTTGAGAGAATGATAGGATGTGTGTGAGAGAATATACTGTAGTGTGTGTGGGAGAGAGTGATGGTGTGTGTGTGTGAGAGTTCCGGATTGGTTATCTCTGATGAGGAGTCGTTTCACTAGCATGTCCCGCCTTCCAAATCAACAGATCCATAAGGGAACATGTTGGACCCGCATTGAGTCTCCTGGGGAATGTTTTAAAGTTTAAAACATGGTCGGTGAGTTTACATCTGAAACTTACAACAATGTCAGAAATGCTGGATCCACAGAGACTTCCTGTAATACAGCCTAACAGCCAAGGAGGAAATGCGGCAATGGTGATGTATAATGACATGATAAAAGTTATATTTATAGCCCATTTAAAATATGATATATATATTTATATATAAATATAGTATTCATAAGAATATAACATTATTATATTTTATACTATGTTTATCATTTATTAATATATATTTATATATACTGGTTGTCCCCGCGTACAAGCGTTGTGCATGGGGACAACCAGTGTGTACCCACGGCAGGGCGTTGTGCATGGGGACACACTGGTTGTCCAGAGGCAGACAACACTAGTCGTGGGTATGTGAGAGAGTATGATGGTTCATGTAAGAGAGTATAGAAGTGTTTGTAAGAGAGTGTGATGGTCCATGTGAGAGAGTATAGTAGTGTGTGAGAGATCAGGAATTAATTACCTCTCAAAGGGCCTCTCATAGTTTACTCACAGCAGTGTCACACACACAAACAAGATCTGCACTGCCCGCCGGCACCACTGACATGAACAAACAGCAGGGAAACCGGTGAATATAACAGTCAGTACATGTTATGAGGCATCTCTCATACCACTCATATTTCAAGCTGTCATCTCTCTGAATGATCTGTTACACAAACAGCAGCCGCACTTGCCCAGAACTGTCGTCGCTTCAGACAAATCCTGATTTTGTAAAGCAACAGTCCAATAAGCCTCTTAACAGCTTCATACTTTGTGTAGTCATTAACTGCAACTGTTGACCTGCCATGTTTAAAGCTAAAGAGGAAGAGGAGGAAGAGGCGGGAGGAGACAGGTGAAGGAAAAAGACAGGAATCAGTGTGTACAAAATCAGCAAAGAGAATGAAAGATGTTAAGTCAAACAGAAAATGGTGTCTGAGGATGAGAGCACGAAATGTTACATGTAACATTAACAACTGTCAATATTTTGGATTTCCAATGAATTATCTAGTAAATCACCATGAATATCTATATGTATTTTGGAGTTAACGGGTAATCTTATGACTGATATCTGCAGCCCCGATTCACAATTCTCTCGCCTGACCCAGATATGAGGATTAGATGGTGCATTAGACAGACAGAGACAGCCGGCACAGGAAAAGGATGATGGCCTCGAATAGGCCATGACCACATATTCGTTTGTTATTTGAAAGAAAGTCTGACAGAATGAAATCAAAGGACCACATATTTACAGCAATAGAGAAAGAGAAAAATGCTAAAAATATTTTAAAAAAAGCAGAAATAATATTATTTTCTTATTTATTTATTCTTATTGACTGTGAATTTTACTTACTGCAATTGCTGCATGTTTCTAGCTGTAATGATGTTCGAGATTTGCCCTTTTTATAACTGTAACTGCATATCTGAAAACTTTTTCATTTGTCTGTTTCTCTTAGAAAGCTTGATATTCTGCATCTACTTTTCTTTGATTGAAATTTGCCACGGCGCTTGTGAGTGATGACACAACAGCTAGGTGTGTTTCGTTCACCCGACCCTTGACGACAGGCTCAACAGCCAGATGATACCACCCAAAAGGAAACGTTCTTCCTAGTTCTGTTATTTGTCCATGTTATTTTCTTTTATCATATTAAAAAATAATTCATGAATGGCCTCATGGGCTGCATCAACATAACTCACTTCTGCATATAGCCCAGAGGTCATCCGTCTAGTCTACTAAAGATACGTTGTGTTGACATGGTTACGAAATGTTCATGCTTATGTGACCTCCAATTAAACCCCACTGTGTGAAGAAAAAATAAATCCCAAGGTTGTGATATCAACATTTTCCAACTGTTTAGATTATCAAAGGTTTTGTTTGTAGGAAAATTAGATAAACCTGTTACATGTTTTGCCTTGAGCTCCCACATCTTAGTGTCCCTGACTCTGAACCAAGGCTGCTGGGACTGAAGCAGAGTGCGATCACTGGAGATGGAAACTGACAAATCTACACATAGCAGCTTTAAAGGCTTGGTATGAAGGATCTAGTGCCATCTAGCAAACAACTGAAGACCTACCCTCAAACCCCCCTCATTCAAGAGTGTATGCGATCCTACAGTGGTCTTCAAATGTCGCAAAAATGTGAAAAGTCTCCTTTATCGTCAGTGTTGGGTTTGTCTACATTATAGAACCTTGGAAGAAGACCTGCTCCTGATGCTGAAATGGCCTATTCTGAGGTAACAGAAACACAATGATGCTTAGCTTCATGTGATTATACACTAATGAAAAAACAGTTCTGAATATTATATTTGTTATTTTCCAAAAGATCCAAATGAATGATAATGTTGCTCAGTCTCTCCTGTTTGTAATATCACATTCACAACATGAGGATATCAGTGTTTCAGACAAATCTTTTCAAACTTTTCATTTAGCTTCTAATAAAAGATTTTAACAGATTTTATCTGGAGCCTGTAGGGGCTTCATCTGTCTATAGTTCCAGTTTGTAAACAGGTAACTTGAATGTCTTCACCATCAGTGCTGCTGGTTGCAGCAGACAAACAAGTAAACCTGCACAACAGCCTACCCAACTAACTACACAACTATTCTATTGCTGAGGTGCTAGACTGCAGTCAGTTATTCTCAAACACTGGTTACTGGCTGAGGTTGGGATCAGGGCTGTGGTGGTTTGGTGATATTAGCTGAGCACTTCTCAGGAGTATTGAAACAAAGACACTCAAAATCAATAATTAACTCGGAATAATCCCAATAATGCCAGCAGCAAAGGTTATGAAGTATTACCAAAGTCACGAGACTAAAAAGAGCATCATGGGAGCAGAAAAATGATCAACACACATTAAACAGGTCGGTGGTATAATTATGTCACTGAGATAATCAACCAGGTTGCCGCACTGCAGAGTGGACCACGACCTTCCTCTGACCTGACAGTCAAGCCAGAGATCAACAATACTGAACCTTGTCTGAACAGACACTCACACTGATGCACTGACAGGCTGCAGCTTCATTTACAATTTCTCAATAGGGAAAAGTACGTTTTTGTAGCGATTTGTAAAAAAAAAAAAAAAAAAAAGGCACATTATGTTAAAGAAATATTTTCATAAGTTGACAATGTTTCCCTGCAGATAGCTTGAAGGTCGTAGCACACACCAGCTCAGTTCTAGGAGAACCTGAGGAAGTCCATCTTTCCTGCAGACAGCGTTGTCCAGAAAGCCATGTGACAAACGTGACTCGTGTCACATTTTAGTCATTTATTCAACCATAATTTAGATCAAGATAAACATACAACCAAAGTGCAGGGGTCAATGGGACAGTGTTAAACAAACATGAAACAACATGTGATGATCATAAAGAGAGACTGATCGTAAATTAGAGTAAAAATAATTCATCCAAGTCTAATATCCTCTAAAGACTTCTGATGCGACTGATTGGCACGTTTGTTTTTACTTCTTTACTGATGAAACTAGAGATGATACCAGCATCAGAAATGCCTGAAATACTGCTGAAAATGTTGGGGCAGATATCAGTGAATACAAATCTATGCACTGATCAGAGACCACATCTTTAAAGTTTAATAGATTGATAGAACTTTTTTCCAGAACAACAGCTGGGTTGTACAGCCAGTGTAGCAGTTATTTACAGGAATGAAACATTAGAGAGATCTGGCTAAAATAAAAAAAATGACTGGGCCATTCAAAACATTAAAGGTCCTCTTATTTTTCTAAACTGTGACTGCACTTTAACAGCTATTTAAAGGATGTAATTGTTGTGTTTTCCTAGATGTATTTTTATTTTATTTTCGGTTATGACTGTTATACTGGATAATAAAATAGGTTTCATGGCATCCTATGTAATTATTTCCCAAAGGGTCTAATCTGAGCCAGGCAATACAACAATGATAGCAAATCATAATTTCTTTAGACGTTACCTAAAGCATATCCCTGTTAAAATACAATACATAAGCTGGTATAGTGTTAAATGCACTAGTAATGGACCTGTACTCTGCATCTGCAAAACACAAAGTCTAGGTGTTTGAATCTGTGTCGCAAAAGAATAATGGCACATGAAGCAGAGCTGTTTGAGGATATCTGACCTGTATCACTCAATCTGTCTGAAGTCAGGAGTTAAAGTTATTAGTCATGTTTTGTTCATAATAATTGCGTAAACTCAATGTGACTTGATGAAACTCTTGACACACTAAAGCCTCAGTCCGTGTTCTTACATGTGCTGCAGCAGGACCACACGTGTAACGGTGACTCCAATGGAAACATGCATGTCTGCACAGAGCCTGAACTCTCACTTCAAAATGAGGTCATCGACTTCGCAAAACACCACAAAGAAGCCACACAAGAGACGATAGCATTTTGAAATGACAATGTGTTTATCTATTGTTATACATGACAGAACAGTGACTGACTGGATCCTCCAAGTTTTACGGATTTGAATAATAAACGAGCAGTGATTTATTCTGCTTAAAAGAATTATGCTTAATGTCAGCTCCGGTTCGACTTTGAAAGGATTTCTGGAAGAATTCTCATTCTGGAAGAGCAGATATCTTTTGAATCATGAAGTAAATAAGATTTCAACAAAAATGCCCACTGTGTACTTTATCTTTCCATAAGTTAAAGTTACAAGACGGTAACTTTAAATGCTGTTCTGGGTAGTGATACAAGCTTGTGATTTTTTTGAGAGCGAGAGAGAGAGAGAGAGAGAG
This sequence comes from Platichthys flesus, assembly GCF_949316205.1. Taxonomy (NCBI): domain Eukaryota; kingdom Metazoa; phylum Chordata; class Actinopteri; order Pleuronectiformes; family Pleuronectidae; genus Platichthys; species Platichthys flesus. The sequence continues at coordinate 26,069,606 of NC_084945.1, read as the reverse complement.
AGAGAGAGAGAGAGAGAGAGAGAGAGAGAGAGAGAGAGAGAGAGAATACATATATCATGTGGGTAAGATGAATAAGCCTTGGCAGTCTTGTCAGAACAAGATAAGAAGCCATTTCCTGCATTTCAGTCTGTGGTTCCTTCACTTTGATATGGAGCCAGACTACAGCTCAGTGAAGAAAACAAAACAAGCCAATCATAAAAAAACTCCTCATCATCTCAAACACTCTGCAGTTAATCTGTAGTTCTGGTGGATCTAGAGTTTCTTGTTCCACCACTGGACATCAGTGACTCATTACACACATTTATTTTGAATTATATTGAATATATTTTTTGTAAAGCTCTTACATGAGCTTTAGAAAGACTCTTTGTAAGTGTGTGTGTCAGGAGATAGACAGCAGTCATTTTCCAGATGTTGAGCGGCGTTTACCATGAGCCTCAGCCTGGTATTTACACAGCCAGGAAACTGAAACGGAGGATGTCTGAAGAGAAGCGGTGGGGATTCTCACCTGTCCCGGGACGGAGCTCATTTTTCCGGGCCGGAAGGTGACTCACCTGAGCGCTCCACCTCAGAGACCCCCACTCAGCCGACTACACTCACGGGGAAAGTAAAGAAGACTGAATGAGCTGGTACCTTAACTTCCGCTGCTGCGAACCTCTGACGACTGTTTCATCTCATGTCCGGCAAAGTGCTGTGGGCAGAGCAGCGGCCAGCATCGGCTCCTCTCACCATGAACCGAACAGTGTTTCACTCACTTCCTCCTCTGAGACTCACCCACACATCTCAGCCGCTGACAGATTAACACTTTCACAATAAAAGCTCTTCCGCTGCGCGCGTGCAGCAGAGCGCATCCTGGGACAGGTTTGAAAGTCTAAATATGATAAAGTAAAACATCATGTACAGTGTGTTTAAATATATTAAGACGTGTTTAGTCGAGCCTGAACGCCTAATATATAATTACAAACTATGCATGTTAAAAATAAATACATTTCTAGTTCATTATGAATAAAAAAAGAATTGAAATTGTCACTGTGATGTGACAACCAGGAGCCATAAGTCTCACAACAAATCAAAACTCTATGACATGCATTGAGTCATTGCAGACTCAAAGGTTCCTTTCAGGGCGTTTTCTAAATATTCAAAAGACAAATCAAATATTTATTGATTTATTTATACAACGTTTAATAAGATGGACAACGCGTCTCCATCACCCATCATCCAGAAATGAAGCCAAAACATATCCTGGACATGAACGCCACCATAGACCATTATGAAACCAGTCTGTTGAGTAACCGGGGGATGGAGCAGTGGTATCGAGGTCCTACTAATGCATGTACTCGACATGCGACTTAAGTCTGAACAGCCATGTGACCCGAATCAGAATCCATTATGACATTTTCAGCACTCTGGTTCTACATTCCTCTTAATTTTGCGCAGGCAAGGGGGCGGTCGGGAGTGGCCTGATGAACGTAGTACAACATGGAAAAGGTGGGATTTATGAACTGTACTACTACCAGCAAATAGGTGGCGCTCAGCGGCTTTGGATTCACTTTCAGGGAGCTGTCAGATCATCCAATTTTAAGTACATTCGATAAGAAGGATTAAAAAAGTTTTGTCCTCAACCAACGGTAGGTGCTGATTGTTTCTTTAGCAAAGGTAAGTATTTGTAGATCAAGTTACCACAAGCTGAAAAATTCAATTCCCGTAGCGCTTCATGAAACAATACACCTTTTGTCAACAGTGTTATAATGCAAGGTGTGGTCCATGTTTACCCGAGTCATAACTTTCTCAGACATGCCCATTCAAAATTTAATACATAAAGCTTTTTATATTATTTACTAGACGTATTTCTAGGGCAGTATTTTGTGGCTCACAGAAAAATAATCCTTCTCTCAAACAGATGTTCACTCACATCATTCCCATTAACCCTGGTACATTTAATCCATTCACCCTCCTCTCCACAAGTGCACGGACCGAGGTCACTGGGGTTTCTCTCTCCATCTGAATTAGCATCATTCCGTTGCTCCTCTCTTTCCCACAAGCACACACACTTTACTTTTCATACAATTATAGGGATCGGTTAATGTGTTGTTTTTATCATACCAGATTTATACTGACATTTCAGATTTGTTTATCACATTATCTTGAACTTTCAAAAAAGTATACTTTGACGGTATACCAAAGAAGTTAATTGTAAGATATTACTTGACGAGACATGGTACAATATAGTTATTTTAATTTTATACAATTGTGGTACTTTAAGAAAAGTAACACACATTACCTTTTTTTCCTCCTTTGCTAAAGTAACCTCAGAACGCTGACATCTTTTCAACCAATGGCATAAATGGCAGTTAACATCAATGTTGACACCGCAAACCAGAGGTGTTACACATGTGACATCGCACAGCTTTCGGTTCTGAAGCCTCAATTTATAGCTTACATCCTGATAGGTCACATTCAATCGTTGTTCCAGTTTCCTCCCATCTCACACCGATAGATCTGTTTTTAGGAAATATCGGATTTCCATCCTTACTGAATCTCTGTAGTTCTTGTCTTGTTGGACTTGGCGATGTAATTAAATGATCATGATATTTTAGATACTGTACACCCTGATGTTATCTATCAGCACAAGCTTCTCATGTGTTCAGTCAGTTTTCCCCCCAGTATTTGTTTTCCTTTTCTGTACGTCTCGTTTGCTTTCCCAAATCCCCATCACAACCACTTCCTCTACCTATGTAGTTCTCAGTCAACACTTTACATCTGCCACATCCTTAAATCAGATGCTCTTCTGTTTAGGCTGGTATCATTAAAATTAAGATTTTTTTTTTTCAAGAAGCTATGTATTCTGTATCTGTTTTCAGAACCTGAAATTATTAGTTTCCTGTCTTTAAAAAGGAATGCTTTACAATGTTTTCTCTCTTAGGCCCTTCTGTCTCTATCTTTCTGTTCACACTTAGGACTGGTAAGTTTCTCATCCACTCTTATGCTCAGAGGAACCACTGTGGTTTTTCTTGCAGCTTTTGCACACTGCACCACATACACCTTGTACTCAGCCACAAACTCACTTTTCTCAGGTTCAAAGTTGATCAGTCCCAGCTCTAAAATTGTCAGCACTGTGCAGATTGTGTATTGCATGATGAAAGAGACAGGCCTGAAGTGCCTGAATCATTTGAGGACTTTAATTAAGCCAATCAGTCCCTCAGAACTCTAGAAATTTCATGAAATCACCAGTCCTGTTGTGACACTCCCGTTCATCACTCTGTGTGCATTTATTTACAAATACTGTATGGGCACTAGCTTTTATTTTATGAAATATTTAGACTAATTTTACATTATAACCCAGTAAAGATTAACCTGGTTTGAGTAGTTTCTCTTTGTCTGATTATGTAAGTCTAATTTCTTTATTGTGGTTTCCTGGGCGAAGTTACCTAATGCAGTACACATACAACCACAGCTGCCACTTTGTAATGCAACTTCAGTTGCATGATGATTACTTGATCCTGTCTTCAAGGGGCCTGCTGTTTATTTATCTAAGGTATAGTATAGTCATAGTTACCGTAACACATGATATTTTTTCAGCCATTCATAAAACATAAAAAAAAATGTATGGGATCCCATGCTCTCACTTCATCAGTCTGGCCACATTTAAACAACAGGCCCGGGATTGAGTTTTTATCTTATGTGCCACAATCTCTGAGGAGCAAGACTTCTTTAATCCATTAAATCCATAGGGTTAGGGTTAGGGTCCATCTCTAGAAAGCATGTAGCTTCATATTATATAATGGGGAGATTTATCCAGCAGAAACCTGATGAGAGAGGAAAGACGATGCCTTGAGAAATGGCAATCAACCACAAAAATATACTTTCTGTAAATCTGGTGGAGGTGTCATATTTTAACCAGGCATATACGACAGACAATTTAACAATATACAGGTACAACAAAAAGTGATATATATTAAAGATGCTATATACAAAACAATAAAGACATATTTCTGTAGTAAACACAAAACAAGTGTCCATGGCTTTCAGTTGGAAATCTGACTGTAACATTGTCTGTTTCTGTGCACAATATAAAATCACTCACAAATGACATTTAGAAAAAGCAGCATACTGCTTTGGCTGATATAAATAAGTGTTTGTGTGAAGAGAAGTTACACTGATGACGATGTGGACGGAGTATTGCTTTCATGCTGGACTCAATGTCTCAAACCCTGAGAAGATCAAAAATTAATTGGGTGACACCCAGTTGGAGACAACCAGCAGTAATTCAATGATTTCCCACCCAAAACATGAACAAACTGTCAGACGACGCTATTGTCAAGCCTCCCATTGGATAAAAAATGACAGATTGTCCTGCAATTGGAGCCATACTTTCAGACATACACAATTCAAAGGATGGCATATTATGTGTATGTGTATATCAGTTCCACAGAATAATTTATTGATTGGAAAGATTCTGACAAATTAACAATATCATCCTTCTTAAAAATCTGATCATCAAACATAAAAACAGAGATAACTTAATGAAAAATAACAGAACACGTCAATAAAATTGACATTTAATTTGCATAACAGTGTCCTTCCTGTGTTTGCCCTGATGTCGTGTGGCCATGACACTGCAGGGTCTATGTCACCCAGCTGTCCATTCGCATTCGTTTGACCGTCTGACTCTCGCCGCCCTCTGACAGGCTCACAGGGAGCAAGTGGAGGTCCGGCCGCTGCTGCTGCTGGTGCTGCTGGTGCTGCTGGTGCTGCTGCTGCTGCTGCTGCTGCTGCTGCTCCTCTCTGTCGCTGCCGCCCTCGTGGGAGCTGCAGGAGGAGCTAACACTGTCTGCAGGAGACCTCCCCAGCTCTGCTCGGGCAGATGAAGAGCTAGAGGAGTGAGGATGAGGATGGCCGTGAGCCTGGGTCAAGTACACAGAGTGGTTGAGGTGGTTGCGGGGTGGGGAGATGGGCTCGGCTTTGATGTTGAGGTTGTGATTGGTGTTGATGGAGAGACTGGAGCTCCCCCGCCTACAGACAGAGGGAAGAGAGGAAGAGTGCTGTTTGAGGCCATTACTGCAGGTTGATTACGCCACCTAGTGGTAAAAATAACTGTATACAGTCTATATACAGGAAAGATTACTTCTCTCTACTACGGATTTGACAATTTCAATCTAAATGTTTTTTATCTATACTGTTTTTTAACTGTGATATATTATGTGTAATGTATTCATTTTTTACTTTATTTATTAATCATTTAAAATGTACGCACTAACCGAGTGAAACGCTGAATTTCATTATATATATACAAACCAATGACAATTAAGTCTTTCTATTCTATAATTTTCCACTTGAACTCTGAAACTATACCCTGTGGTATCAAGTTAACACATTTACTAAGAAACCATAATTTTTTGCTTCCATGATTTACTGAACACGAGTTATTGAAATAAAGTAAACAATTACCTTTTGCAATATGATAACAATAACATGAGTTTAAACTAAAACCACCAAATCTAATGGCATAATTTATAAAAGTAAAACACATACACAGGGTTGTTTTGCCTTTAGTGCGTTAACTTTAATTCTTTGAGAAAATTTGACTAAATAATACATTATTGTTATTTTTAAGCAGGGACTTTAAGGAGGCAGAAGAGAGACAACACAATCTTGGTCTTATAAATGTAAAGTTTATGGTGGCTAAAAAACATGGGTTTTTCCAAACAACCCCAATGGCCACATCTCAACTACTTGCTATTTCAATTTATGTAGAGGGCTTAAAGTTCATCCTTCATCACCAAAGTTGTCAGTGTCAGATATTCATCAGTGGTCAATAACATTAGTCCTGAAAAATGTATGATACATTTATTACTTCATCAAGTCACCCTCTCAAAAATAGCTCCGAAACTGTTTCAGAAAACTTCTCCTGGGCTCTGGGTCACCTATTTCGTGTGTCAGTACATTTTTAAACTATGTTAACTGATAACATTGTTCTGGTGAAACCAGTAGAACCTATTATGTGTCATAGAAAGGCAAAGGGGAGCTGTGTCAGGTACTAACCCCAGTGATTCCAGCTGGTGCTGCTGCCACGATGTCATGGAGCCCACAGACAAGCCTGCGGGTGAGCTGAAGCCTGACAGCTCTGCACTGTTCATGGAGTAATCTGACAAAGAGAGAGTGAGGATATGTAACCATAGATATATATATATATATATATATATAAAAGGCAAATCGCACATGACATCACACTCTTAAATCTTAATATACATTTTTATCTATTCATATTTTTATACCATCACAAAATATAGATAAATACGTAGCATAGACTGAACCCTTATGGTACAGCGCTCTGGGAAGCTTTGTGTATTATGGCACATTATTTAATGTTATTCTGGTTCTTCTGTTATGTTGTTATCATTAAGATGGATTCAATTAAGTAATTTAACCATCCTTTGTCCTCTTTGGATCCACAGGGGCTGTGCTTATAAATGTGAAACAATGCAAACACACATAATGCTCAGGTACCATTGTAGGTAGAGCCGATGCCGGTGTAGACCAGATTCTGGTGAGGCAGACTGGGTGTGGTGATGGAGACCACTGGGGTGGACAGAGGCTGGTTGGACTGATTGTTGCTCACTCTCTGGTTGCTCTGGAAAAAGAAAACAGGATTATATTCTCCAAGATTAGTCATTTAACTTTAATACATTGACTCTTGGGTTGTAATACTCCATTTCAACCACACAGTGTCAGGATAAATTCATTTTTCTACGGAGTCTCTTCACAGCCAGTGACATCTATTTTCCTTTTAAGGAAAAATCAAACCTCACACTCAAATACTTTTTCCTACATTTCCCAGGATACCATCAGTTCCTGGAGAGTGAACTTGAGGAGGGGCAGCATCTTGTTTGGGGTTCACTCTAGACAGAGGACAAGGCTGATGAAATGTTTTGGACAGAAAAGTCGAGCAGTGACTCGCCAACCTGTCAGTGACTAATTTCAATTAATTTCCAAAACCTATATATCCGTTTAAGACAGAAATACCTTAACATCGCCACTTTATATATATTAAATAGAGGGTGAAAAGCTTGAAAAAACGTTTAAACACGCGTGTCCTCTAAAAGCAGTCTTATTCTCTGAAGTACGTCGGTTAACTTCTGTGCTATAGAAGATGAAGTGTAAAATGCAGCTACATTAAGGAACGACTAAACAGCTACTGACAATTTCTTCTGAATCACTCAAAGATTAGGTCAAAAGCAATGTTGTTTTGGCACTGGTTTGGCTGGTGAAGCCACAGAACTGGTGGCTTTAACTGGACATCTCTAATAGTCATTCTAAGTTTTCTGTTGCTTCCCTACGAGCTGCTGGCGTTCCAGTCTGATAATGTCAGAAATGACATCACCCTGAATGAGATCACTCACTGCTAAGAACACACACGCACAGACGCACACACACACACACATACACACAAACACAGAGTTAACCAACCTGTATGCCTAAAACTAATGTGACTTTGCCCAGAAGTATTACATTGTGTTTCTTCCACCTGTCCCTCTAATATATGTGTAGTATCTGCAACACTTTAGGTTGGTTAACTCTGAAAACAATGCAACCTGAGAAGAAATCCCGACCTGCTCATTTCTTTATGAATATAGCTTTATACACAGTCAATGAATACGTTTGAAAATTTGCAATCCAAAAGAGTTGTTGTTGGACAATAAACAAAACGTAGTGTACACACGTCCATGCACACAATGGCATAGAGGAGGAAGTGAGAGGCAGTTTCAGAGAGATCAAACTGAGGGACGCCCGTCTGACGACAAACAAGCATCCTTCACTTGATTAAATGAGAAGTAGAAAACTAATCATGATCTGAGCAGCTTCCATCCTCCTTTGCTAGTTTCAACCATAAAGTAAAGGTTCTAAAATATTCCTTCCTCCATGTAAGTGGAGGAGACATGGACAAAATTTAAAAGTAATTTCTTTCAATTAAAGTAGTTATCACTCTGTGTTATGTTGTCTGTTTTAGGTAGGTTCTGTTTTAAAAACTTATTTGATGTTATATAAAACACTGATGCTGTAAATCCTGTATCCAGGATATTTCGGCTTCATTTCAACTGAATGTTAGTGTCAACTCATTAAAACTGACATTCAACACACTCATCTAAGAGAAGAAGACCATGCAAACCGCTGTCTGCTTTATCGGTTTCAACAGTGTTGAGTTTATAGATTCTCTACATGAAAATGTATCACATTTTTGTATTGATAATATTGAATAGCCCTTATTTAGTCTTAATCAAAAGCTTGTATTAGAAACAAGTACAACGTTTTTAACTTGTTGTCCATGTCTGTAATTTCAGGCAGGGTCAAATGAACTTCAACATAAAGGTTCCTAACAACTGTAATCACACACTCCTGTTCTTTGACTGAGGAATCATGGCTAAATATAAAAATATCCTTGATCTGACAGCCAGTGTGCTGAGCCACCTGGTTACCATAAACAAGACGAACACAAGTCTCTCTCTTTCTATTGTTTGAGAATCGTTACATCATGTTTGAGCATAGTGTGGGAGGGAAGGGCAACAGAAAGGGAGTTGAGGGCAAATCAATAACTTCAATAACACAGCGCAGCTGCTGAATGTACAATCTGAGAGAAGAGATGTGAAGGCTTCTACACTTTCCTGAGCAGGGAGTCGGTTCACCAAACCATGAACTCTGTTAGATTCCATGCATGTAATCAACAGAATTGATGCTATGGTGTTACTCACTCTTTGAGCGTTTGCTTGTGCCAAAGTCTGAGGCACGAGCAGAATGTAACAACATATTATTTATGTTCCATGCATTGTGTGACACTAAATCAGACTTGAACTTCCACAGCATCCCAACAGGAAATGTATTGCTTTTGTTCCGTGTGCAGACTGTTATCTTTCAAGACTTATTTATAGTAAATGACAGGATTTCATGATATGCAGGTTTCCCTTTAGGGGTCTCTTAAGCATGGGAGCAGAGACCACTACAGGTGACACTCAACTAACTCAACTATCCCTGAAGTAATTTTTCTGGTCTTTCTACAAATGAAATTGCAAGCTAAAATTACACTAGAATGCTGTACATGAGAACATTGATGTTTTGGCTTCACAATCAACCAATTTATTCATTTTAAAGTTACAGCCAAGGTTAAAAAGTACATAGTTCATATTATATACAAAAGGATAAATATCTTTTTCTGCCCTGATGTTAAGAAGAGTTATTAATCCAGTGTAACTGCATTTCCTGTTTTACATTGTCTTGTTACTAACATTTCCTGTCGTTTCAGTTTCCCGCTTCCTGTCCGCTTGATTCATTACTCACCAGCACCTGATAAGTTCCTGCCCCTGTGTTTCCAGCCAGTCAACCCCTTACAATGTCCCATCCAGTCCCCACTTGTCATTATTGTGTTCATGTGTTGTTTGTAGTGTTTCCAATGTCACACACAACTTTGAGCAAAATATTGCTATTTAGTGTTTTTAAGCAATTTATAACCATACGTATTTTATGAAAGTAATGATTCAAAGGTTAAGATAAAAAAAAAAATATACAGTGTATTTAGGGAAGAAACATTTAATGTACAAAAATATTTCTTATTTCACATACATTGTTACTAAGTGGGACTTATGCTTATGGTGCCCTGCCTCCTTTAGAAGAAAAAAATGTTTTCACTTGCACACCCTGCAAACATTTGCTCCAGTTGGTGTCAAACCAAAGTTGCTGAGCTACTCTGTGGTAGCGTGAATCTTTTTACCCCATTCTTCTCTTGTTTCTGCGTTCTCTTAGCCTGGAGCACATAATGTACTGTTCTGCTTCTTAACTAAAGTCAGACTGAGGCACTGAAAGCCTTGAGACCTGTGTGTATACAACACTTAATCCACTCAAAACATTCCTCATGAGGCCAGAGGTAAAAAGGCTCTTGTTAATTTCAATAATGGACCACTTGTAAAAAAAAAACTGCAGTACGATGGTGAGAAGTAAGTAAGTGTGAATATGTAAACTTTTTCTGCTCTTCATTTTCCATAATGGTTTTACTTGCATCATCAAAAAATCTGTGAAAAAGTGTAGGATATTCTTCTTTGTTAATAACCTTTGTGATGACTTTTGTTGATGTCCTTAATGTACGAGACAAATACAAACTCACCAGTGTTTGCATCATTCCTTTGGACTGGGGTATGACCACTCGCAGATCAGTTTTACGGCTGCCGAGGACCAGGTTGTTCCCAGGAGGTGGGAGAGGAGGTGATTTGGATTGTATGATCTTCCCCAAACTGCCTCCACCAGGTGAGCCCAGAAAACCATTTACTGAATAGAGAAAAAGAAGAATACACACACATTCTTCAGACTGGTGGTAACAACATTTCAGCAGAGCTGACTGAGTGATGGAGAATATTAGCTCAGACATGCTGGAGTCATAGTGTATGCATGGTCTGTGCACTGTAGCTGCATGTTACCTAAAAACAAATTGCACTGCATCTGTACAGAGCCTCTATAGTCTACTCTAGTGCAAATCTACAAATATTTGAAGAGTCGGAAAGTGCTGTAGAAACATGACTGTCCACCAGCAGGATGTGTTAGGAGAATGGAGAAAGTACAGCTATATATTATACAAAAGATCATAATGAATAATTGATCTTTTCGTGCTCTTGATATTACATAATGGCAGTGTTCATATGGGACATGCTGTTCTGGAACAGAGATGACAGGAAGGGAGGTCTGTAAGGATACAGACACCAGTGAGAGCTGAGGACCTACAGTAGAGACAAATAGACCTGACAAACCATGGGACATTTCACTGGTATAACAATGATGCCTCCACTGGCTTTTAAACTGAAACTGAGCTGAAATTGTCTGATGTGAAGTCGTGACCTTCACCTGACAATGAGATATCATCACCCTCATCATCCTCATCCTTATCATCATCAGCAACTGTACCTCTTCTTTTCTATTTAATTTTGCAAGATAAGAGACAAGACTTTGGAATACCAATACAAGAACTGTGGATACAGGCTAGTTAGCAGCATTTTTTTTTGACTTTTACCTACTTATTACTATGGGATAATTTTTGTTAAAAGTCCCACCTTGGTAGGAAAAAGGCAACACATCTAAATGCATATTTAATTCAGACGAGTCACATTGGTCTGACTGCATACATTTGAATCAATAAAAAAATATGTTTTATTGAGAATTGTAAGCATCTAGTACTGTGCATTTCAAATGCATTTAAAAGGACTTTTGAAAGTTTATAAATTTATAGATATTTCTGCTCAGTGATCATGGAGCTGTCCAGAAGGTCTTTAAAGTTCGAAGCACAATTTTAATAAAATAATCTCAGACTAAACATATACTGTAACAACATGACACATTGATGTACTCATGAATGTCCCAAGGTTGGATATACAGTTGTTCTGAAAAAGCAGGTTTCACAGCAGGTTGCTGGACACTGAATGACTGTAGACTGACAGCCACACACACAGAGACGGTTACAGCAGATAAAGCCTGTCAGAAAGGCTGCTGGAAACAGCATGTAGTCCATAGACCTGGGGTATTTTGGCATTTGTAGTGAAGTAGTGTGATGTGTGTAGACAGGCAGGATGTTTAAGAGACTGTCAGCCTACATCCTGTCTGTCTACATCAGCCTGAGGAGGAGGGTTTTCCTCCTCTGTCCTACTTTTAAAGGAGATGAGAGGAGCAGATGGGAACGTCATTACTGCAGTATTCAGACTCTACAGGGGCCTCATGTATGCCTCCTAGTTCCCCTTCTCCTAGTGGAACTACTATCTGTGTATGTACTGTATAAATGTGACTCCTGTAAGAAAGTGAAAATACTGTACATACCAACTGGCCCAGATCCATTCTGAAGAACCAGATCAGAGCTGCCCTGCAGGCCACCTGAAGATAAACACACACACACACACACACACACACACACACACACACACACACACACACACACACACACACACACACACACACACACACACACACACACACACACACACACACACACACACACACACACACACACACACACACACACACACACACACACACACACACACACTGTAACCTCAAACATGGTGCAAAGTTTTCACTACTCCTTCTCTTTCCTGACCATTACCTATTTAGTTTATCATAAATATGAAATTAAAATAGAGACAAACTGTCTTTTGTTGAAATATGCTGTCACTCACTATAGTCAAGGAGAACTATTCACAGGGAAGGCAAGACTGCAAACTAAATGTAGATATACTAAGTCCCATTAGGAAGGGTTTCATTTGAGATGCAAGTCAGCGATAATATTTTTGGCCACTGAGCATATGTCCGAGTGTGTGTGTATTAATGTCTGTGCTTATTTTGTGCACCTTTACTCTTAAGTAATACACTCCAATTTGTCAAATCTGGAGATGGATGTTGCATATCCTATGATTGAGTGTACTCAGCTGAGTTGAACCGTCAGTTTAGATATCGAAGAGCAATGCAAATATGAAATCACCTGCCCTTCCCTAGAATGTGAACCACACCCATACTCACACACCTGTGTTCCCAGTGCTGGGGGGTCTCTGTGGAGAATTTCTGTGGAGGTGCGAGTGATGTGAGGAGAGGATCCCACTGTCAGCCAGAGCTGCTGTGGCTGCAGCGAGCGCCTGAGAAGTCACTCCTCCTCCTCCTCCTCCTCCTCCTCCTCCTCCTCCTCCTCCTCCTCCTCCTCCTCCTCCTCCTCCTCCGCCTCCGCCTCCGCCTCCGCCTCCTCCTCCTCCTCCTGCAGTCGGGCTGTATGACATGTTGCCTGGTGCTACATGCATGAAGTTCTGCTGTTGATGGGCTGGGGTCTGCAGAGACAGCAACAGATGTTAATACTTATAAGAGTATTAGCACTTTTGCAAAAAATGTGAAACATATATAGGATCGGAAAATGTTTAGTTGAAGTCCTTGCAGAGAAGATGTGAGAAGGAAAAGCTGATGGCTTACAGTCTGTAAGGCTTTAATAAGCATTGCTGTGATCTGTGTCAGCGGAGTTTTAAGCTGTTGGTCAAAAACTGAGAATCAGAAACTAAAATGCAACTAACAATTTTATGACTCTTCATCATGTGGTCAAATTCCTCATTAATCTTCTTGTATTTCTCCTCAGTGCTGGGGGTGAGGACGTAGGAGGCGTCATTGTCAGGGCTGTCACAGCCTCGGTGCTCCTTCTTGTTCAGGGCCTGAAGGTGACACAAGCGCAAGAGGGAGGGAGGCAAGTTAAAGACAAATATATCAACACATCAGTAATAGGTACAGTTTAAAGTATGGTTCGTTGTCTGAACATCAGAGCATGTGCATATTTTCAAGTCAAACCTACATTAAAAAATATCATTAATAATAGATATCAGCAACAACATCAAAATATGTAAATGAATCATGTTTGATGAGAAACTCATTAATTCAGACAAAAAAGTCAACAGTCCATTTACACAAAAACTACAGATCTGAAACACATCAGTAAAGACTGTTCTCATAAAGCGATTTGTTAGAAAGTGAAGGAAAAAGGTTACGCTCAAAGACAGAGTTGGAACAAATGTAAAAGATTGGAACAAAGTAACAACATTCTTTCTACATAATAACATTTGTCCATGTCACAAACCGATGTACTGCAAAACACAGGATGTGTATGGTTCTGGCTGCTCCCTACTTGACATGTGGTTAAAGAGCGGACAACAAACTAACCAGACTATAAAATAGCTCTGATTCTAAAGAGGGTCAGAAAATACAGATAATTTTCCAAACATTGAGGTCATATTTACAATCCTGCAGTGCTGTGAATATACTTTTTTGATACTTAAAACAGTGTGGATGGGGAAACCTATTTTCTGTGGTTATATCTCTTTTCAAAAGCAATGCATTTTAAAAAGTAGCTGATTATACGGAGACGTGTTTCCAAAGGACATATCAGGCAATCTGGTTTGATTGCTGTGTTAACCTTTAATCGTCTGAGGATCTGTCTGGAGAATCAATAAATCTATCCAATCATCCATTAGCAGCCTGGCAGTGAGTCAGTTCTGTCGTCCAGACTGAAACACGTATCTCTACAGCGTGATCATCCTGGTGAGCCCTCCCTCATGTGTCAACCACCACTTGGTTCACATGTGTTGTATGGTTTGGCGTGAAATGTATCCTCAATTGGTTTGATTGTACTTCCATGAGATCTGATAAATGCATTCAGGCCCCCCTCAAGATAAAATACAGTATATTTGTGATCCCTTGTATAGTGTATAACAAGGGATCACAAATATCAAATTTCCAATGTGTCCAGAACTTTGCTTTATGACCAAATACAGTACCTGTAGAACTTTGCCCGATGGTATTTCAATCAGCCTTGGCTGTGCTTTGAGTTTTCGGCCAAACAACAAATAAGAGCCTGCTAACGTGCAATGTTATGATTAACTATTAATAATTCGCAATGTTATATTTTATAAATGTCATTTTATGTTAGTTAGCATGTTTAGTACTACTGTAGTTTGAGAAATACATTTTTCACATAGGGTATTACAGCTGCATTCATGCTTCAACCAAACCTCATCTGCCTGCTCCAACTCTCTTTAGGGTCCGACAGTTTGGTTGAGTTTATGAGCTTTGAAGCTGCGTGCGTGATACAAAAAGCTGGTCTGAGTGGTACAGTCATCAGACATCTAGAGTTTTTCTCTAGAGAGATGCTGCTCCACATCACAATCTTACTCATGTATGCTAAAAGCACCTTTTTTTTTTAAGAAAAAAAACACAATGGACTGAAGTAAGCAAGTAATATATTTATATTGCAAGCCCCAAACAACTCTGAGTTTGTTGCTTCTAGTGGTGCAGGGTGGATAGATGGGGAAATACAAGGCAAAGACTATACTGGTAATCATAGAAATATCGCTTTGAAATGAGTCTGCAAGAGGCTTCTTGCTGAGATGTGTTACCATAATGAGTAACATTTACGAACTCGAGTGAAACTCAGTAGAATGTATGCCCCTACCCATGGCCCCTTTATGAAACCACTTTTAAATTCACTATAGCACAATCTTTTTTCCAATCTGCACCAAATTGCAAATATCTATACCAGTCCCCTTACTATGTCAGTTTAAAAAAAAAATCAAGATCCATGAATTATTTAAAATGAAGACACTATAATGATTCATGGAGCTGAGGCAAAGTTGGTTCAGTTGGCTGGTATCTCTATATGCATATTACACAATTCTATGTTTATTTCATCCATTGATACATAAATTAATTAACGCAGCTTAAAGTTGAGGCTTTTGTGAGTTCAAATACTTGAATTCAAAATGAGGCATGTATCGGCCAATTGGCATTGTTCAGATTGTTCAGAAAGCTAAAGCTTAGATCATCTCTTTATAAAGTGGATGGATGAATTGATGGATGTTAGGCTGGTGCACCTGGACCTTAGTAAAAGAGTCATTGCAAATCAGATCACATCATACCAGCATCATGGAAGCCTGCATGATGACATCACCTCTCTGGTATCCATCATCTCATCTCTGTTTCTCATTACGTTACACATCTTAGCGTGAAAAGGGACGGACTGACAGACCAACACAGCAGCCAGCTGACTGTCTGTCCACCACATGTCCTCTGCATTCCCAGACTCTGGTAGTTATTATGAGCTCTTAACGCACACTTGCCAGTCTATTTTCACCAAAGGCCTTAAACCCAAGTTTAACAACTGGTGGCAATTTCAGAAGTCACACGCTCAGTTACTGCTCAGTTGAATGGCTGTTCATTTCCACGCTCTAGTAAACACTAAACTGGACAGTTTAAAATTCCAAAAGACACACACATTGTTTGGCTCATTCAGTTCTGGACAGGCTTTCCCTCAACCTATCACCCCGCCTGTTTGTTGGACCCTTTGTCTGATAGTTAGTCCATTTCGTCTAATTATGGGAGGGTACAATGAAGTACATTGTGTGAGTTACTGGGTAGCAGGGCCAGCAAGTATCAGTCAAAATGACTGATAGATAATACATTTCCCATCAGTGATTTCAAGATTCTGGACATTATGGATTACATGGCTTAACGTACATTCTAATACACAAGGTGTAAGGAAAGAACTCTTCATAACATAAAGTTCCAGACTGTGCATCATTCACTTAACCATAATAACTGAGACATAGCTTGGTGATACCATATACCAGACACTATTTGCCCGTCAATGAGGTACTGCAATAATATTACCTGCAGGTGGAGCATGGTGGTGATAAAACAGTGAGTGAGTATTAGAAAAGTGGTCATAAAAGGACTGAATGCAAACGTTAATATGAATCTGCTGCATGCGGGACTGTTCGCTGAAGACTTCATATAGAATAGAAAGATTGTTTTATAGCTTTTTTCATGGCCTCTGAGTGTCCAAAAACAGGTGTGTTGCTTTTTTCATTCTTAACCTTCTGATGACTCTTTCCAGGCACAGGCAGACTTCCCCAGCTTTCTTCATATAATGCACCTCAGAAACGAGCTTCTCTACAAGCACCCACAGTAAAGTATATAGATAAGGAGTGCAAGTGCATTGTAAATATTATAGAATGATATTCAATCATAAAATGACTCAGCGGTAATTTAATATGAGGAGAAATACGACAAAAAGTGCTGATGGAATGTTTTCAGTTACTCAGCATCAGGAGTTTGTTACTGTACAACCATTCTCTGATTCATGTATGAACTCACTTTAACCTTACAAGCAAAACAAGAGCTTCTTTTTTTTTAGGACAGCTGCTACCAATCAAGAGATCCCTAGTTTCTTCCCCCTGTTTCACAACATACTCAGGTAGCTTTACAATTTAAATTTGGGGGACTTCCAGCTCCTATTAGAGAGGTTGCTTTCTTTAGAGAAGGAGAGTGAACAGTATAAAGGTTGAGTGTACCCTAGAGAAGAGAGTCTCTGGGGATTTGGTCCAAGAGCCATAGGGCTATATGTGGCTCCATCCGATTCTGGTTTGAACCACTACATCATGTCTGACAACCGAAGACTATCTTAAAGTGTCAGCAGGGGATCTGACAGTGTGTGTCTCCTTATCATCTCAAATGTCAAAGTTGGCTTTAGTGGATCACTCAAGGCATCTGGATCATTGCCACCATGTGGGATGGGCTGTAACCATAAGCATGTGAAGGTGACGTCTTGTTGCTGTTGGGGCTCCTTCTTTCCTAGAGCAAGTCTTTTCCAGTCAGGTGATCGCCCTTTAGACTAAGAATAGCCTAAAGGAGAGTTAAAGACTCAGCTCACGAAAAACAGTTTCCCCAGATTGTTTTATGTTGTTACGTATTACTTTATAGGTATCCTAAAACTAAAACAATTTGCTATATGCCACATGTTGTCTGTGTTTCTGTGTAATGCTCATTCATGTCAGGCCTCTGCAAGCTGAAATGTATGGAGGACCATACATGACATAAGTAAAAATAAATAAATAAATAAATGTATAAATAAATACAGAAATAAATAAATAAATGAATAAATAAAAATGGAAATAAATAAATAAATACAGAAATAAATAAATAAATATGTTAATACCAAAAGAAATGTCAAAAGAAATGTCTTAAATATATTTTAACATTTATTTTTTCCCTGATACATTTCCTTTGCATTTGCAGTGTCCTTATGCTAATGAGAAAGGCGGGCCTAACCGCAGTCTCATGCAGGATTGGTCACAGGAGTGTAATGATCCAGCCCTACTACTTCTGCCTTTCAATGCTGGTGTCCAGTAGCTGTTTGGGACGTTGAGCCAGTTCACACTTAAAATGAACTAGTTCAAGTTCAGAGGGTTAGTTAAGGTTATTTTTTATTGGGATGATTTAGCTGTCAGTAGTCCTGACTGTGAGCGTCATGTCTCGTGTTGTAATGAGCACAAGGAGCGAGCCGAGAGGAGGAGGAAACAGAAACTCCAGCTCGGTACAAACCACCTGCCGCCTCTGCTGTGATCATGAAGCCGCTGATCTCTGAGCAGATGTGACCAGAGAAACTCTGTGTTTTCACTGTTTCCACTGTTCCACAGAGTCACTAACTGGCTGCTTCACGGTGAAGAGATCAAGTCTCAGTCACTGCCCGTGTCTCTGAGCGAGTGTGTGACGGAGCGCAGGGGCTGTGTGTGTAGCTCAGTTGACCAATCCTGCTCGAGACTGAGGTTAGGCCCGCCTTTCTCATTAGCATAAGGACACTGAAATCGAAAAATAAAAGTTGGAATAAATGTGGAAATAAATAAATAAATATGGAAATAAATGCAGAATTAAATAAATCAATGTCTTAAACTTATTTCCACATTTATTTATTTATTTCCACTTTTATTGCAACTTTTATTTATTTCCACATTTATTTATTTCCACATTTCAGTGTCCTTATGCTAATGAGAAAGGCGGGCCTAACCTCAGTCTCGAGCAGGATTGGTCAACTGAGCTACACACACACACACAGCCCCTGCGCTCCGTCACACACTCGCTCAGAGACACGGGCAGTGACTGAGACCTGAGCACTTCACCGTGAAGCAGCCAGTTAGTGACTCTGTGGAACAGTGGAAACAGTGGAAACACAGAGCTTCTCTGGTCACATCTGCTCAGAGATCAGCGGCTTCATGATCACAGCAGAAGCTGCAGGTGGTTTGTACCGAGCTGGAGTTTCTGTTTCCTCCTCCTCCTCTCGGCTCGCTCCTTGTGCTCATTACAACACGAGACGTGTCGCTCACAGTCAGGACTACTGACAGCTAAATCATCCCAATAAAAAATAACCTTAACTAACCCTCTGAACTTGAACTAGTTCATTTTAAGTGTGAACTGGCTCAACGTCCCAAACAGCTACTGGACACCAGCATTGAAAGGCAGAAGTAGTAGGGCTGGATCATTACACTCCTGTGACCAATCCTGCATGAGACTGCGGTTAGGCCCGCCTTTCTCATTAGCATAAGGACACTGCAAATGCAAAGGAAATGTATCAGGGAAAAAATAAATGTTAAAATATATTTAAGACATTTCTTTTGACATTTCTTTTGGTATTAACATATTTATTTATTTATTTCTGTATTTATTTATTTATTTCCATTTTTATTTATTCATTTATTTATTTATTTCTGTATTTATTTATACATTTATTTATTTATTTATTTTTACTTATGTCATGTATGGTCCTCCATAGAAATGACTGCACTGCATACCTTGGACAGCTGCTCTGTTTTTGTTGAAATTCAACTCTGCTAAACACAAACCTGTCTCATTATTATGACAAAAGGAATCTGTTTGTAAGATTAGCTGAGCAGTTGAGACTTTGTAGTTGCTGGCAGATCATCATCATAAAAAAAATTCCCCTGGCTTTCAATTTTGTTTCAGCTTGACTGAACACTTTCATCTCCCACATATGGACGTACAGAAGATCTGTACAGAATCTACAGCTTAAAATCAAACTGAAATTAAAAGTTAGTTTTGCTAAGATATATTCAGGATTATGAATCATGATATTTGATTCCAACTAACAATGCAGACAATGATAACACTGGTAACGTGATTGGTTCAAAACTGTTTGGACAAGCACAAGTTTTGCTTCAACATCAATATTGTCAACCATTGATTAGCACTATCTGTGATTTGAGCACTCCCAACTTTATTCTATTACTCACTAATGGACCCACAAAAGAGACAGTTAAGCACACTGAAAGCACCAGATGAATGTCTTAATCATACAAATATTTTATCGTCAGTGGTGAAGAGAGCATGCAATCCTACTAGCTTGGGCAACACCGTTTCTGGAGAGACCAGTAAGAATTCCGCTTCTATTGTTTAATGCTGTCTCAACTTCTAATGCTGTCAAACCACAAAAGAGTTTGAGAGCACTTGTTTAAGTGGGACAAAACGTTGGTTCATTGTTTCAAACCATGGTCCAAGGCACGTCTCACACTCTCAAACAGCGAAATCAATAGTTTTACATTTGCTGCTTTGCCAATAGTCGGATAAGTATATTCAAGTAGACTCACACATCTTGACAGCCAGCATCTGGTTAACTTAACAGAGCACAATTTAAGACTGAAAATAGGTATAGGGCTAATCTGACTGTCCACATCATACCAAAATCCACCTTCCAGAGAAGCTCATCAGCATATCACATCTCATTTATAAGTCTGTAAAAAGACCTGAGTGAGAAAACAGACATATACAGCAGTCTTATCGGGGGTTATGTGATGGACTAGTTCTTGGCTTCTATGATACTCAACTCTCAGCATTAAACCACCTCAGCATCCCTAAATGTCAAAGTATTCCTTTAAAACACAAAAAGTGGATGGTTAACTCTAGGCAGGCTTGTTGAAAAGAGGAAAAATGTTTTTATTATCAATGTAATACGATGTCTGCCCTGGTAAGTAAAGCACACTGACAGCTCAGTCAAGACAAAATGTGTATTCGGCCAATGCCATTGGAAATATTCATCCATAACGATAATTTATCCCCATTTAAAAATTGAAGAAAGCAATATCTGCAGTCATTATCATTACAGTTTATATTCTACTCATTTCATGTGTCAGGAATATAAACAATAATGATACTCAATAGCTGCAGCATCATTATAGTTTATATTCCCTGACACATAAAATGAGTGGAATTCACATTTCAATTAGATTTTGAACATACTTACTGTATATTTAACAAAGTAAAGAGACATGTGGCGGTAAAATGATGTGAAGACTGCCTGTATAGACAGAAAGTTGTGAGCTGTTTATATGTGAGAAATAATCATCAGCCTCACGTTTCATCAAACAACAATAGAGCTTCCTTCCAGCCCCCCCGACACGGGATGTCTGTTGCAGCCAGCGGAGGGTTATTTTACACATAGTCAAATCCCATGCTTAAATGTCGCAGACTCACCATTATGTAAAAGAGCAACCTCCTGCTTTCCAGTCTTTGTTGTTGCTAGTGTATCTATCAGTATGTCATTTGTGGGGAAAAAAACAAATAAGGGCTCAAAGTAGGCAAATAAAGCCTGGTGGATACAGAGCAGACACAGGTGTCTGCTTGTGGTTTACAGCAGGAGAATAGATATGATTAAGTTTATTTAGAATCACTATGGGCAATGCCAGTTATGCATCTTAACAACCTACCACTAATATCACTACATCTAAGACGATGATTTCAAATGATTTTTATCTGTAAAACTGTATTTACCTTGTTTAGTCTGTTAATTGTCTAGTTCCTTTCGAAACCATGTTAGATTTATTTGGTAGGGTTATTCTTTGAGTCTGGCCATAAAGAGGACACTGAGTGAGGACAGAGAACAGATGGAAAACATACTTGTACTCTCCCTAAAACACTTATGTGTTTTATCAGGAAGGGGGAAGGGCCATTTTGAAAATAAACTCAGTTAATAGGGATATTGCGCTTCTTTATAGTTTATGTGTTTGTGTGTGGGGGGGGGGGTATGTGTGTGTGTGTGTGTTTGTGTGTGTGTGTGTAGGATGGGTGGGAGGTTTAACTGCAGATTCTCAGCAAGACAAAAAGGCATGAGAGGCTTACTTAAACAGCCAGAGAATGATTCAAGATGAACATTCATTTTTAATGGCCGCAGCAATGGGTGTGTACTATGATAGACAGGGTAGCGCTGCTCAGGGACCATGATGCAACACTGCTGGCGTCACCACACTGATGACGCTGAAGCACCCCACAGAATGGGTGGATTTTATCATGGCCCTGTATACTAAAAGGTGTTAAAAAACTGCAATGGTTAGACATTTTACAGACATAAACAGCAGCCAAAGTTACTCAGAAATCAAGATCAGCCTGCAAAGACATGTCTGGGGCAGTGGGAAAAGTTAAACTGTTTTAAAATGTGATATTTAAACCTGGTGGTTCTCTGCCCATTTCTGCACAGGTAATAGCAGTGATTAGTGAGCTTGCCCTCTCGGTCATGTCCAGCTGGAAAGGCTGCACCTGCCAGACAGTAAATTAGAGGAGATTCCTGAATGACTGTCAATCACAAGATTATTCATCCTCAAGAGGATGGTGTAATTAAGAAGGTGGACCTGGGTAAGACCCTTCGATACAGTAAATTACTAAAACACTCGAACTTTAATCTTAAAATTGTGTTGCTATTTAGTGTACAAATACATAATTCTTCATATTTATAATCCATATATGACATGTATTATGCAGAATGTAACTTTTTGGCATTAAAAAGGACAGGAGATAATTTAGGAGCAAGTTTTGAGAGACAATATCCTTTTTATAATTCAAAGAAAATGCAAAATAGCAAAAAAACGAATAAATAAATTCATAAACTAATTAATAATGTTTAATAATAATACGAAACCATTTCATAACGCTGCTGAGAAAGGTTTCATCGTGAACTCACCCGTTTATAGTGGAGTCATGCTGATGGTGGCACTTTTCTGGTTTTAGGAAATGTTTTACTTATGAGTGTAGTTTGTGGTTCCGCCCCCACAGAGAAACACTATTCTAAATGAATGCCAACAGTCTGAGAGCTTTCACAACAAATACTGAGGAATTCTAAAACCTGATTAGAATTCCACTGCTGTTTAAAAAACTCTGTCCATGGAAAAAGGCAGAACAGGTTCCACACTTACACTGACATAAGGACTTGGGTTGGAGAAGACTGAGAGATTTCTACCACTCACCTCTACAATGTCAGAGTTGGTTCTGCTCTCGTGTGGTTCGTTGTACTCTGTGTATTTCAGTAGGACTTTGTCCATGTCGGTGCTGGCATACTGAAACAGCTTGTTGGAGCTGTTAAAGATGATGAGGGCGATTTCACAGTCACACAGAACGCTCAGCTCATAGGCCTTCTTCATCAGTCCAAACTTCCTCTTCATGAACGTCACCTAGAGAGACACACACCAAGGATCAGTCTGGTTTCTTCAAATATCTACAGCCAAAAAAGAATAATCTGTTGATTTTCTATGCCTTTAAACAATTCCTAACCCCAGACCCATTATTTGCATCAATTTTCCATCATGGTGGAAATCAGAGATCGCTAATACTAAATTGACAAAGGGGTGTCTAAAAGAAATCGAACCCAGTATTTGTTTACACGCGTGTTGCAGCCAATCCCAGCTCGGACTGGGGGAGTGGGTGGTTACACAGTGTCGCCAGTGTATCACAGGACCAACACACAGAGACAAACAACCAAGAGGCGGCAGTGCTAACCACTTCTTCGAACGTGCCACCTGTGCAAGATATGTGTGGCTGTCAAAATATTGTCACAGTAATTATAACACACATTTACAATGGCATTAGGTTTAATCACACTGAAAGAGGAGGATAAGGGGGAGGTGCTTGTGCATGATCTGGAACTGAAATCCCCAAAGCTGATGGAAATAACCTGGAAAGTATAAAACCTCTCTCAATGATAACTATTAAGGTATTCCTGGAAAAACCATAGTATTGTCAGTAAACCCTCCCTGGACATATAAAACAAACATAAAACATAAAAATGTGTAGCGTTGTCTTGGGTTGTGACATCTAACTGATTGCAATCATTCTTGAAACCTTCATGATCCGCTTAACTATCACATGCAACTAGTATGAACACACGGTTTGGACTGGAGACATTTACAGCTCATATTCACACCCACAGCAGGTCACACATCTTTCATGCTTTCATTCCTTTTTCTTGGTGTGTAGCTTCCTCCCTGCAGTGAGTCAACTGTGTTCATGTAGTTTTGTCTTCTGAGATCTTGGCTCATATCACATCTAGAAGCTTCCTCTGACTCTCATGTCTTCCCACACTTCCAAGATTTATAGCAATGTTGATAATCAGGCTAATCCCTGAGGTTTATGTTCACAGCTCTGCAGCCCATGGCCTTCTAATATTGGACAATGTTCGGTTTTACTGGAGCAGTGATGTTTGGGTACTTGCTTAAAGGCACCATTACAAATGGTGGTGAGGAGGGTCTGAGTCTTATTCAGTATGGAACAACAAAAAATATTCAAACCAAAGTGATTACAACTGCTCGGAAAACAGTCGACGCTGACAAAACCTGACACACGGAAGCAGGGTACAGTAATCTGCATGCTCAGAGGAAGTATTATCCATAGTTTGTCGAAAAGCAGTTTTTCCAGTTTCACTTTCTCCCCAAAGGTTTGAGTTGGTGTTCTGCCAAAAGTTGCAGTTCACTGAGGGGAAGTATAAATTGTCCTATAAACATAACTTGAAAGAGGGACGTGTGTGCATTTCACATGGACCGGGAGAAAACACCCAGTCTCCTGTATTTTCTCTGCTACGTGCTCCTGAAATGAACAAACAAACTCCTCTATGAGTGCAACCAGGAAGATCCCCACATTTGTTTACCTCTGTGCAGGAAGGAACATGAAGTGCTTCCATTGATGTGGACCTCACTGGAAGTCAGGTAACTGTCGTGAGAGTTAAGTGTGGAATATGTAGGTTAAATGTGGGGAACCCAGTAACTTAATGCTACTCTTTATCTCCTGTCCTACTTGGAGGCTTCTACCAAGGGAGCTGAAGAGAGTACCATCATGCATGATAGAACTGTGGCTTTATACTGTATATGCTTTACCGCACAGAGCCGAAGAGGGAACGATATATATGATTTATTCTTCTGTTTGGTCGTAAAGTATAATTTTCTTTAAACATTTTCTTAATCAGTCTTATATAAGGTAATTTGTCTCCAATACAGTTTCAATTGTTTTTGTAATGTCTGGAGAGCAAAGTGTCCCGATCCAAGATCTTGAATCTCCTGTAACATCCCATGTCCTGGTGGGGAAGTAGATGGTCGCCAGAGTTCATGTTCCACCAGGCTGAACATTTACACTTATGCTAGAAAAATGGGGGAGTGAAAATTAAAATCCAAATATAATTCTAGTTCAATTGTGAATTTAAATGTTCCCTTATGAAACCACATTTAAATTCAGAAGATTTTTGGGGGGATCTGGATCTCATGGATATCAGTCCTGTGAGCATCGCGGATATATTTCATCAATAAACATGTATCACTCTCTGAGACGTCAATGTTTTAAAATTCCCTATCTCAAAATGGTAAAAAAAAAGTGAAAGAAAAACCCTGGATCCACCCGATGATCTGGATCCTCATAAAGCTTTAATGGGCTCTCTCTTGGGTAATGCCGCACCCCTCCACAAGATTTCAGGGAACGGTCATTTTTAAAACCCTGATAACAAACAAAAGTAGATCAGAACATAACCTCCTTGGTGTATGTTAATAATAGTGCTCACTGAAAAAACACTGCATCAGTAACTAGATGAGATGATAGTGTTGAAATGAACAGTTCTCACTATACCTCTGTTTATTGGCAGGAAAGATTTTTTTTTCTTCTGTTTTTTTCTGAAACAAAGTTGAGCATGACTTGAAAACACATTTCTAGGAAAAGAGATAATCACCTTGTTCCTCTTTCTGTACATGTGGGTGGTGAAAGCTGAGGAATTGACTACTACAGCACCATACACACTGCAGAGTGACTTTTGTGATGGTTTGAGGACAAACAGCTAAAACACTTGATGCACTTGACAGATAAAAAACAAGAACAGACCAACTTCCCAAAATAGAGTGCGAGAACCTAAATTTACAGCAGGCTCCAGTGATAGTGCACAGCTAAAGCAGTGTCTATCTAAAAATGGTCTGACCAAGACAGCCAAACATCAAATATAAACATCATCCCAGATATTTTTTTTCCAGCCACATCCCTATTTCCAGAGCCTGCGCCTTCCCTCCAGACAGGCTGGTATTTGTTGTGCTGTTGGAGGTGATATATATAGAGGAGACAGACAGAGAGGGATTCCAGTGGGCAGCAGTGTGGTGGAGCAGGGAGACTGCGTGGAGAGAAGGCCACTGTTTGTCCCTATTGCTGACCCACCCTGCTAATGACAGGGTGCCGCTCGGACCAAGCTAACCCCAAATTACAGCCCTCGCCAACAGCTGTGACCACTGCTCTCTGAAAAGTGAAGCAGCTCACACAAATTCTTTAGAATGAAACTACCGGGGTACGCAAATGGTTCCTTGAGGGATACCTTTACAAAGTGTTCCTTAAAACTTTCAATACTTGCACGTCTGTACAATTTTTTGTGTTCCGGTTCGAAACGATATCCACTTTAAATCTGCTTGTCAGATATCATTTAAAAAAAAATCTATATAACGACTGAAACCTTCTGTAGCAAGGTGTTGAATTGCATGTTTGTATGGATGCATGTTGTGATACAGAAGCCTGACGAGAAGTTCAACAGAGTAGTGTCAGGAGAAAGGAACTTAAATGGTCATAATATAGAAGACAGAATAATAAGAAAGGGACACTGACCTGTCGGTTCCTTTCATCCACGATCCGTGTGATCTGGATCTTCCTCCTCCCCATTTTCCAAACACCTCCCGGTAAAAGCTGAAGCAGGATATCAGTAAGCTCCAGGAAGTAAAGGGTTCAACGGACACTCGTCAACATATAGTCTCTCTGTCACCTCTGTCACTCCAGGAACAGCTTGGCATGGCTTGCTGAAAAAGAGAAAGGCAGAGACAGAGTCAATTTAATCCTAGTGTCATTGAGTCTTCACAGCACCAACAATGACACAAGCAAATATATTCAGCAAAGCTTTTCAACAGTCCATCTTCACAAGAGCGTTGCCTGACAAGGGCTCATGGATTCCATGCATCTGCATGGCCAAACCCAGGCTGTTTACAAGACTGGTGATAATACCAGGAAAATCAATCTAGCAAAAAACAACAACATTCTTCTCATATTTTCAAATGGCTGAGCACCAGTGTTACAGATAATCTGCCAAACCTGGTTGCAGCTGATTTGGTAAATTCCCCAGTACTGCAGTCTATCTCACTGCTATTTCCACAGTCCTTGGAGGGAGTGTCAGCAGGGTATAAAGCACCCCAGGGTAAACTGACCACCGAGCAACAAGGACATGATAACTCACCAGATTCCCAACCACAATCCAACAAACCCAGTGTCTTCTCTGGAATCCAAAATTAAATTCTGTCATCAATCTAGTGGATCTCCTTGAAGGTGCACCTTGTCTATCTTGCTCCACAGCATTACTCTGTCATGTGCACCAGCATGTTTGATCCTGAAGTCTTGAGAGTGAACTCGCCTCCTCTCTCTAGCTTTCTCCTCTTGCAGGGGAGCCCACCTGCCTCGCTGTGTCCCTCTCAGCCTCAGTGTCTCTCAGCCCTGCCTTACCCCAGAGCTCCTTAGCTCTTGCCTAATCTCATCTATCTGGGAGGAGGCAGAGAGTTGGGCGAAGCCAGGCTTTATCCTAACCCTCCCTAGATTACTGCAGCATGTGGAGCCCAGAGCTGAGCCACCAAAACCCTCACTGCACACCCAGTTCACTGGCTTGGGAGATGGGACAAATTCATATGTCATGCACCATGCAGAAGAAATATACCGGGGACTTTTTGCTGATTTAAAATACCACTAAATTTGATGGAAGATAATACACCTAAATGCTCAATACAGCAGTTAAATGAAGAATGAATAAAATCAAATAGAAAATGTTTTTCAAAATGCATTTAAAGCCTAGTTGCCATTTCCCAAAGACTTCCTCATCCCGCTCTGGTCATGTGCCATTATGGTGATTGTTTCTGTGCTTTCCATTGGAAAAACCCTACTATCTCATATTTCATGTTTTTATTTTGTTGTCCTCTAACGTTTTAAAGCTGAGCTGTACGTAATGGCGATTGCTTTGCAAGATGCCGCATGCATTGTCTAAACCTTCCAGTTCACCACCAGCCCAGATCCTGGCTGACCCTGCCAAGTCAGTTCTGTTTTCGCAATGTAACAAAGACTCAATCTGGATGATTTGATGGCAAGACATACAGTATATTTTGAAAAGGGAACAACAATAATTTCCATCTCCTCTTCTTTTCTTTCACTATGTGCTCTTACAGGAAGGCTGTGTTTGATTGTTGATTAATGCTGCGTCTGAATCAGTTGAACTGTGGTAGATGCTCAAAGTCACTTGTCAGTTCTCTGGTCTAGTTTGGAGAAAATGCAAAAGCAGGAGAGAACCTCTTTAAACAACATCTGTAACATATAGCTGTTTGATAGTCAAATGTTGTGTTATAATAATAATGCATTGATCAGCTAAAAGATATGTGCTGTTGTATAATTCACAAGTAATTTAAGTGAAATACTCTGGTATAAATATTAACTTGTGTGTCAAATATAACCCAGATTTTTCTTTTTCTATATTAAAATAGTTTCAAATGATTTACAAAAACATCCAGTGATTAATGAAATAAAAAATAGTTCCTAAAATTAAATTAAATTAAACCCAACCATCACATTTTTACTAAGCAAGAAATTAACATTCTTCATTAACCCTATTCTAGTGTATTTTACTGATCTCTTTCGCTGAACGCATTTGTGAGGAAGCGTTGCTGCGTGGATCATGTTTCCAAGCAATGGTTTGCGTGTTTGCTACAAAGAGGAGATCAGGGTGAACTCTGGTATCGCACAGGGACACCAGATACCGGAGTTCATATAGTTTCAGTCCTGAGTGTGATGAGGTCAGTTTTTGGCAACACAAACCCTCTGGTGATGGTCAGTGAAACCCAAAGACCCCAATTTGTTTCCTGGGCTTTGCTGCGAGGCTCTAAAACAAATCCATTAAAAGCCTTTTAATTATTAGTAGCTACAGTCAGGTAGGGCACTGCAACATAGTTAAATAAGTTGTCAGTGGACATTTTGGGGCTTTGCAGATTTGTCCATCGGCATACTAATTCTTAAAGGTTCAGTGACCTGTGACAATTTAGTGACATCTAGTGTTGATGATGCAAGTTGCGGCTGAATACCCCTCACCTCATCCTCCCCTTCCACACCTGAAAGTAACCCTGTGGTAACCTTCAGTTGTCATAAAAACTCAAAGGTATGTTGTTTTTCCAATTTGGGCTCCTGTAAAATACATGGAATCCTCCGTAGAGAGGACATGCCCCTGATGTAAATATATATATATATAAAGTACTTAAATATAAAGGGCTCATTTTAAGGTAAATAAAACAAAAGTTTGTAAAAGTTTGAGTAGTAAAAACATCAAGTAGAAACATCACCAGGATTATTTATATTAAATTTGGCTAGCTATTGCTAAATAGATCCCTTTCACCTATATCTTACACTCTGAGCCTTTAATGTGAATTAAAAGAAAGCTATTAAAATGTTATACTTGCTTAAAATGTTATATATGAAACCTTCATGATCCACTTAAATATCTGATTTTCGGGAGACATGGTTCTTAAATCATTGATCACTGTAAGATTCACTAATTATGGCCTCTGCCTGCATTAATATTGTAAATTTTGTCAGAAATAGAACATACAACACAAATAACATACGTTTTAACCATGTGTTTGTAAGTAACCCTCAGCATGTGTGTCAAATGTGTCTGTGACTAAATAAAGGTGAACAGCAAAACTGGCGCCTGTTTTACATCCTCAGACAAGTTGTCCTGATCAGTGCTGATGTAATATGTTACTCTGGCAGAAACTCTATCTGGCTAGCGTGATAATCAATACAGCACAGAGCGACGAGCCAAAAGGCTGCTGCATCCCTCACCCACACAGACAAGGTTGAGCCATTTCTTTGCATTTCATTACACCACCAGAAAAATGTACGCTTAATCTGATACAAACAGAAGCAGCATTTAAAAACATTATATGGTAATTTAAGGTATGCATGACAGTTGCTTCTGTCCTTTGCTGAATGAATTATGTGGTTACAGAATCCACCTGATTCTCTTTATATCTTTGAATGCTTTGGGCAATGCTCCAGTGTCTTTTCATTATTTATAAAATATACATATAGAGCACTTTGGATTTAACTTTTAACTATAAACTTTTGCCATGGATTGGAAAACAACAGATTCACAATCTGTATGATTCCTCAATGATTTTCTATCCAGTAAGTGATTAAGTGTTGGTATCATGCCATACAGAATATAACATTTTAATGATTATTATAGATTTTCTGAATATTTGCTATTTTCACGCTTGATTTCCTTGTTTATTTAATTATTTCCAAAGGCTGAAAAAATATGAAACATAAAAGAAACAAATCTAGGGTTTTCTAATTTCTACTTACTCTGACCTTCTCACCGCATCTCTTTAACTTGAAAATACACCCTGCCTCTGGATGTATCCTTAACAAGGAGTGCTAAGCCCCAGAGCGAACCTCACAGCCAAATGCACTCCTCTTTATCTCACCCATGAAATCCAATTCCTGTGGATCATTGGAAGCGTGACCGTTCTTTGTGAGGGTATGAAACACACTTTCCCGAGGTTGGATAGCACAAGGTTTTATATGTGTTGTTCCTATACAATAGCACAATGTCACTGATTGTTGTTAAATTGAGCCAAGGGGGTCTTCCTCAGAAATTTTCTACACATAAAGTGTACTGAATGGTCATGACCGCATGATGAGCAGGAAAAAAATAAACTTTGCTCTGCCTGCTACAAACAAAATATTTCTGATTCCTACTACGGAGGAGCTGTTACTATGCTTGTATTTGACTATTTGACATTATATATTTTAAGGTATCAGTTGCGTACATAAACATTTAAAAACATTTTACATTTTAGAACAGTTTTTGTGGAGTAAATTTAATTCCTACATTTACACTCATAGTTAAATATGAAGCTGGATCCAGAAGATGGTTAGATTAGCACAAACCCTGGAAACAAAAGGAACATCAATCCTGGTTTTGTCAGAAAGCAACAAAACCCCACTTGACCTCAGTGTGAGGCTGCTTTATGATGAGCAGAAACTCAAGGATGAGGAAGGAACTACTCTACGAATGCTCTGTGGCAGCAGAACATGACCTATGACTGCGCTCTTCAGAAAGTGTGACTTGTAGAAAGTGTGACTTTGAGTCATAGCAGGGTGTTGAAATGAAAGAAGTTCATCCTTCTTGGAATGAATGCAAGTTACAACATCTCTGTCTTCTCCTAAACCGAAAAAAATCCTGTCATTGACCAACACAGTTATCAGCCAATGTAGGTCTCAGAATCTCAGCTCTGTCACTAACAGTAAGGAAAGAGTGGGAGCAGCAGGACGGGACACTGCAGCTAAAACACAGACTAACACTCCTCCACTTCCTGTTAGTTCAGACAGCTACTGTACATCCTGTTCCGTGACCTGTCTGACAGACAAGAGGGAGAAGGAGTGGAAAATATAATCTTCCCACCACAAACACACAGGCACACACACACACACACTTAACATTCTCTCTTTCCACTGAGCATAAATATTCTCACTGTATCCAAAATAATTAACACTGACCACAAGAACACAACAGGCATTGGTTCATACAACTCATCATCAAGCAGCCAGGAGACAAGAAGTCAGAGGATCAGACATAATGTTTGAGTGACACGCAAGCAAGTTAAGTTGGTTGTGGTTGTGGTTGTTTGGTTGGTTGTGGTTGTTTGGTTGGTTGGTTGGTTTGTTGTGGTTGTTTGGTTGGTTGGTTGTGGTTGTTTGGTTTGTTGGTTGGTTGGTTAGTTGTGTTTGTCTGGTGGGTTGGTTGTGGTTGTTTGGTTTGTTGGTTGGTTGTGGTTGTTTGGTTGGTTGGTTGTGGTTGTTTGGTTTGTTGGTTGGTTGGTTAGTTGTGTTTGTCTGGTGGGTTGGTTGTGGTTGTTTGGTTTGTTGGTTGGTTGTGGTTGGTTGGTTGTGGTTGGTTGGTTGGTTGGTTGTGGTTGGTTGGTTGGTTGGTTGTGGGTGGTTGGTTGGGCTAGTTGTAGTTATTCTTCAACAGTTACCCATGGACACGCGGTTAATCAGAGGTTGTGTGTGCAGGGAGCGTGTCTGAGGGATTTTGGTATTGTGGTAACAGGATGCATCTGGCGCATCTGAAAACGGGGGGACATAGAGATGTATCAGGTGTGTTAGCGGTGGGATAACCAGACATTTTTTTATATTATTATCTTCCCCTTTAAGTAGGTTTATCCTCTGAAATTAGATATTTATTCGGAATGGGGGAAAGATGGTTTACATATTTACCTTATTGTGACAGGTCACCTGTCTCTCGCTCTCTCAGTCAGCCCTCACCAAAATGACACTTGACTATTGCGTGGTGCACACTCTCCTTAAAGGAGATAAACGAAGGATAAGGGAAATAAAAAAAAATGTCTGGTGGGTGAAGACGATCCCCACCAATAACGAACCTAGTACATCTCAATCTCTCCTTGTTTCCAGATGCTCCAGTCCCATCCTGTCTCTACAATACGAAAATCCCTCAGACACGCTACGCGTCATGGTGCAAGGAAATGGTCCATATGTTTTTTCTTGTCTAATTGCAAATGTCTCCACCACAGTGTCCTCAGAGTCAGTGCAGACAGTGTTGGTCAAACCAAAGCCCATTGTAGAGGCTTCATCATGTGATTAAGTGAAAGATTTTATCTCTCAACCACGAGGAGTCTTCAGTTCAGCTCTACAGGTCTTGTTAGTAAGGAACCGATCATAACTTGTGGCCCGAGGTATTTATCTCGCTACACGGGTTATTGTGTTGTGGTCACCTAATATATTTCCCCCCCAAATGTCACCAGAAGGGCCCCATAATTATGCACACTTGGTTGGTTGTTTGGTTGATTAGTCTGACAGTTGGTCGGTTGGTTGATATTGATTGGTTGTTGTTGGTGTTTTGGTTGGTTAGTCGATTATTTGGTTGGTTGGTTGTAGAACTCAGTCTGTCCACAGTCACCTACATTTTGAAGATTTGGCTTCAGTTAAATTGAAACTTCTGAAGCTCTAAAAAAAATAGTTAGCATTGGCTAGCCAAATAGCTGATGTGGTTTTGTCCACTGCATAAACAACATGTTGGCTCATACTGTAAAGAGCATGCTGTTCTCAACTTCAAGTTTGTTGTAAGCTGAGCTATTTAGTAGCTGGTTACCATCATATTTACTGTACATGACACAGACTGGTATCAAGCTTTTGATTGAATTAGCAAAAAAAGGCAAATAAGTTATTTTTCTAACATTGGCGAAATATTTATTTAAATCAAACCAACAGAGATGACCGAGATAATGCAAACGCTTAAGCAGCTCAGAACTAGCCTGACGTTGTCAGACTCACAATTCTAGTCAGAATGTGAGTCTGAGACCGCTCCATTGGGCTTTCATTATGGGGCGTGTTTCAACTGACCAGGAAGTAAAATTCCTCTTCGCTCAATTGGATAGACCTACAACCAATCAGAGCAACGTAGTATGTGACGTTTGCTAAGCAACGCATTGTGAGTTATTTACTAGTTCACACTGGACGCTTCAGCGCAGCGCCAAGCCTTAAATAACAGCTGGCTCCCATCCACTCCCATGTTAAAACTTTGTGCCGCTCACACCGGAGGCTGAAGCACCGCGAGGCAGCCTTGGCGCAGCGCGGTGCTTCAGCCTCCGGTGTGACCGGCACAAAGCCGTGCAGCGATCTACTGGATCAACGGGTGATATTATTAGCGCTGCCCGGCGGTTCAGCGTCGCTTCAGAGTCCGTTGTGAACAGCCAAGCGCCGGGGCGATAGGGATTAGTGTGTTGCTTTGGCGTCGCCTCCACGTTCTCTGTTCCTCTTTCAAAATGAATGCGCCGTCGATGTCTTCTAAAACAGACTCAATGGCAGCATCTACACATCTCAGCTCGCCAGCGGCAGGCATGTTTGTTGAAAACGAATTCAACCCAAGGGCACTGTGATGACGTGGTTGATTACGTTACCGTTGATCATCTGTCAATCATCGTATAAAGCCCGCCCTGACAATCTGATTGGCCCGGTCCTGGCATCATTTTTTCCCAATAGAGCGGATCCAGACCGAACTGCCCGACCAAAAATGTTGTGGGCGGGGCTAAATTCGTCTGGCATCCAGGCTAGCTCAGAACCAATATGTTGTTACCTTTCATGAGATAAAGAGCTAACTGCTGGAGAAAATGTATTAATTCAAACAAGAATCTTAGAAGTTTTATATATAGGAATAAAGACACTGTGACTGAAGCTTCCTATGGACTTTAATTGCTCCCAATTAGCTTTTCAAGACTTTTTTTTAACTTCGAATAATTGTTTAGTTGAAACATTAGTTGAACCTTGTAAACACTGGAGCAATCATTCCATTAATAATAATGGTTTGTAAACTCTTTCAAGCATTTCATCCATAATGCTAGGGACCCTCTAATACTGGTCTGTTGACCCCAATAAACCTCAAGAACTGGTTAACAAAGGAGGTGAAACTAGCAGCCCTGATAACAGTTTTATTGTGCGCTCTAATTAACAACTTCTCTTTTAAGCTTTTCCACATATAAAGAATAAACAAAATTAAGAGTTGGTGAAGGTTAATCATGCTGAGTCTTAACAGCACCAGGTTGTTTTTAGTGCAAAACATCCCAGAGTAATTGGCAACCCTTTCATCCCCCCTCCTCATTAAAGACCAGGGGTTTATCGCTAATTGTACTGACCCCACTGTGACCTCTGCTCCAGTCACTCCAACGGAGAATCAATGAGGCTTCAAGCTGATGGGACCCAGCATGCACCACTAGATAACCCCAACATTCTGCTACTGGAGGAATAAAGAAACCACTGTCTCTGACATGTGCAAGAGTGAACATCCTTTTGGTCTGGTAGATCACGGAGGTGATCTTAGTTATCAGTGTGGAAACAGCCATGGTGAGATTCACCGCCATTTGCTTGAAGATTAAAGTGTTACTCTTTCATGGTTGTTAAGGACTGATGACACAGATTATGTT
Organism: Platichthys flesus; assembly: GCF_949316205.1. Taxonomy (NCBI): domain Eukaryota; kingdom Metazoa; phylum Chordata; class Actinopteri; order Pleuronectiformes; family Pleuronectidae; genus Platichthys; species Platichthys flesus. The sequence goes on along the minus strand of NC_084945.1, from coordinate 26,034,912 downwards.
TCTTTATTCATATCTTTACCTTCCCAACAGCTCTCTCATCTCCTTGCTCCCCTCTCCTTGCTATTTTGCTCAATCTAATCCTTCTTCCTCTGGCAGCTTATTTGCATTGTAGCCATCAGCAGGGAGAGATTGCTTGCAGCATAACGAGGCGGACTGATAGAAGATTCCTCCTTCCCCCGGCAAGCCTGGGCATTCTTTGAAGTTCTCATAAATGGAGTTTTTATAAGAAGTTCTTGGGGGAACTTATTCATGGTAAACAGGCAGGATATGTGGTGGACCTGCTCCCTGAGGGAGCTGGAGGGAGCTCAGGCTTGTTTACTGGCTGAAATGTTTAACACTTCCCTGTTTACTGTACGACCCTCCCCACATGCCCAGTTGTTAAAATCAGTTTTCTTTGATGTAACGAGAGCGAATGACAATTTATGTAAAAACATAATGGAGTTGCAGCAACTTTAAAGCAAGAGCGATGAAATTAGCATTTTCTCATGCTAATGATGCTCTGGCACAATGAGCAACCTCCGAATGAGCAGAAGTTACAGCACGTCACAAACCTCAGCAAAGGCTGCAAATTAGTTTCCTTGTAAATCAACACAATGACGAAACAATTCCTGATTTCAAGCTTTTCTGCGGCTGATTGAGACAGAAACATGTTGTTAACAGCATGGAAACCAAGTGCTGCTGTTGTCTGATGCCAGGCACAGCAGGAGGATGGACTGTGATTAATTCACCCAGTGTCAGACACACTATTTTTCCTGGTATCATGCAGCATGACTATCGACACTGGCCTCCTCTGCTGTGCAGGTCACTGAGCTAATGAGTTTTTGACTGAAATGTAATAATTGAAGTCATGTCCCTCCACCAGCAGCCCGGCCATTTAATGTCAGGCTGAGGGCCAGGTAGATTAGATTGATTTAAACTGTCATCTGCCACACCACCCTCAGTTAGCAAACTGAGATCCTGTGTTACTCTGTTAAATATGAGTCAGTATAAGAGAGAAATCAGGGTTAAAAACAAACCAGGTGAGAGTGTGTTCATACATTTATGTAGACCACAATAATAAACCTGTTCTTACAGAAAACATGGTTTAATGTCTGTAAATGTTGCACACAACAAGTCTGTAGCTTAATTCATCAACACCCTACTCTCCAGAATGCTGCAATATTACTCACAATCTCCCAGCCTAGTAAAAAACACCAAGACAGCATGTCTGTTCATTTAATTACTGGCCCGCTGTGATGTCATTTCATTATTGTGTTGCTTTTATGACAGCGGGATAAGATTTTCCTGTCTCAACACAGAGACACTGATGTCATGCCTGCAACACAGATTGAAAAACAAGCTGCCCAGTAACATATTCGTCACACTCTTTTCATAAAGACAATATTCTGGCTTTAACTGAACTTTTAATACTGACACAATACTTTTGTTTAGTTTTCCTGCAAAGTTAAAGCAGCGGGTTGCCGTGGTCCTGGATTGTGGTGAAATGACATTGTCTTGGTTATATGTCTTGTTTCCAGACTGTGCTCACCCAGCGCGCACCCCCAGCTTCCAAAACCAACTGCAGCTGCTCCCAAACAACTTCATGTCAAGGACCCTCAAATGCACTCACATGTGAACAGTGTGTTTCAAGCCCTTTTCGCGTCTAGTCACCAGTGTTCAGTCGTTATTACTGAACAAGTCACGAACGTCTACTGTACATTACCAACCCTCCACCTTTTTCTTCACAGATAGAAATACATGAGAGAACTCTTTAGAATAACATTATGATTGTTATCATTAAAGTTCAAACTTAATCCGAGATTTCTGCTGCGCCTGGTTCTGGAAGTAGAAGTCCAATTTATATCTCCCATAGACAATATTGTGACTCACAGTTGGATCACTTATACAGCTTGTATGAGCATGAAACTCAGAAACCAGTCAGATAAATATATCTCTCTGTAGTTGGTAAAGACCAAACCTGGCTGAGAAGCTGCCTGCCTTTAAAAACTGGTCATTTATACAGCATGTTGTGTACAGGACTATTTGAAGCTCTGAGGCCAAGATAGTTCAGATTCTGTGCCATCGTAACACAATGTTGTCGAAGTATTTGATGCATCCACTGTCCTGGTTTCTGCAGTCGTCCATGTACAAGGTGAAAAGTTCGGGAGAGATAACAGATCCCTGTGAGGCGCCTATGGAGAATTATTTGGAAGAGCTCAGGTGACCATTGATTCAGGCCATGTGATTTCTACCCACCAGAAAGGACAATGCTCAGAGGATGAGGTGCTGATAAACATTCACCCTGAGTGGCTTTACTCCCATCAAATGGGTAAAAGCCCTCGAGAAGTGCACATAAAACCTGCTGACTAAGGCCAAGAAGCAGTGTTAGGAAAGTATTGTCAACCACCCTATACTGTTTGCTGTTTCCTATAGCTCTTTGTCACTGGAGATGTTTAAGTGACATCAGACATTGACAATACACAATATATGAAGTAGATCTTCAAAACCAATCTTTTCTACACTCCTGCACTGCAGATGAGGTTGCAGAGCAACATAACTCAACTGAGCCGTCTCTCTCTCGCCACAGCCCAATCTTTTGATCCACTAAATGATATTATAATGAATTCCTTAACATTTTTGTTTGTTCCTGTTCTCATTGAATTTCGGTGCTTTCAGCAAAGTAATATCTTCCTTTTAATGTTGTGAAGAGATGGTAAGTAGATCTGAAACCTCTATCCTGAGGGTCCTCCAGGCAATCTGCTACCCCCACCCCTGACTCCCCCTTACACACACACACACACACACACACACACACACACACACACACACACACACACACACACACACACACACACACACACACACACACACACACACACACACACACACACACACACACACACACACACACACACACACACACACACACACACACACACACACACACACACACACACACACACACAAACACACACACACACACACACACACACACACTTTCCAACACTACCATCTCCCTCTCTGAGAGATTACTGAGTAAACAGTCAACTCCTTTTCAAGTGAGTGTATGTACAGGACAAGTAGAGTTCAGTTGGAGCTATTATACAAGCCCTTCTATATGCATTCATCCCATATCGGTGGGGTATATATATATATATATATATATATATATATATAAAAATGTACATATATATATACACATATATATATATATATATATATATACATATACTGGATACTGCGGTAATGAAGCCTTGTAAGACACACTTCAGACAAGACGACCATGAAGTATGTGCCCCACTAAATATATAGAAATTACATATATGTCTATATAATATATACAAATATGTTTATACAGGGCAAAATGAAATGAATTTGTTTTGTTTGAAACTGAAGACAGCCATATATCCTAAGTAAGAGTTTCAAATGCAAAAACCATGGCACACTCCTCTAAGGTCAGGCATGAAAACTGATCCATCCCACACATAGAACTGACAGGGTGCTGCAGCTGGAGTATTTACTTTGTTCAACATCTTTCTTTGTGAAGAAGGGAACCTTTTTAACAACCGCTGTTCAAGGCTTAAGCAGTTTCAGTATCACTTAGAGCATCAGTAATGTCATAAATATGTCTTTGAAAGACTTTGTAAATGCAGCAAATGATGACAAAGCTTATTTTTTTTATTAAAACCTAACTTCATCAAATTGTCTGTGTGGTATCAGACCTGGTTAATGTTATCTATCAGCTGGTAGCTCGTCTATCCTGACTCCAGACTCTTCTGGGGGAGGAAAGATGAAGCTATGTCAACTTGGTGCAGTTATTTCTCTTTCATTGATTTGCTGGCATGAGGGAAGATATTACAGCTGAGATTGCCTGAACAGTCTCTGAGCCACCTGGGATAAGAGTGTATATTTGCTGAAAGACGAGTGAGATCACACTGGTGCTTCTGCTGAGCACTTCACATCAAACTGAACAGCCAGGCTAGTGTGCAAACAAGATATCATGTACATATCATGTTATGAAAGATACAACTTGAGGTATGTGAAGCTGTACAAAAATCATCCTATTGTCAAAGCAAAAGGCAGCGCTGCTACAGAATGCAACCTCCTTCTTTCCTTTCTATTATTTAATACTGTCATTGAAATATGTCAGTTCTACAATTTAGCTGTTATATCTGAGGACTTGTGGTGGGTGGGAGGGAGACATTTCAATAACTAAAATGGCACAAGGCTTCACAGTCTCTTAAAAATGAATCAAACTGCACACACTTACAAGTTTAGAGAACACGCATAGATTTCAGTTCTCTTAACTTTTAGAGACCCCTGGATTAGGAAAACTTCCAAAAAAGCCCTATCCCAAAATGTTAGAGAAAGCAATAACAATTCCCTGGATCCACACCAAAATGTAATGACTTCTTCCCTGACCAGTACTACATCTCCCCGCCAAGTTTCGTGGAAATCTGGTCAGTTGTGTTTGTGTAATCTTGTTTACGAACAAACAGACAGGAGTGAAAACATAAACTCCTTGGTGGAGGTAATGAATTATAAGCTCATAGTCAGTCAGCCACTTAATCAAACATAACCCAGATCCAATATGACCGACTTGCATAGTGTGGAGCGAATGTCTCCATGTACAGTCGGCATTAATGAAGTGTTGGCACCATTAAGGAGCGTGTCAGGAGGCAGAGCAGACCCAAACCACTCTCTGGTCTGGATTCTGTCTCTACAAATCAACACTGAGTTTAATTAAACAGAGCCACACTGCCATTGACCCAATATTGGCGTTTAAGTTGGCAGAGTGGAGGGAAACCCATTTACTGGGAGAAACAAAGGCAGTTTTATGTGAATGCAGGAGAGCAGATCGTTAGGCTAATATTTGGAAATTGTTTTTTTTGATTCTTATATTTATTGAGTATAATTTCTGGGCATTTTTAGATGTAAACAAGCGGGTGTGTGGCCCAGCGGCTGGACAGCAGGCAGCCAGAGGTTTGGCTGGTTTGGACAGACAAGCTACGGCATGATTACTGCAGGGGAGGGGAGGGGAGAGGAGGTCAAATTTTAGTTCTTTATAAATGTATATTCTTTAATTCACCTGACCCCTCAAAACCATCTCCGAGTAATTTTAATCAAGAAAGCCAGTGTTGAATTTTGAGTATTTTAGAGAATATTCAGAGAAATGCTAGATGGACGGAAATCAAATCAGCAACTGAAGAAGACATACGTTTACTGCTGGGATTGGGAAAGGATGTTTTTTACTCTGGAGGTTTAAGAAGAGCAGTAATTACCTCTTCAGAGCACTTCTCACACCGAGAACTGACTGCTTCTCTCAACACATGAGTCATCACACATCGCCACGACAAGTGTTTGTATGAAGTCCATCTGTAACTAATGATGTGATGAAATCACCAGAGTACATTTCTCTAAAACAGACATAAAGTGAGTCCTACGTAATTACAAATAGGAGCCATATTCCACGTCATAAAAACTTTACTTGAAGTGCAGCAGACAGAACTAAAATGAGTCTGTGCTGCTCCATAATCACATCAGTCTGGATGTTGGCATCAGCACAGACTGGTAACAAGCCAGAGCAGCAGGAAGAGTCAGCTAAACCTCTCATCTTCTCCGCTCTTTGTGACATAGCATGTGATTGGTTTAGCCAGGCATCACCACAGCTAATAAAGGTGGATGAGAAACGCATTAGTCCACACAGTGGCAGCCTGCGTCGGCCTGGGCCCTCTACAGCAGGTCGTGTAATTGACTAGAAAAAAAAACTAAGTCAGTCCTTCAGTCACCGAGAACAAATAGGTTCTCAATAAAACATACGCACACACAGTGCAGCCTCTATGTCTTCAGCGTGTGGTGCAAAAAGAGAAGCCTGTGCTTCACAAGTGTTGCTATTTCTGTTTACCACATATTCTATCATTAGGGACCCTAGGAGGGAGGGCAAATACCACGGGGAAACATGTGGGCTCCGCACAGCCACACAAACCAACCTATAGATGACAGGGTGGGCAAGTAGTTAAAGACTTGTGCCGTTACTGGTAACAACTTTGATTTCCTCAATGTGTCCCCTCAGCTCTGTGATGTTACTAAATTCAAGTTGCAGTCTTTATCCCGAGGGCAGCGTTACCAAACCGAACTTTCCTTTAGTGTCAAGGTTCAGTTGTTGTCTAGTTTCCGAGATCTTTTTAGATTATATGTGTGATATAAATAAAGCTAAACCTCTGTCACCATGACATCAAGTGTCATTATTCTCACCTATCACTTTAGTAGTTTGCTAATCTCAACACTATCAATAACCAGTTTGAAGACCAAGTGCATTCTATTAAATGGAAAAGGATCCTGGGAATGTTTCCAGCTGCATTACATTAGGACAGAGTGAAGTTTTAAATTCTCATGAAACTAAATCGGAAATCTGGCCAACCATTGAAAAGGACGATGACCAGTTCTGGGAAAATGTCCTGTTTTGTTTTGGCAGATGTACTGAAATGTCTATTAATGCACATTTTAAATATTTTCTACTTGTTATGTACATGCTAAAGGTTTAGATTATACTGTATGCAGCATAGTATTTTCCTGCTTATTTTAACACCAGGGATGGATCATTTTGTGTCTGTGAGTATGCTGACATATCTATTAATGAAACTTTTGTTCCTTTATATGTATCATCAATAAAGATACATCTGAATCAGATTTACAGTAATCTGAACATTGTGTGTGTCTTAGTGTGTGTGTGTGTATAAACAAAACACACAGGGTTGTGCACATAGTGTGTGATGTACCTTAGAGATTTTAGAGCACCCCCCACAAAAAGTCCTAATGTGATCAAGTGTGTGTGACTCGGCAACATTTCAAGTGCAATGCATTTTCAACTTCATAACACAAGCGTTTATGGGTTTTACTCTTGAAAGATAACAAAGTTATCCAGATAATTTGATGAGCCTGCACCATAAAGTGGGACCCTGAATGATTATTTGCACAGGGAGCATAAAAAACAGCCATTCAAATGTCTTTAGCTTAAATAATTAATGAAGCCCAATCTCCTGCAACATTATTTCATTTGGGGCTGTTTGAGGGCAGCGGAAAGAAGCTGTAAACACAACAAATCATCACCTTTCAAGTTCATGTGATGGATGTGTCGACAGTTGCCCATTGACAAGTAAAGCAGCGACTTTGATTTTAAGTTGTGTTTCTGTTTTAAGTCCCCACCAACTCCAAGTCTGACTGTGAGCCAGCAGCTAGCTAGTAGATAACTTGGACTGTCTGTGGTTTGGTGGTGGACATAGAATGTTTACAAACAAAAGTGCTTTCCAAGCCAAAGCATCTCGAACGCCACCTTGTGGATGGCTGCACTGCAGTAAAGGTCATAAATCTCACCTCCTCCATGTTAGTGGATGGACATGGAAAGTCAGAGTACACGTCAAACAATTTTTCCACTTAGATGGTTTATGTGATCTTAGGTATGATCTTAGGTATATTTGATGTTCACTTTTTCCCCCCATAAACTTTGCTTTTAATTCATTAATTAATTCAACTCTTAGGTTATTTGATGCTATGAAAACAGGGTGAAAGATCAGGATTGAGAGGAGACTGATGGACCATTGGTCGAGCGAATGTATCAGCAGGACCTGGTGGCCGAATTTATTACTGCACAGACCCTAATGTGCAAGATGGCAGCCTTCATATCTGGGATATTCTGTCTTCATTGCTGGATAGTGCGAGGAAGTGAATTCAAATCTGGCATCTTTATATCCAGTCCATGATGATGGATAGTTGCTTATGGTAGCTGAGATCTACATTGAATAGAGTGGAAAGATACAGCAACACTAACAGCTAAGTGAGGCTACTACAGCAATGCTCTGAGCAACATGTTAACGTCAGAATGTTAACTTGCGTAAGCAATAATAAACTGACAATAATAATCTCCCCACCTGAGGGTTACCGGTAACAAAACCAAATCCTTTGACTGTCACATACAGAAAGTGTGTCACATACATAATACATGAACTGAACACAATTCAAAAGAAACACCCTCACATTACACTAAACTGTTTTGAAATGGGCTGCACTTCACATCAAACCATATCAGTTTATCTAAGATTGGTAAGAAAACCCTGAGTGAAGATGGTGGAGTTCTTCCGTCCCATATGCTCCCTGTGGTCTGAGGAGTCTGAGCAGTCTGACAGGGTGACAGTGTAACCATGACCTGATTACCTGTCCCCTGAAGCCTATAATCACTAAAGCCAGCAGACAGCCACTGTCGCTCCACTGACAGGGAGAATAATTGAAGGTGACGCTACATGCTGCTAGCTCAGCTAATGAAATATGAAAACAAAGAGCAGGGACAATGCAGCAGGGCATCAGAGATGCCTAAACTACAGAGAGCAGGACAGTCTCTGTCTATTCAGCCAGTACTTTTCATTTTACCTGCCAGCACACATTCAAAAATGTCGGTCTCTGGATGACAATGATGTGTGGTTTAGACTTACAAGCCTGTATAATATCTAATTTAGTAACTGCTCTTTTCCTACGACATTATTGACAAGTCTCAATTTTTACTTTTACATTGTTCCTCAAAGACAAACGCTTTTATAAATTCTGATTCAATGCAGAGTGCACCTCCTGTCACCACAGTTTCAATGACTAATAAAAAAAGCATTTAAAACCCATTGTCAATGATGTCTTCCACAACAATCCGAGGTGATTTATGTAAAAATTGGTATGAGAATGACTAGGTGATATAAAGAGGCAAAATGCAGGATTTACACACAGACCTACAAAACATCCTTAATAATTGTTACTGTGAATGTGTTCAAAATACATATATTTCCCCCCAGTCAGACATGTTTCATCATTGTTCACCATTTAAAAAAGTTAGACCAATAAATAGGGCCGACCAACATCAGGTAGTTGATCATATTGTCTAAAAAACAGATTCATATCATTCAAACACTGTCTGTTATGTAGTTCAATTAAACATATTATGAGCAGATACAGTTACTTACTAATATGTTTTGCTAAACTAATAATGATCAAAATATTTTTGTAAGAAATAAATAGTAATAGTGATTATGATGTCTTTTGAACGTATTGAAAAACCATTAAAACGTCCCTGCAAGACTCAACTGCTCAGCGCCCCCTGCTGCAAATGTTGCACTAATGTTTAGATTCATGTTTGCAATTCACGTTTTGTCTTTACTTTTTGTTTGTCTCTCAGCGTCTAACATTACTCACTGTTAAGCATGACACTCCATAGAAGTGGATACAGAGAAAAAACAGAGAACAGACTTTAGTATAAGTTGCTCTTTCATTCTGCTTCAGATAGTGGTTTCACTCAGTTTGGTCCTGGAGGAGACACTGGTTGGCACATTAAAGAACAACATGTTTCAAATCCACATATGTGCAGCGCCACTGTATCTGTTTTATTACTTTTAAAGATTGCTGTTATCCTAAAGCATTTCATGTTTTTCCCTCCAACAGAGTCAGTGTAAATGTACTATAACAGTCCTGTCAGGGTATCCAGTGTGACTGTGCTATATAATAGCTTTTGGGAGACAACTTCAACTGCAACATCACTGGTAAACCATCAACATCACTGGTAAACCAACAACAACACTGGTACAGCAGCAAAATCACTGGTATATCAGCAACATTAATGGTATATCAGCAACATTACTGATAAGCCATCAACATCACTGGTATATCAGCAACATTAATGGTACAGCAGCAACATCAATGGTAAATCACCAACATCACTGGTATCAATCTGAGAAACTATCAGTGACAACACACTTTGTTTTTCAAACAGCAGGGAACATTAGAAACTAGTGGATGTACAGAGCGAGAGAGTTAATCAAAGTTTTGAAAAGCTCCATCCATCAAAGCACTAATGCATGTCACATGTACAGTACACACACTGTGTACACACGCACTCGAACACTCACTTACACACACTGACGCGTGTTTACTCCACTTACCGCTCCGCTTCCTCCCGCTTCTGATAATACGGATATTTGTTTGTTCGTCTAATCAGACGATCAATCAGTACGAGTCTCAGACACACTGAGCCTCGTCCGCTGCGTTTGTGAAACTGACAAAGTCCCAGCAGTGGCACAGAGTTAGCTCCTCCCACCAAAGAGAGTGGGGAGGGGGGAGAAACAGAGAGAGAGCAAGCTTGTATGTGTGTGTGGTTTTGTTTCTACTGCACGGTGGGGACCAGAACAAGTATAAACGGTATAAACCCATGCTGACAGTGTTTCTGTGGGGACAATACAAGATGAGGTCCCCACAAGTACAGGCTTTTGCTGTGTTGCTGGGTTTCAGGGTCAATGTTATTTACAATTCTTCATAGTCATTGCACAGGCGACAAGCAATCCTGTCAGTGCATTCACACAAAGCATGCATTCATGAGTATTAAATATGATCCACAAATATAATAAACATGAAAAAATACTGACAAATAGGGCTGGAAAGTTGTGTCTGAAACACTTTATCTTATTTGTTGGGATCCCCCTCACGTCCTGATAGCCATCAATAAATAAAGTTGTTTGAAAATGTTGGAATGAATAATTGATTAATGTACCTGTCTGTCACTAAAGCTGCTTTGAGACATGCACCGAACTCTAGAAATCTGTGTGAACACAAAGAGTTAAGCCTTCAGAGTCGGGCCCCCTGGTGTAAAGTCTACAGAAAAAGTCCAGATGAGCCGGTGTGAGTGCACAGCAAGAGGTCCTCTGCAGGATTCACTGGGAGTGAGTGTGTGTGTTGATGAGGTTTCTAACACTCGAGAGACACAAAAACAATAACCTGTACATCTACAATATAAAAAAGATTAGCCACACACATGAAAGACATTGAGGAAGACGTCAAGACAGTTTGTGGTGATAAGAGCCGACAACTGTGCCAAAAACAGATGATGTCCTCAGCAGAATGAACTCTGCTGTTCCCCCCCTCACCTGAACATTCCGGAGTATTTGTTTCTGTTTTGAAGGCGTTTGAGCGGAGCATCTCCTGCTGGTTGTGTAGCTTACAGTTGTAAATTTAATTAATTGATTGAACATAAAACCTGGAAAGTGCATATAATCATATTTTTAACATTGAAGTTGCAGTTGGTTGAGGACCTTTAAGACTTATATAGTTCATAAAGGGTTAGATAATACATTATCTCTATGAGAAAGGACAGAGAAAAAGGTTTGTCTATTTCAGACAGAAGTTCTCACACACTGCAGCTCATGGTGTATACTTCTATAAAGGAACAACAACAATGTGAAGCTGGGATGTTAAAACCTATGATCATCATATTACAAAGTGTTGGTAACGGATTTCTTAGCTGGGAAACAAAGCGCAGCATGTGAGATGCCTTCAACCCAAACACCAGCCCAGTATAACTGAACCATTGATATTTTATTTAGCCTTAGCCTGGAGGAAGGAGAGGAAACCTCGTGACAGTAAGGCTACAGGTCCATGTTTGTGAAGCAGCTGAGAAGATGTGCCTCCCCTCCTCCTGCTCCTCATTGTTCCGGCCTGGAGACCAGAAGAAGACAGCTTTATCTCAGAAAAGATGATATGATAGGTACTAAGAGCTTGTGTTATAAATAAATATTAGACAACTCATATACGAGCAGCAAAACTGTAAAGGAAATATTTATAAAAAAACTGACTTGTAAACACATTCCTCTTTCTCATGTTCCTCTTACAGAGGTCAAAGGTCAAGGTTGGACTCGATAAAGCAGCAGGAGCAGGAGAGGAGACAGTGTCTTACTTACCTAAACAGGTTTGATGTGTGCACTCTATCTGTTTAAATCATTTACTCCCCTGCTACACAAGTATCCAAAGAGAATTTTATGTACATTAGCGGAAATTTGTGAATTTCAACACATACATGCTCAGAAGTCTGCTGAGAGCCTGAAGCTAATTGGTTTGGGCCTGCAGACAAAATAATAATAATCAGTCTCACATTATTATGTTTCTTCTGATACTTTTTCAATTTTACAAACAAAACAAATCTAAAACTATTCTCTCTCATCCAGGTCATGAAGAAAAGCATCTTCAGGGAGGAAGCTTTTTGGGATTAAGCTCGACCCTCAAAAGACGTTCAGCATGTTGAACTCGATTTAATGGGCAGGATCTATCGAGTGCACAATTATTAGGCAAGTGAGTGTTTTGACCATATCATCATTATTATGCATATTTTCCAACTCAAAGCTGTATGCACTTGAAGGCCTATTGGATTTAAGTATATCAGGTGTATTTGTGAAATGATGGAGTGTATGGCCTAAGGAGATCAACACCCTATATCAAGGTGGGCATAATTATTAGGCACCTTCTTTTCCTCAGGCAAAACAGGTCAAAAAACAGATTTAACTGACACTGAAAAGTCAAAAAAAAGTCTTTCAGAGGGATGCAGCACTCTTGAAATTGTTAAGATATTGGGGCGTGATCACAGAACCATCAAACGTTTTGTTGCAAATAGTCAACAGGGTAACACAAAATGTGTTGAGAAAAAAAGACGCAAATTACCTGCCAAAGATTTGAGAAGAATTAAATGACAAGCTACCAGGAACCCATTATCCTCCATTGCTGTCATATTCCAGAACTGGAACTAACCTGGAGTGGCCAGAAGTACAAGGTGCTCAGTGCTCAGAGACATGGCCAAGGCTGAAACCTGATAACCACTGAACAAGACACATAAGTTGAAACGTCAAGACTGGGCCAAGAAATATCTGAAGACAATTTTTCAAAGGTTTTATGGACTGATGAGATGAGAGTGACTCTTGACAGAGCAAATCTATGTGCACTTGGCTGGATCAGTAACTGGTACACAGGTACACTTTGACTCAGATGCAAGCAAGATGGAGGTTGGGTACTGGTAAAGGCTGTTATTATTAAAGATGAGCTAATTTGAGCTTTCCAGGTTGAAGATTGACTCAAAATCAATTCCCAAACCTACTGCCAGTTTTTTGAAGACACTTTCTTCAAGCAGTGGTACAGGAAAAGGTCTGCACCTTTCAAGAAGACCATGATTTTTATGCAGGACAATCTCCATCGCATGCATCAAAGTACTCCACTGCGTGGCTAGCCAGTAAAGGATTTAAAGATGAAAAAATAATAACATGGCCCCCTTCCTCAGCTGACTTAACCCTATTGAGAACATGTGGGCCCTTCTTAAACGGGTGATTAACAGGAGATTTACAGTGAAGGAAAACAGAACACCTCTCCGAACAGTGTCTGGGAGGCTGTGGTTGCTGCTGCACAAAAAGTTGATCGTCAACAGATCAAGAAACTGACAGAATCCATGAATGGAAGGCTTATTACTGTTATTGAAAAGAAGGGTGGCTATATATTTCCAATGATTTATTTTTTTGAAATGTCAGAAATGTTTATTGTGAATTTTGAGTTGTTTGTTTATTATTCTCACTTTAACAGATGAAAATAAACACATGAGATGGGAACATTTTCGTAGAGATTCTCCTAAGAAAGCCAAAATCTCCCTTTTACTTTCTTAAATATTCAGGTTTGAGGTTTATTAATATTTTGGATTCACCAAGAGCACTGTAGTTGTTCAATAATAAAACCAATCCTCAAAAATAAAACTTATAGCCTAATAATTATGCACACAGTGTATATAATGATGTGAAGACAATAGTTTCTATTGTCTAACCCTAACCCTTTGATTTGAATACAATACAAACTGTATATAAAAATGATGATCCTTTTGAAATATGTTTCATGAAATTGTTTTTTGAATTATCCATTCAAGTCCCCTTAAATTCCTCAAGTATACAAATTATTCTCTTGGAAAAACAGAAAATAAAATCCCCACATAAGAAGAGTAATACTTTGTGATTGAAACTAAACGCTTCAATGACACATAATTCAAGTTGTCGGTTCATCATTGGGCTCCCAGGTGTTAGAATTAAACTCTCTGGTGCCACCATGTGTATGTGAGACAGATGACGGTCAGATCAGCAGGAGAAACAGAGGAAGTTCAAAGTTCCACATATGGGTTTAACCACTAATCATGTTAGTTTCACTATTTTCATTTTTATTACAGGAATTTATATCTCAGTTAATGTCCCAGGATTTTAAAGTAATTTTAGTTTTAGTTAGTTTCATGTGGAGCATTTTGATTACTTACTCTGGTCCAGTGGGACACTACCAGACAAGGCTAATTTAGATACATTTTCCTAATTTCTGTTGGACAATCAGAGGTAAACCTTTATGAGTACCTTGTGCTTTGTTTGAAGTTGTTGGGTGTTTTACTTCATGCATCAATGCAACAACGTTTGTGAGAGTTAAAACTAAGCAATAAACCAGCATCACTGGTATCCATCAGTGAAAACACAATTTGGTTTTCAAACAGCAGGGTCCATTAGAAACTAGTGGATGTTCAGTGCAAGAGAATTTATCAAAGTTTTATAAAGTTCCCTCCATCAAAGCACTACTGCATGTCACATGTACAGTGCACACACTGTGTACACACGCACTCACTCACTCACACACAACCCTGCTCTTCCTGAGCAGGGTTGTTTTTATGCAACAAGCGATCTGCCTGAGCATGAAGTGCTCATTAGATTATCTCATAACATGCTTTTTAGAGTGAGGCAGGCCTTTATTTATTATGTGTAAAGATTATATCTAAATGTATATTATATACATTATATCCATCTCCAATGGATTGTATCCTGTGAGGAATGTGAAAGGATGGAGAGTGGAGAGATAAAGAATGGACTGAGAGAGCAGACTGAGGATGAGGCCGCACCACTGAAACACAATAACAAAAGCTGAGAGGAATGTGACGCCTTAATAGGATTTCACAGCAGAAAACACTCTTCCTCATAAGACACTGGCTGGATTTGATGGCTGTGTTTGTGTGTGTGAGTGTGAGTGTGAGTGTGAGTGTGAGTGTGAGTGTGAGTGTGAGTGTGAGTGTGTGTGTGTGTGTGTGTGTGTGTGAGAGTGTGTGGGTGTGTGTGAGATGCACAACTGCAGTAGTAAACATTCTCTATGAGCTGATCCTCCAACAAATTAGCTGACTTTGCAAAACTAGAGAGCACCGTCCCTCAGTCTCCATTCCCTAATGATACAGTCAATCAGAAAATGCTACATGCCTGTATGTATGTTGGCTCAGTATTTACTTCATGACAAACCTGTCAGATAACGGAGATGCCCTCCGCTCTTGTTTGACAACCTTTAATACGTGAACTCACAAAGATAAGAAGAACTTTCTGTGAGTTGAACATTTCTGAAAAGAGAGGCCTGTTCCAACCTTTTGTTATCACAGCCTATGTTTCTGTGCTGCTGAGGAATAGCAGTGAAAGATGTTGGCTATTGGTCGGCCCACAGTGGGAAAGCTGTGAAGGAGGTGCATCTAAAATATTTAAATGAACAAATAACATTTACAGAAGCTTCATGCTACCCAGCTTTAGCCAACTCTAGTTTAGAGATAATAAAAATAAACAAATAAATGCAAATAAGCAGCATTAATTTGCATTATATTTGCGTAAACTTATTGAATAATAAAATAGTGAAAGAGTATGGCCAAAAAAAAGGTAAAGGTTATGTCAGAGATGGCAGAACAAAAATAAGAAGAAAGCATGAACCTGTTCCTACTAACACTGAGCAGGGCGCCCCTCAGAAACCAACACACATGTTATATGTTTGCCTTTAGTCCAGTCGAGATAACATCACTTATCCCGATCAGTAGTGAAGCACACCTCGGGCAGTGTGAAGGAGATATTGCCACGGTTTCAGTTTGTCTCATAATGGGACCTCTTGTCCACCCGTGTCCCTTCACACCACTCTCCATTATTTTCTGAACCAGATACACTTTGAATCAATAGCTTTTTTGATGTGTACTTTTCTAGATTTGCAGATGAGATTCACACAGTGCTAACTACAAGGAATGCTGGCACTTAAAGTTGTACTGACAAACCCTGAACACATACAGTCACACACACACATACACACACACACACACAGAGGAAAATGCCTCAGAATGCTACAGATCAGAAAGACCTATCAAAAAAACACAGGATGCAGGAGAAACAATGGGTGAGGAAAAGACGACAGATGAAGTGCTCAAAATGAAGTGGACTGTTGTTTTCCAGTTCTTAGACTCCTCCATTGCATTCTTCTCCAAAGACTGGTCTGACCTTATTTTGTCCTGTGGCGAGAGCAGCAAACATAAAATATTGTACGAAGAAATATCGTTTGTAGCTTAAATAGGCAGATACAGACTTTTAACAGTATCTATAGAGACTTATTATCTCTTCATGTCACAACATGACATAGATCTATAGATACATGATTTGACGTCCCGTAACTTCAAGTAAAAACATTGAATCTTCATGTTAGCCCAAAGTATAACTATTTCAGACATATCAAGATAGGTATACCTGTACCTACAGCTGTGTAGTAGTTACCTGGGTATATTAAACAATTATTCTATGACACAATTAAACTAAACTTAATCAAACAATATTGTTGTTTGTGCTAAGCCTAAACCAACCAAGTGAACTTAATGAGAACACAACTTTAGTTACCTGATCCAAATACAGATACATAACCATAAAGAAAGTGAGAACAACAAATAAAAAAAGTCTGTGACCCTGACATGTTAAAGGTTATCAGAAAATGCAGGAATAAATTGGCAAGTGTAAAAAGTAACAAAAAATCTGCCATCTGGTAGTTGGAGCAGCAAAAGCTGCCCTCTGCTGGTGGCTAATGAGAAGAGCAGCCAGGTGATCGAGAGGTGTATCTGCATGACAGCAGGTAGGACATGACTTGGTCTGCAGAGGGAGGCTCATAAGAGGAATACACTATATATCTGCTATGGGATAAATAAACAAATAAAGAAATAAGGGCTTTCCTGTAAATATTCCACATAACCGTTTGAATTTTTTTGTACATTAAATGGGACATATTATGAAAATTCCACTTTTGTAATTGTTAATTTGGGTAACTGGCATGTCTACCGTCCTAAAAACTCTGGATTTGATTTGTTGTGGTTCCTCTATGTCAGAAACGATACGCTAGAGTGCGTCGAATGGGATTACGACCGAAAATATGGTGCCCATGTAGGGAGTCTCGCTACATGGCATTGGACCACCCCCCACTATCATCTCACCGGCTCCGGGGAGAGACGAGCTCCACCCTCTCCCCGGGGAGACGGCCCGGCTCGAGCCTTCCGGGAGAGACCGTCCCTCCCGGGGGAGACGGTGGAGCGCGTTAGCTAGCTGCTGCTACCCGTCAGACATCTAAGTGGCCGCATAAACATGCAGATCGTCAAGTCGGAGACAACCGGGACACCTCTAAACGATGAATCAACAGTGTGGAAGGATGCTGCTGCTGTGCCAGCTCCAGCTCCCACTGCTCTCACTGCGGGGCTGCGCTGGGCAGCTGGGGCTCTCGCGACCAGGCTTCAGGGCACCTGACTCTGGTTCAAAACTATATGGTTGCAAGATTGTATCTTCGTCTCCAGAAGCCATATTTCTACAGAGTTATGGATAGCTAAAAATCTGGGTGCTTGTATCTCGTGAAGGACGGAGGAGGGGAGAGGGGGATGGGGTGAGAGTGGGGGCGGGGCACTCAAAACAGGTTAATGTGAGGAGGGCTGTTTTAGACAGGGTAAAAAGGTGCTGTTTTAAATGATCCTTGCGGTATTTTGACCAAAATATGTTACAGACATTTCATTAAGACCCCAAGGAACCATATCAACTGTGGTAAAATGGGCAAACGATGGGTCCTTTAAAGGTCTGGTGTGTAGAATGTAGTGTAATCTAGTGGGGAATTTGCATGTTGCAGCTGAGTAAACCTCACCTCATCCCTTTCAAACATGAAAGAGAACCTGTTGTAGCTTCATAAGAACTCAAAAGGTGTTTAGTAAGTTGAGTCTGGGCTACTGTAAAAAACATGGCAGCCTCCACAGAGAGGAATGTTACAAAATGAACCTATAAATATTACACATGAAAAAAATAAAGGAGGAACTTTCAACTCATTCTTCAGCTCACCCATGTGTCTCTGTCAGCCAAGTGCCCCTCTCCTGTCTTTAGCACATTGACCTCTGTGGGGCATGTGGCTCTGTATGTCTCTTACACAGCAGACACAGTGTGTCTGGAAATCTTCACCTTACCTCAGGGATTAGTGCAAAAAGATGATGGACAGGTGATGATTTAGGTGGAAATGTGTAGACATGAGATTTAAGTCCAAACTAAGTACTGTAATCACTTATATAAATAACATTAAATAGACAGCATCTGTGAATTAATTTATTTAAGTAATAATGAGATGCAGTTTAACATCATGAAGAAGCAAGTCACTATGTTTAAGAGAATAACAGAGTTAATTTTCTTCTTGGTGTGCCCTCTTCTTACAGTCGGCCCAGTTTGAGGTTTTCAGAACTGCTTCTGTGTGTAGAGTGTTTAATTCTGATGAACGTTTTAAAACCGCAGGTATTTCTAAATGGTTAATTTACCAGTATCAGAGCTTGTCTCTCTGACAGTGACTGACATCATTAATCCCACTTCTCTTTGTGTTTTGGGTTCATCAGATATATAAGGCAAAACAAGATGTCAAACACAAATGACTATTGAATGAATATTTAAAGGGTATAAAGCACTTTATTATAAATTAATGTGTCTTCCACAGGTTAAAATTATGTGATTCACAAATAAAAAGACATTACAAATTTTAAACCCGACAGTCTACACAGTTTGATACACATACTGCTGAAAGTTCAGACATCTTTAAAAATTTTATTTTTTTATTTTTAATATTTTGTTTTAGGGACCGAAGAATATCTTAAAGTTTCTCACTGTGTAAAATTCATTCAGTTTTCAGGAAAAATTTAAAATTCTTAAAATAAACAAAAACATATGACCTGGAGTGTCAGGGGCCATTTCTCACTTTTGTTTGATGTTGATGTTTAAAAACCTGCCAATAAAACCTCCTGTATGAGAAGATTTCAGGATTAATGTGTTCCTGAAAAGGCTCACAGTGCAAAAAAAAACAGCATAAATACTTTGACACACTAAGAGGTGATTGTCTTCTCTCTGCTTCATAAAAACACAGCCAACCATTCTACTGTAATCAAACAGAGGCCTTAATAACAGCTAAAGCATTTGTAAATGTACATGTTTATCTGGAGGACGGCAGACGCACAGTAGTCAGGAGGATGTCTCTTTTTTTATAGCAGATTATGAAGGCAAAGTTTCTTGTTGACGACACAGAGTCTGAGGGTTTGATGGTTTAACTTGACTTACTGTAATTTTTCCGTTGACTTTTTAGCTGTAAGTAAACTGCACGTTCTGACATTACATCAAGTGTCAGTAGCAGCCGTCATCCCATTACAGCTACCGCTCCCCTGAGCCGCTGCGCTGCTGTCACACTGGCCTGTGTTCGTCAGTAGGGATTTGTGGTTCATCTCTATACAGTCAGTGCTCTGCTCTGTGACTTCAGTCTAATCCTGCAGGTCGGTGGCTGCATCAATGAGGTGAAGTCACACACTGTGAGTCACACAAGAACTTTAGCTCTCTCTGAACTTATAGACACTGTCTTTACCTCTGCACAATACTAAGCCACTGGTTTCAGTTTTACCTTATGTTGTAATGTAGCAAAAAGTTATTGTAACACAATGACAGTAAAGTACAACTATGCCTCAAGATATGATTGTCAATAGTGATAGTAATATTAATAATAATAAAAAATGTGACATTTAGGAAAGGCATGTAGATATGTGTGTACATTTAAACGCTTTATTAACCTTAACACATTAATGTGAAACTCCTTTGAAAATACCATCAAAACTATCAGTTTTATTTCCAGGGATCCAAATATTCATAAAGATATAGATCAGGATAGTACCGTATGTGTCCAGCAGATGGTAACATTGTCTGTGTTCATTTGGCTTCAGCCTGGTGCAGATAATTTTTCTGACTTGGCACTCATCTCATATTCTTGGCAGAAACTATATATCCTGAGGCCAATTCAAAAAGAACAAATGATATGAAGAGTAAAAACTTAAAACATGTACAAATCTTTGAACATCAAACTGCCTATCCACCAATGTCTGGTATATTTTGGCCAAACTATCAACCCTTAGCTGTAATATTGAATAATTTTCATTTTCTATTTAATTCTTTCAATGTTTGATAGTTTTTATTTTTCCTCTGTTCACAGTTTTCACTTGACGTGTTGAGTGAATGGTTTCCAGCACAGAGAGCAAAAGCCCACTTGTGAATTTTCCGGACATTGTGCAACTTGACATTGGTTTTCACTTTGAAGCAAATTCAAGCTGACATGGTGAATGTTCTATTGTGAGTTAACATGTTGACGCTGGTCTATAGTCAAAATTCATATGAGCGAACAGAGACACCTCCAAACAGTTTTAGCAATAGAAATCCAGCCCATGCTTGAGCTTTTCATCTATGGAGTCGTTTGGGTGGTCCGAGTCAGATCTGAATACAGACCTTCTCTGGAGCGCGGGGCTTCGGTCAGACGATAAGAGGGGGGGCCCAAAACTGTGAGGTTGACAGCGGGTGGGAGAGGTGTTCTCAGCTGCAGCTGGAGGAGGCCAGACAGGAGAGGCTATGGTGGAAACAAGCAAACCGTGGATGTCCTCGGTGAGTCTCGAGTCCAAGAGAGTCTCCTTCATCTGCTGGTTTTCCCTGATTGCTGCCTCCCACACCACCTCCAGCTCCTCCTCGACTTCTCTGGAGGAGCAAAGAGACGAAAGGAGACAACACGTCAGTCA